>NC_040092.1:42373320-42693255 GCF_003369695.1 Bos indicus x Bos taurus
GACTGTAAGGAGATCCAACCAGTCCATCCTAAAGGAGATCAGTCCTGGGTGTTCATTGGAGGGACTGATGTTGAAGCTGAAACTCCAATAATATGGCCACCTGATGCAGAGAGCTGACTCATTTGAAAAGACCCTGATACTGGGAAAGATTGAGGGCAGGAGAAGAAGGTGATGACAAAGGATGAGATGGTTGGATGGCATCACCAACACAATGGACATGGGTTTGGGTGGACTCCAGGAGTTGGTGATAGACAGGGAGGCCTGGCGCGCTGTGGTTCATGAGGTCACAAAGAGTGGGACACAACTGAGTGACTGAACTGAACTGAACTGATATTTCATAATTTAATTAGTGCTTTCAAGGTAAGTTCCTCTGTCTTGGACAATGAACAGATCACCCTCTCTCAAAAGATGCAGAGGATGATGGCATTTGTGTTCTCAGGGCCTGTATAGTGAATGGGGACACATTTTGCAGAATAATTAGCAGTTATGGTGGAAGCTTCATTTCCAATCATGACCTGCTTCTCACCATACATAAAACAGACAGGTCTCATGAAAATGCATAGATTCAGCTATTATATATAAAATCACACATCTAGTTTCCACCTATCTCCTGGAACCTAGAGGGGTTTCCAATTAGATATTCCCACTCAGATGCTCTTTTGTATTTCAAATTCAATGTGTTCACAACCAGCTTATTGTTTTCCACCCATCATTTCTCGACCCTCAAACTTATTTCTTGTCCTAAATACTCCAGTTTGGATTGAAAACCTCAAATCCAGAATCATAAAATATTACATTGTCATGATAATAAAAAATATAATTGGCCTTGTCCACTGTTTCTGACACAGATGCTTCTGGAAGCTCCTAAAACCCTTGGAGCTTCCAACATGATTAGGGTAACAAAAAGTATCTTTGGTTATGTTAACGAAGTTATTTTTGAACCCTACCTAAGGGGATTCCCTGGTGGCTCAGACGGTAAAGCATCTACCTGCAATGCGGGAGATCTGGGTTTAATCCCTGGGTTGGGAAGATCCCCTAGAGAAGAAAATGGCAACCCACTCCAGTACTCTTGCCTAGAAAATTCTGTGGATGGAGGAGTCTGGTGGGCTACAGTCCATGTGGTCGCAAACAGTCAGACACGACTGAGCGACTTCACTTTCACTTTAAGGATTGCTGTGGTTGTCTGAAGAACCAACTTTGTGATCAGAGGGTTGGAAATCTCAGACCCACTCCTCTGACTTTCAGGAAGGGGTGAGGAGTTAGAGGTCAACTTTATCACCAATGGACAGTGGTTCAATCATCATACTTATGTAATAAAGCCTCCATAGAAACCCAAAAGATGTATTCCAGACAGTTCGTGGGTTGGTGAATAGGTGGAGATCTGCGGAGAGTGGTGCACTTAAAGAAGGCATGGAAGCTATGAGCCGTTTTCCCACATTATCTTGCCACAAGCATTGCCTTTATCTGGCTGTTCCTGAACTATATCCTTTTATAATAAACAGGTAACCTATAAGTAAGATGTTTCTCTGAGTTTTGAGAGCTGCTCAGTCGCTCAGTCGTGTCCAACTCTTTGCGATCCCATGGACCTCCCTTTCCATCATCAACTGCCAGAGTTTACCCAAACTCATGTCCATTGAGTCGGTGATGCCATCCAACAATCTCACCCTCTGTCATCCTCTTCTCCTCCCGCCTTCAATCTTTCCCAGCATTCAGGTCTTTTCAAATGAGTCTGTTCTTCACATCAGGTGGCCAAAGTATTGGAATTTCAGCTTCAGCATCAGTCCTTCCAATGAAGATTCAGGACCAAATTCCTTTAGGATGGACTGGCTGGATCTCCTTGAAGTCCAAAGGACTCTGAAGAGTCTTCTCCAACACCACAGTTCAAAAGCATCAATTCTTTGGCGCTCAGCTTTCTTTATAGTCCAACTCTCACATCCACACATAACTACTGGAAAAAACCACAGCCTTGATGAGACGGAACTTTGTCAGCAAAGTAATGTCTCTGCTTTTAATAAGCTGTCGAGGTTGTTCATAACTTTTCTTCCAGGAACAAGCATCTTTTTCTTTCATGACTGTAGTCACCATCCACCATCTGCAGTAATTTTGGAGCAAAAAAAAAATAAAGTCTGCCACCGTTTCCATTGTTTAACTATCTATTCGCCATGAAGTGATGGGACCAGATACCATGATCTTAGTTTTCTGACTGCTGAGTTTTAAGCCAACTTTTTCACTCTCCTCTTTTACTTTTATCAAGAGGCTCTTTAGTTCTTCTTCACTTTCTGCCATAACAGTGGTGTCATCGGCGTATCGGAGGCTTTTGATATTTCTCCTGGCAATCTTGATTCCAGCTTGTGCTTCTTCCAGTCCAGCATTTCTCATGATGTACTCTGCATATAAGTTAAATAAGCAGGGTAAAAATATAAAGCCTGACATACTCCCTTTCCAATTTGGAACCAGTCTGTTGTTCCATGTCCAATTCTAACTGTTGCTTCCTGACCTGTATACAGATTTCTCAAGAGGCAGGTCAGGTGGTCTGATATTCCCACCTCTTGAAGAATTTTTCAGTTTGTTGTGATCCACAGTTAAAGGCTTTGGCATAATCAATAAAGCAGAAAAAAATGTTTTTCTTGAACTCTCTTGCTTTTTTGATGATCCAACAGATGTTGGCAATTTAAACTCTGCTCCCTCTGTCTTTTATAAATCCAGCTTCAACATCTGGAAGTTCTCAGTTCACATACTACTGAAGCTTAGCTTGCAGAATTTTGAGCATTATTTTTCTAGTGTGTGAGATGAGTGCAATTGTGCATTAGTTTAAACATTCTTTGGCATTGCCTTTGGATTAGAATGAAAACTGATCCTTTCCAGTCCTGTGGCCACTGCTGAGTTTTTCAAATTTGCTGGCATGTTGCGTGTAGCACTTTCACAGCATCATCTTTTAGGATTTGAAATAGTTCAATGGGAATTCCATCAACTCCACTAGCTTTGTTCATAGTGATGCTTCCTAGGGCCCACTTGACTTCACATTCCAGGATATCTGGCTCTAGGTAAGTGATCACACCACCATGGTTATCTGGGTCATGAAGATCTTTTTTGTATAATTCTTCTGTGTATTCTTGTCACCTCTTCTTAATATCTTATGCTTCTGTTAATTCCATACCATTTCTGTTCTTTATTGTGCCCATCTTTGCACAAAATGTTCCCTTAGTATCTCTAATTTTCTTTTTTCTTTTTTTTTAATTTTATTTTTAAACTTTACATAATTGTATTAGTTTTGCCAAATATCAAAATGAATCCGCCACAGGTATACATGTGTTCCCCATCCTGAACCCTCCTCCCTCCTCCCTCCCCATACCATCCCTCTGGGTCGTCCCAGTGCACCAGCCCAAAGCATCCAGTATCGTGCTTCGAACCTGGACTGGCAACTCGTTTCTTACACGATATTTTACATGTTTCAATGCCATTCTCCCAAATCTTCCCACCCTCTCCCTCTCCCACAGAGTCCATAAGACTATTCTATATATCAGTGTCTCTTTTGCTGTCTCGTACACAGGGTTATTGTTACCATCTTTCTAAATTCCATATATATGCATTAGTATACTGTATTGATGTTTCTCCTTCTGGCTTACTTCATTCTGTATAATAGGCTCCAGTTTCATCCACCTCATTAGAACTGATTCAAATGTATTCTTTTTAATGGCTGAGTAATACTCCATTGTGTATATGTACCACTGCTTTCTTATCCATTCATCTGCTGATGGACATCTAGGTTGCTTCCATGTCCTGGCTATTATAAACAGTGCTGCGATGAATATTGGGGTACACATGTCTCTTTCCCTTCTGGTTTCCTCAGTGTGTATGCCCAGCAGTGGGATTGCTGGATCATAAGGCAGTTCTATTTCCAGTTTTTTAAGGAATCTCCACATTGTTCTCCATAGTGGCTGTACTAGTTTGCATTCCCACCAACAGTGTAAGAGGGTTCCCTTTTCTCCACACCCTCTCCAGCATTTATTGCTTGTAGACTTTTGGATTGCAGCCATTCTGACTAGTGTGAAATGGTACCTCATAGTGGTTTTGATTTGCATTTCTCTGATAATGAGTGATGTTGAGCATCTTTTCATGTGTTTGTTAGCCATCTGTATGTCTTCTTTGGAGAAATGTCTATTTAGTTCTTTGGCCCATTTTTTGATTGGGTCATTTATTTTTCTGGAGTTGAGCTGTAGAAGTTGCTTGTATATTTTTGAGATTAGTTGTCAGTTGCTTCATTTGCTATTATTTTCTCCCATTCTGAAGGCTGTCTTTTCACCTTGCTAATAGTTTCCTTTGATGTGCAGAAGCTTTTAAGGTTAACTGGTCCCATTTGTTTATTTTTGCTTTTGTTTCCAATATTCTGGGAGGTGGGTCATAGAGGATTCTGCTGTGATGTATGTCAGAGAGTGTTTTGCCTATGTTCTCCTCTAGGAGTTTTATAGTTTCTGGTCTTACATTGAGATCTTTAATCCATTTTGAGTTTATTTTTGTGTATGGTGTTAGAAAGTGTTCTAGTTTCATTCTTTTACAAGTGGTTGACCAGATTTCCCAGCACCATTTGTTAAAGAGATTATTTTTAATCCATTGTATATTCTTGCCTCCTTTGTCAAAGATAAGGTGTCCATACGTGCGTGGATTTATCTCTGGGCTTTCTATTTTGTTCCATTGATCTATATTTCTGTCTTTGTGCCAGTACCATACTGTCTTGATAACTGTGGCTTTGTAGTAGAGCCTAAAGTCAGGTAGGTTGATTCCTCCAGTTCCATTCTTCTTTCTCAAGATCGCTTTGGCTATTCGAGGTTTTTTGTTTTTCCATACAAATTGTGAAATTATTTGTTCTAGCTCTGTGAAGAATACTGTTGGTAGCTTGATAGGGATTGCATTGAATCTATAAATTGCTTTGGGTAGTATACTCATTTTCACTATATTGATTCTTCCAGTCCATGAACATGGTATATTTCTCCATCTATTAGTGTCCTCTTTGATTTCTTTCACCAGTGTTTTATAGTTTTCTATATATAGGTCTTTAGTTTCTTTAGGTAGATATATTCCTAAGTATTTTATTCTTTCCATTGCAATGGTGAATGGAATTGTTTCCTTAATTTCTCTTTCAGTTTTCTCATTATTAGTGTATAGGAATGCAAGGGATTTCTGTGTGTTGATTTTATATCCTGCAACTTTACTATAGTCATTGATTAGTTCTAGTAATTTTCTGGTGGAGTCTTTAGGGTTTTCTATGTAGAGGATCATGTCATCTGCAAATAGTGAGAGTTTTACTTCTTCTTTTCCAATTTGGATTCCTTTTATTTCTTTTTCTGCTCTGATTGCTGTGGCCAAAACTTCCAAAACTATGTTGAATAGTAATGGTGAAAGTGGGCACCCTTGTCTTGTTCCTGATTTTAGAGGAAATGCTTTCAATTTTTTCCATTGAGGATAATGTTTGCTGTGGGTTTTTCATATACAGCTTTTATTATGTTGAGGTATGTTCCTTCTATTCCTGCTTTCTGGAGAGTTCTGACTTTAAATGGATGTTGAATTTTGTCAAAGGCTTTCTCTGCATCTATTGAGATAATCATATGGTTTTTCTTTTTCAATTTGTTAATGTGGTGTATTACATTGATTGATTTGCGGATATTGAAGAATCCTTGCATCCCTGGGATAAAGCCCACTTGGTCATGGTGTATGATCTTTTTAATGTGTTGTTGGATTCTGATTGCTAGAATTTTGCTTAGGATTTTTGCATCTATGTTCATCAGTGATATTGGCCTGTAGTTTTCTTTTTTTGTGGCATCTTTGTCAGGTTTTGGTATTAGGGTGATGGTGGCCTCATAGAATGAGTTTGGAAGTTTACCTTCCTCTGCAATTTTTTGGAAGAGTTTGAGCAGGATAGGTGTTAGCTCTTCTCTAAATTTTTGGTAGAATTCAGCTGTGAAGCCGTCTGGACCTGGGGTTTTGTTTGCTGGAAGATTTCTGATTACAGTTTCAATTTCCGTGTTTGTGATGGATCTGTTAAGATTTTCTATTTCTTCCTGGTCGAGTTTTGGAAAGTTGTACTTTTCTAAGAATTTGACCATTTCTTCCACGTTGTCCATTTTATTGGCATATAATTGTTGATAGTAGTCTCTTATGATCCTTTGTATTTCTGTGTTGTCTGTTGTGATCTCTCCATTTTCGTTTCTAATTTTATTGATTTGATTTTTCTCCCTTTGTTTCTTGATGAGTCTGGCTAATGGTTTGTCAATTTTATTTGTCCTTTCAAAGAACCAGCTTTTGGTTTTGTTGATTTTTGCTATGGTCTCTTTTGTTTCTTTTGCATGTATTTCTGCTCTAATTTTTAAGATTTCTTTCTTTCTACTAACCCTGGGGTTCTTCATTTCTTCCTTTTCTAGTTGCTTTAGGTGTAGAGTTAGGTTATTTATTTGACTTTTTTCTTGTTTCTTGAGGTATGCCTGTATTGCTATGAACTTTCCCCTTAGGACTGCTTTTACAGTGTCCCACAGGTTTTGGGTTGTTGTGTGTTCATTTTCATTCATTTCTATGCAAATTTTGATTTCTTTTTTGATTTCTTCTGTGATTTGTTGGTTATTCAGCAGCGTGTTGTTCAGCCTCCATATGTTGGAATTTTTAATCGTTTTTCTCCTGTAATTGAGATCTAATCTTACTGCATTGTGGTCAGAAAGGATGCTTGGAATGATTTCTATTTTTTTGAATTTACCAAGGCTAGCTTTATGGCCCAGGATGTGATCTATCCTGGAGAAGGTTCCATGTGCGCTTGAGAAAAAGGTGAAATTCATTGTTTTGGGATGAAATGTCCTATAGATATCAATTAGGTCTAACTGGTCTATTGTATCGTTTAAAGTTTGTGTTTCCTTGTTAATTTTCTGTTTAGTTGATCTATCCATAGGTGTGAGTGGGGTATTAAAGTGTCCCACTATTATTGTGTTATTGTTAATTTCTCCTTTCATACTTGTTAGCATTTGTCTTATATACTGTGGTGCTCCCGTGTTGGGTGCATATATATTTATAATTGTTATATCTTCTTCTTGGATTGATCCTTTGATCATTATGTAGTGACCGTCTTTGTCTCTTTCACAGCCTTTGTTTTAAAGTCTATTTTATCTGATATAAGTATTGCTACACCTGCTTTCTTTTGGTCCATATTTGCATGGAAAATCTTTTTCCAGCCCTTCACTTTCAGTCTGTATGTGTCCCCTGTTTTGAGGTGGGTCTCTTGTAGACAACATATGTAGGGGTCTTGTTTTTTTATCCATTCAGCCAGTCTTTGTCCTTTGGTTGGGGCATTCAACCCATTTACATTTAAGGTAATTAGTGATAAGTATGATCCCGTTGCCATTTACTTTATTGTTTTGGGTTCGAATTCTTGAAGAGATCTCTATTCTTTCCCACTCTATTGTTTTCCTCTATTTCTTTGCATTGATCTCTGAGGAAGGCTTTCTTATCTCTCGTTGTTATTCTTTGGAACTCTGCATTCAAATGGGTTTATTTTTCCTTTTCTCCTTTGCCCTTCGCTTCTCTTCTTTTCACAGCTATTTGTAAGTCCTCCTCAGACAATTGCTTTGCCTTTTTGTATTTCTTTTTCTTGGGGATGGTCTTGATCACTGCCTACTATACAATGTCATGAACCTCTGTCCATAGTTCTTCAGGCACTCTGTCTAACAGATCTAATCCCTTGAATCTATTTTTCACTTCCACTGTATAACTGTAAGGGATTTATGTCATAGCTGAATGGTCTAGTGGTTTTCCCCACTTTCTTCAATTTAAGTCTGAATTTGGCAATACTGAGTTCATGATCTGAGCCACAGTCAGCTCCCAGTCTTGTTTTTGCTGACTGTGTAGAGCTTCTCCATCTTTGGCTGCAAAGAATATAATCAATCTGATTTCGGTATTGACCACCTGGTGATGTCCATGTGTAGACTCTTCTCTTGTGTTGTTGGAATAGGGTGTTTGCTATGACCAGTGTGTTCTCTTGGCAGAACTTTATTAGCCTTTGCCCTGCTTTGTTTTGTACTCCAAGGCCAAGTTTGCCTGTTATCCCAGGTATTTCTTGACTTCCTACTTTTGCATTCCAGTCCCCTATAATGCAAAGGACATCTCTTTTGAGTGTTAGTTCTAGAAATTCTTGTAGGTATTTATAGAACCGTTTAACTTCAGCTTCTTCAGTGTTACTGGTTGGGGCATAGACTTGGATTACTGTGATACTGAATGGTTTGCCTTGGAAACAAAAGAGATCATTCTGTCAGTTTTGAGATTGCATCCAAATACTGCATTCTGGACTCTTTTGTTCACTATGATGGTTACTCCATTTCTTCTAAGGGATTCTTGCTTGCCCACAGTA
The DNA here is from genome assembly GCF_003369695.1 of Bos indicus x Bos taurus. Classification (NCBI taxonomy): domain Eukaryota; kingdom Metazoa; phylum Chordata; class Mammalia; order Artiodactyla; family Bovidae; genus Bos; species Bos indicus x Bos taurus. Next base: position 42,381,704 of record NC_040092.1, read on the forward strand.
GAAGATATAATGGTCGTCTGAGTTAAATTCACCCATTCCAGTCCATTTTAGTTCACTGATTCCTAAAATGTTGACGTTCACTCTTGCCATCTCCTGTTTGACCACTTCCAATTGCCTTGATTCATGGACCTAACATTCCAGGTTCCTATGAAATATTGCTCTTTACAGCATCAGACTTTACTTCCATCACCAGTCACATCCACAGCTCTGTGTTGTTTCTGCTTTAGTTCTGTCTCTTCATTCTTTCTGGAGTTATTTCTCCACTGCTCTTCAATAGCATATTGGGCAACTACTGACCTAGGGATTTCATCTTTATCTTTTTGCCTTTTCATACTGTTTATGGGGTTCTGTAGCAAATCAATAAAACCCAAGGAGATGGTTATGGAAACTGCCAATCTATAGTCCTTCAGAAGCAAGGGTGACAACTGGACTTGTGATTGGTGTTTGAAGTGTGTATGGAGCAGGGCGGGGGGTGGAGTTGGAGGAGCAGTCCAGTAGAACTGAAACCTTAAACTATGTATATGCTTATATCTTTTGAAACCTGGAAAGATAAAACATGAAATGTTTAAATGGTTATCTACAGGGAATGGGAATGAACAAGGTAGAGAAACAAGGGACAGAAGCCACAGTTCTTTGAAAATAGCTTATTCTGTACACATGCCTGTGGAAATATGCAATTATTTTATATATTTATAAAATAAATTTGGGCTTCCCAGGTGGATAAGTGATAATGAATCCACCTGCCAATGCAGGAGACACACGTTTGATCCCTGGGTCAAGAAGATTCCCTGGAGTAGGAAATAGCAACCTGCTCCAGTATTCTTGCCTAGAAAACTCAAAGTACAGAGGAGCCTAGCAGGCTACAGTCCATGGGGTCACAAAAATATTCAGACATGACTTAGCGACTAAACAACAGCAAAAATAAATTCTGCCAAAACAATTCCTAAAAATTGCAAATAAAATGACCTAAATATATATACATGTAATGGCATAACCACACAGAGAGTACTTATTACATGAGACTCTGAGCTATAGTGTTTAATTTAGAGTACTTTAAAATATACTAATCATACATCTTAAGTCATTTTCAGTAGTCATACTGTAGGTTGGCATCATTATTCTGAGATTGTTGTATATATTCTGTGAAATAATGCAGATGAGTACTTATTTTGCTGTTGGTAAGAACCAATTTTCAGTAAGGTTGAAAGGGATAAAGATGTAAAACAGGTAATTAAAAACTCATTAGTCCTGGTTGTAAGTAATATTAAGAATTTATGGTCTGTTTTATCTTTTAAATATAAATATATTTATGTATATTATTTGCCTCTATGACTTCTTAACATCAAATCCCCATAAAAGCAATCAGGAATCTTTGAAAAAGATGACTGAATCCAGGTCAGGGACAGGAAATGTACAAGATGAGCCTCAATACCTTGTCATTCCAGAAGCAAAGAAGTTATCAAAGAGTATTGGTTAGGGGAGGGTCATGTCAAAAGTCTGAGTAACCAACCGACATAAACTCCAACTATATAAACTTAAGACAATATCTTGAAATGGATAAAAAGTAATTTAACTCACTGTTAAAAATAATGCTGCCATGAATCTTCCCTCCTCTAAAAAAAAAAAAAAAAAAAGTCATCTTTACAAGATTTTAGGGGAAATTACTATTGAGAAAACCACTATGTAAATGGAAAGGATCAAACTATTTTTGGTGCCCCTTTTTTTATGGCTTCCATCTTAAGGAAATGATAGTCAACAAAGAAAAGTTCTTTATAGAAGTTCTGCAGCTAACAATGAAAACAGGAAATGATAGAATTACCATTTTGCAACTCAAAATGAAGTAACAAACCTAGACAATGATCAACAATTAATAACTCACAGAAAGAAACATCAAGACATTATAACACCATGTAAGAAGTAATCCTACCAATACAAAATAAAATCACTCACACTTGGATTTGATCCTTCTCTAGATCCATCCAGTTTGTGGGTCACCTGCTTGGCTGCTCTAGAGTAGGGCTAATCATGACCTCCTCCAAGAAAACTTATGCTACTTGCCACCCCTCCCAGGACTACTCCTACCAGAAGGGCAAGCCATTGCTGACCCATGCTTCCAAAGGAGACACTCAAACACTCAAAGACACGTCTGGCTGAGTCTATTGTGGAGGGGACTGTTCGTTTCACTGGGTCCTGGTGCACACAAGGTTTGTTTGTGCCCTTGGAGCAGCTCTGGTGGGTATAAGGTCTGATTCTAAATGTGACTCCACCCTTTCTACTGTCTTGTTGTGGCTTTTCCTTTGCCCTTGGACATGGGCTATCTTATCTTCATGGATTCCAACATCACTTGTTCATGATTGTTCAGCAGCTAGTTGAGATTTTGGTGTTCTCAGTAAAGAAGATGAGCAAACATCCTTCTACTCCACCATCTTGAAGGTGATGGAATTCCAGCTGAGCTATTTCAAATCCTAAAAGATGATGCTATGAAAGTGCTGTACTCAATATGCCAGCAAATTTGGAAAACTCAACAATGGCCACCGGACTGGAAAAGGTCAGTTTTCATTCCAATCTCAAAAAAGGGCAATGCCAAAGAATGTTCAAATGACTACATAATTGCATTAATTGCACATGCTAGCAAGGACATGCTCAAAATCCTTCAAACTAGGCTTCAACAGTATATGAATTGAGAACTTCCAGATGTATAAGCTGGATTTAGAAAAGGCAGAGGAACGAGAGATCAAATTGCCAATATCTGTTGGATCACAGAAAAAGCAAGAGAATTCCAGAAAAACATCTATTTCTGCTTCACTGACTATGCTAATGCGTTTGACTGTGTGGATCACAATAAACTGTAGAAAATTCTTAAAGGGATAGGAATACCAGACCGCCTGACCTGCCTCCTAAGAAAACTGTATGTAAGTCAAGAAGCAATAGTTAGAACCAGACATGGTACAATAGACTTGATAAAAATTGGGAAAGGATATGTCAAAGCTGTATATTATCACCCTGCTTATTTAACATACATGCAGAGTACATCATGTGACATGCCAGGCTGCATGAATCACAAGCTGGAATCAAGATTCCCAGGAGAAATATCAATAATCTCAGATATGCAGATGACACCAAACTAATGGCAGAAAGTGAAGAGGAACTAAAAAGCCTCTTGATGAAGGTGAAAGAGGAGAGCAGAAAGCCTGGCTTAAAACTCAACATTCAAAACACTAAGATCATGTCATCCAGTCCCATCACTTCATGGCAAAGAGATGGGGAAAAAATGGAAACAGTGACAGACTTTATTTTGGGGGGCTTCAAAATCACTGTAGATGGTGACTCAGCCAAGAAATTAGAAGATCCTTGCTCCTTGGAGGCTCAGACAGTAGAATCTGCCTGCAGTACAGCAGACCCTGGTTCAAACCCTCAGTTGGGAAGATCCCCTGGAAAAGGGAATGGCAACCCATTCCAGCATTCTTGCCTGGATATTTCTATACATAGATGACCCTGGCGGGCTACAGTCCATAGAACTGCAAACAGTCAGACACGACTGAGCAACTAAACAACAACAACTAGATCCATCAATTTACTGGAAATACAAAGGAGACAGAATATGTTAAACAGCCCCAGGACAACTAAAAGAAAAGAAATGTGGAGGAAACCTTATAAACTAAGACACAAGAAACATGATTAAGTAATCACAATGCATAACCTTATGTGAACCCCCATTCAAATAAACGTTTAAAAAGTTAAGAAAATTGAGAAAATTTGGCACTTGATGGAATTAAAGATTTGGGGGAGGTTAATGTTTAGATGTAGTAATTGAGATTTTTATGTAAAAATCTGTATCTTTTGAGATATATAATGAAATATTTGCAGATAAAGGATATAACATCTGGGATTTGATTCAACATAGCTCTGGGGTAGAAGGACATGGAGGTTGGTGTGTGTGGGCATAGATCTGACAGAACTAACAGTGTCCTGATGACTGTGAAAACTGGGAGATGTATACATCAGTTCATTTTTTTATTATTACTTTTTCTTTCATATATGTTTCTAAGTGTCTATAATAAAATTTTATAAAATGTAATGAGTAATTGTCAAATGCAATCCAACAGACTAAATTCTAGATGTGAAAACACACAATTTTTAATAAGAGTCAACATTAGGGCAGGTCTTAACTCCTAACCTAGTGCTCTTCCCACTAGATCATGCTGTAGCAGCCACTCATTTCCACCTTTAAAATCCTTGTTATGAAGTGGGACAGAAGTTCATGTAAATTTAATACTCTAAAGGAGAATAATAATAACAGTACTTCTGTTTCACAAAATACCCAGCATAGTGCCAAAGAAAAAAATAATACATTTCCAAGAAAGATTTTACTTGTTCAGAAAGATGTAAATCAATTCACCAAACAAATTTCAGATTGTAAATTCCAACACTTGAAAAAAAATTATATTAGACCACATGAAGAAACACAAACTCCACTCTTAAATAAACCTCATAGACAGAACCTGGGTGAAGATTTGATTGCAGCCACATTCAGAAACATTAAAGAATTTTCCACTCCCACCATACCATGCTCCAAGAAGCCAAAGGCAATGCGCTGCCATTCTTTAATGAGAGAAATAAATCCAGTTACTGAAGACAATGCTTAGAAGTATAAAATGTGCTGCTGGCAATAAAAGAGTTCCCTAAGCTCAAGGGGTGACACTTGAGAGAAAGCACTTGGTGAGTTACACGTGTAGATCTAGGCTCTGCTGTCCAGGAGATGCCCTTTATAATTTCCACACTGAGCTTTCCGCCCAGAGTCTAGAATATGTAGTCCCATCCCAGACCCACAAGCATCCACTGCAACTTGGAGGAAACTGAGTTCTAAAATCACAAAACATTTCAGATTTAATAGTTATTGTGTTCTGCTATAAATCTAGTAGACTAGAAGAGTCACAAAAGAAATATGGTTGGTCCAGCAGTCTCTCTCCAAGCCTATGGATTCACACTTCAGGTACAAGTTCTTTTACACTGTATATTCATTGATAATAATAGTATCCAACATATATCCTCCAAGACAGTAACTCTTTGCAAATACTAATAAATGTAATTGTCTTTAAGAAAGCTACAGTTAGAAATTTTGTGTAAATTTCCAGCTACACTAAAAACAAATGCAGATCTTACTAATTTGGATTCTATTAGATTCAGAGTTTAGGATTTTATTGCAGATTAATCAGATCACTCAACTGGCTCAACTTGCTGTTACTTCTCCCATTTTTCCATTTTTTATTTAAAATATTTCTATTGTGTCTACTGGTAAAGTAGAAGGCATGAGACAGGAATTTTTTTTCCCATTTTGTACTTTGCTATCATACAAAGCTCTTTTGAGACACTCTGGGTTTCTGATCTGTTAAAAAACAAAGATGTTTCTGGGCATTTATTAACCAAATTGCAATAACCCACCTTAGCTCTCATCTGCTCCCTTTCTTTTCTGACTCTTCTGTCTTTAACACCAAAACATCTACAAATGGCTATCTAAACTATATTATTACATGAACTGTAATAAATCAACTGTATAGAACACAACATAGAATATCGTACAACCTTAAGACTGTAGCAAACACCGTGCTGCGCCAGGAAAAAGGATTAGATAAACGAAGTAAAAAATGTAAGTGCATCACTTATTTTTAAACGTATTCCTGGAAAAATACTGAAAGATGGTTACCAAAATTCTAACTCTGCATGACAATGAGTGAATTATTCCTTGTCTTCTAAATGTAATGCATTGACTCATTAATAGAAAAAATACATATCGATGTTTACTTTGTCAAAAAAAGAAAAGGAGTACCATCTTATTCCAGGTTCATGACTTGAATCATTAAAATAAAGCATAAGAAGGGGGGAGAGGGGCTCACAAAATGCAAACACAAAAGCAGTTGTGAAGTACTAAGTAACTTGACAATACTGTCACAGGAATTGGGACATTATAATAGGACCTTCTGGTATTCCTAAACAATGTCCTTTTTGTAAATTAATTTAATTGGAGGCTAATATTGTTGTGGTTTTTGACATACATTGACATGAATCAGCCATGGGTGTACATGTGTCCCACATCCCGAACCCCCCCTTACCACCTCCCTCCCCATCCCATCCCTCTGGGTTGTCCCAGTGCACTGGCTTTGAATACCCTGTTTCATGCATCAAACTTGGACTGGTGATCTATTTCACATATGGTAATACACACGTTTCAATGCTATTCTCTCAAATCATTCCACCCTCGCCTCCTCCCACAGAGTCCAAAAGTCTGTTCTTTATATCTGTGTCTCTTTTGCTGTTTTGCATATAGGGTCATCGTTATCATCTTTCTAAATTCCATATATATGCATTAATATACTGTATTGGTGTTTCTCTTTCTGACTTACTTCACTGTGTATAATAGGCTCCAGTTTCGTCCACCTCATGAGAACTGATTCAAAAGCACTCTTTTTAATAGCTGAGTAATATTCCATTGTGTATATGTACCAAAACTTTCCTATTCATTTGTCTGCCAATGGACATCTAGGTTGCTTCCATGTCCTAGCTATTTCAAACAGTGCTGCAATGAACACTGGGGTACACATGTCTCTTTCAATTAAAAAATGGAGAAGAATCAAATCAGCAAAATTAGAAATGAAAATGGAGAAATCACAACAGACAACAAAGAAATACAAAGGATCATGAGACTACTACCAGCAACTATATGCCAATAAAATGGACAACCTGGAAGAAATGGGTGAATTCTTTAAAAAGTATAACTTTCCAAAACTGAACCAGGAAGTAACAGAAAATCTTAACAGACCCATCACAAGCACGGAAATTGAAACTGTAATCAAAAATCTTCCAGCAAGCAAAAGTCCAGGACCAGACGGTTTCACAGCTGAATTCTACCAAAAATTTAGAGAAGAGCTAACACCTATCCTACTCAAACTCTTCCAGAAAATTGTAGAGGAAGGTAAACTTCCAAACTCATTCTATAAGACCAACATCACCTTAATAGCAAAACCAGACAAAGATGCCACAAAAAATGAAAACTACAGACCAACAGCACTAATGAACATAGATGCAAAAATCCTCAACAAAATTCTAGCAAACAGAATCCAACAACATATTAAAAAGATCATACATCATGACCAAGTGGGCTTTATCCCAGGGATGCAAGGATTCTTCAATATTGCCAAATCAATCAATGTGATATACCACATTAACAAACTGAAAGATAAAAACCATATGATTATCTCAATAGATGCAGAGAAAGCCTTTGACAAAATTCAACACCCATTTATGATTAAAAAAAAAAAAACTCTCCAGAAAGCAGGCATAGAAGGAACATACCTCAACATAATAAAAGCCATAAATGATAAACCCAAAGCAAACATTATCCTCAATGACAAAAAATTAAAAGCATTTCCCCTAAAATCAGGAACAAGATAAGGGTGCATACTCTCACCATTACTATTCAACTTAGTTTTGGAAGTTTTAGCCACAGCAATCAGGCAAGAGAAATAAAGGGAATCCAGATTGGAAAAGAAAAAGTAAATCTCTCACTATTTGCAAATAACATGATCCTCTACATAGAAAACCCTAAAGACTCCAACAATGTCCTTTTGTAGGATGTCAACTCTGCCCCCAATTTGAGTGATAGATATAAACAGTAAGGCTGAACTAATCCAGAATACCTGCATTCCAAATATTTTGACCCTGAAATTAATCTTGAATTTACTGTGGGTCAATGCCTTTTAAACTCATGGCTGAAAGATATTATTTTTATGAAGGATCACATGAGTATACACAGACTATACATTCCTCTGATACCATCTTTCTTTGCATTAATCAAGAAAATTCAGAAAACTTCATTACTGGACATTATATGGTCCACCTTTTCAACTCCATTTGCCCGGACACTTTACCCCTCCATCTGCTCCGTTAGAACTATATTTATTAAATTGTTCTAGAATTAAATGTATTGAAGCCAACAGCCTATAATGAAAAATGGACTGTGTTCCCAGCAAGTATACTATTCTTTATGTAGCATCATGAATGACAGCCCACAAAATAACTTTATCTCAGAAATCATGCTTATCCTCAACAAGTAGCTCATTTTCCCCTTATGCGCCCTGAATCTTATCATGTTTTCCCCTCTCCCTGGTGAAAAGTATGTGAAGATGTGTGGCCTGTAATTTGTTTCACAAGCCTCACTGCCAGCTCGATAAACTTTCTCCACTTTGTTTCTCCATTACCTCATATTTCTTGTTAATTTTAAATTATTTTCCTACGCCATATTACTTGAATCTTTTTCAGTTGTCTTTAGAACAAGGTAGGATATAATTAATTACTTAATTAACTTAAATTTAAGAATTACATAGGAAGTCTCACTTCTAGTGAAAGTCACTCAGTGGTGTCCAACTCTTTCTAATCCCATGGACTGGAGCCTGCTAGGCTCCTCTTTCCATGGGATTTTCCAGGCAAGAATACTGGAGCAGTGCACCAGCCCCAAGCATCCAGTATTGTGCATCGAACCTGGACTGGGGACTCATTTCATACATGATATTATACATATTTCAATGCCAAGAGGAAGGGTATGCGGAGGGAGGAGGGAGGAGGGTTCAGGATGGGGAACACAGGTATACCTGTGGCGGATTCATTTCGATATCTGGCAAAACTAATACAATATTGTAAAGTTTAAAAACAAAATAAAATTTAAAAAATAAATAAATAAAGAATACTGGAGCAGGTTGCCATTCCCTTCTTCAGGGGATGTTTCTGACCCAGGGATAGAACCCAGGCCTCTTGCATTGCAGGCAGATTCTTTACAATCTGAGCCATAAGGAAAGCCTGTTTCTAAGGAACCTAATATGTAGTTACCATTCAGCAGACTAGAGCCTCCCACAAACAGAAAATGCCCAGAAAACATCAGTTGTTATCATTATCTTTACGCAACTCTGCACTGTAATGTTAAAGCACCAGTGTTCATAAGCCAAATAAATGTACACCCAAAGAATGCACACATATACTCACTTAATGAAATAACCTTGACTATCCTCTTTGTTACATTATTTTGAATTCCTCATTGTCTGGACAGGGTAGGCAATCCATAAGTATTGGCTTCATAAATAAGTTACTGAACACTGAATTGCTGGCATCACTATGTTTATACATATTTTTTATTATATACACTGAGAAGTATTGTATGGTGAATAAAATGTAGTTTCTAGACACTGTACTATCCAAATGATGATAACAGACACCAATACCAGATATCAGAGATATTCTACTTGCTTATCAAGAGTTTCTTGTGTTATTTTAAGAACTGAATATATCAGTCTAATAGAGTCTGGTACACAGAAATTCAACAAATTGAAATCTTACTTTTCTTCTTCCTCCTGACAGTGTATCACAAATGTGTGTGTGTGTGTGTGTGAGTGTGTATGCATGTGTGTGTGTGCCCGCAAAAAGCCTAATCTACTGAAAAGATATTACCACCAAAGAACTATCTGTATTTCCCTCTATAAGCTTTTTTCACTTGCCATGATGATCCTTCTCTTCCTCCCTCAGCTTCTATGTTGGTTATCTGACAAAAAAAAAGAGAGGCAAGGGAAATGAAGGGAGGAAGATAAGTAGGAAAAAAAGGGAAGAAGAAACACCAGGAGGGGAGGGAGGAGACAAGAGAAAACAGAAGAATCTGATTGTCCCACTAGAAAAGAGGAAGGGATACAGTAACTATTGGATATGAATATAACACCCATTCAGAGTATACAATGCTCAAATATTATCATTTTCTCTTTGCAATCACTGATTGCAAGATTACTGAATCTAAGTAATTAACAGCTTATGCTTAGACATGCATTGTGCTTTTCAGACAGATATGCTATGTGGAAAATAAAGCACACAAACTCCCTTAGATAAAGGAACAGCTTTAAGAAATCACTGGCTCCATGGTTAACAAAACTGAAAACCTTACTACAGCCATCTGGGCTTCCAGGTGACTTAGTGGTAAAGAATCCGCCTGCCAATGCAGGAGACACAGGTTCGATCTTTGGGTGGGAAAGATCCCCTGGAGAAGGAAATGGCAACCCACTCCAAGTAGTCTTGCCTGGGAAATCCCATGGACAGAGGCAGCTGGCAGGCTACAGCCCAAGGGGTCACCAAAGTGTCAGACACAACTTAGTGACTAAAACAAACAGCCATCTAGTATGCAGCAAGCTAAATACTAAGACTACCAGTCACTCCTAGATGACTCAAACCCATGTGTTCATTCTTTTGTGTTTGGTGCACTTCATGGTAAACTCTTCACTTTGGTGGGTTTTTCCCCATATTTGACACAGTTTTTCAATCTGCAATGAACTCTCTTTTTTCTCTTTATCCCAATCCCCTCCTTCACTTTATGTGAGAATAGAAAACCAAGTACTGACCTTAGACTTTCATCCAAGGTAATATTTCCTTGACCTTACCCATTCATTTCATACTGCCTCTTATCAAATACCACCTGGGCCAGATTCCCAGGTCTCTATCCTGAGCCAGGCAGCACACTGAGAAATGCTTGCGATAGCATTTGCAGGCACTGTGCTGGGATGAGGTATTGGATGACAGGCTTTCATCTGGATATAATTTATTTATTATATTAGTTATATTAAAGAAAGTGCACCAGTGTGAAAATTGAAGGGAAAACATATTTCAGCTAAGGAATAACCTGGAAATTATTAAAGTCAAAAGCTTATGGGTCAAAGGGTAGGAGTTTCATGTTATTATAATAATATGTTAATGTGTAAGTCATGTAACCTCTATAGGTCTTTGAAACACCTGCAATGGAAATGGTTTTCACACTATGATAATGATAACAAATAGACTAAGGCTCACTGCTTTACTTTTGAATCTACTCATATGACCAAATTTTATGAGCCTATAAAACATATCCTAACACAAATATAATAAAGATTCAGAAAAATACCACTCTAACTCAATCTTTTTTGAGACGCTTTCTTTTTTTTTTTTTTTTTTGCTGCTACTCCTACCTCAAGCTCCACCCTCTCCAACTCTCCCCGCCTCTTTCTTCGTCTTTATTTAGGTTTATTCAACACAGCTGTTGCAGGAGGACTAAAGAATGAGATTGCCACTGAAATAAACTAGAAAGCATGTTAGCTGCCTTATAACATATTTCCTGTTATTAAATAAAGATGATACCGTGGACTAGATTCTGCCCTTTGCCAAGCAGTATTGCAAAAGAAGTGTATATCACCCTTCAATAAACAATAAATGACTTATGTCCCCTTTTTCACTTTAGTTGTTATTTTTAGCACTGGTGTCTATACATATGCACACACACGTACACACACTAATATATGATTCTCAAGATTGGAATCTCTTCCATGAATCCCAAAAGTCATGTATCTCCAAGAAGCCCTCTGAAGACATGTCAAAGAGCCATTTTCATCTATAATTGGTGAAATTACCTCGACTGACAATTGGAGAGGAAAGATGGCATCACATGACAATAATTTACATTTATTATTTTAAATAAAGATGTCAAACCTCTGGAATTCTTTCATGTGTATGAAAAATAAAGTATGTTGGGGGTGAAAAAAATGAAATGGTTCTGTCAGTTTCAAACTGAAAACTGTAAGAAAATCAAAGAAATAACATGGAATCTAATAATATTCTAATAACATTAATATTAGAAATAACATTTAATATTAAATGTATCCTTTTTGCCATTAAGTCAGTTGATTATTACAAATTTAAAAAGCCATATATGGACTGAATTCACATCTCTCAAAATCCCTATATGGAAGTCCTAATCTTCAGAGTGACTGTATGTGGAGATGAGGCCGTTAAGGCTGTAACTAAGGGTGACCGCCGTCATGAAGCCCTAACCTTTGGTGTGACTGTATGTGGAGATGAGGCCTTTACAGCTGTAACTAAGGGTGAATGCCATCATGAGTGTGGACCTGATCTGATAGGACAGGTACTCTTATCAGAAAAAGGAGAGAGGTCAGAGATCCTTCTGTCTTCCCACAGGTACAGGGAGGAAATCTCATATGAAAACACAGCGAGAAGGCAGCAACTTCCAACAAGCCAGGAAGAGAGGCATCAATAGAAACCGACCGACCCTGATGGCCCCTTGATCTTGGACTTCTAATCCTCAAAACAATGACAAAATAAATTTCTGCTCTTTAAGCCACCCAGACTAACACAAACTAAAAGTTTTTTTTCTTCCCAAAACATAAATCATAACCATAGAGACAGAAAAGATCTTAAGATTACTGAGACCTAGTAGTTAAAAATACTATTCCTTGAGGCATCTTGAAGGACTTCCACTAAAATGTTATTCTAGAAAAGGGTCTTAAGTATTCACCACTGAGACAAGTAAAATCCACAGAGGTATATATTCAGACATTGTTTTAGTCTCTTTTTGTTATAACATCAGTTTACACTAAGGGAAATCATAAGAAATCACTGTGGGAAAATTGTTTAACATATCTTTGTATACTTTCAAGAATTGATCTTCTACACACCATTATGTTATCTTAAGGAGTAATGCTATCTCGAGTCTCAGTAACAAAAACGTCTCGTGCACCTGAACAACTTCTCTTCTCATTAATGATCATGTGCCCTTTTGCACTTGAGTCAAATTTGAAGTCTGTTAGAATCAAATTTGAAGTCTATTTCCAGCAATCATATAGATTCTCAAAGTATGTTTTCTCTGAACCAGTTTTCCTTATGTTTTATTCCTCCTCCCTCTCATATTATTTGCTGTTGTTTAGTCTCTCAGTCGTGTCTGACTCTTTGTGACCCCATGGACTATAGCCCACCAGGCTTCTCTGTCCATGGGATTTCCCAGGCAAGAATACTGGAGTGGGTTGCCATTTCCTTCTCCAGGAGACCTTACCTACCCAGGGATCAATCCCAAGACTCTAGCACTGGCAGGTGAATTCTTTACCACTGAGCCACTAGGGAAACCCTTTCTTTTACATAGATTTTCTCAAATAAAGGTCCGCCTAGTCAAAGCTTTGGTTTTTCCACTAGCCATGCATGGATATGAAAGTAGACTATAAAGAAAGCTGAGATCCAAAGAATTGATGCTTTTGAACTGTGGTGTTGGAGAAGACTCTTGAGAGTCCCTTGGACAGCAAGGAGATCCAACCAGTCCATCTTAAGGGAAATCAGTCCTGAATATTCATTGGAAGGACTGATGCTGAAGCTGAAGCTCCAATGGCCACCTGATATGAAGAACTGACTAATTTGAAAAGACCCTGATGCTGAGAATGATCAAAGATGGGAGGAGAAGGGGACAACAGAGGATGAGATTGTTGGATGGCATCACCAACTCAATGGACATGAGTTTGAGTGGGCTCTGGGAGTTGGTGATGGACAGGGAAGCCTGGAGTCCTGCAGTCCAGGGGGTCGCAAAGAGTCAGACATGACTGAGCAATGCAACTGAACTGAACCTCAAATATCTATTTTACTTTATGTATTTTTCATGCCACCTCGAATTCTTTGTGGACTGATGAGAAAAATAAATGTGTAGATAAGTATACAAAATCTCATCCAACCCTGTTACTTTAAGGTGGGAAACTGAGTTCCAGAATACTTCAGTGATTTGCTCCAGATCATACAGTCACTGTGTGGCACAGGAAAGATTATAAATTCGGTTTGCTCTAGCTCAGTCTAGCGCTCCTTCTCATCTATCTTAAAATTACCTCCCTATCCAGTGAAGGAGGAAGGAAGTAATTCAATAGGAAAAGTGTCCCCTTGGTACATGTAGCTCAGTGTTTCTCAACAGGGGTAAGACAAGCCTTAACTGTGAGGTTCAAACTGTCCCCAGCATTCCTGGTCCCTACCCATTAAATGCCATTAGAGAGCCCCCACCCCCACCCCATGCAGTCATTGCACTGAAAAAAAAAAAGAAAATTCCCTTTACATTTCCCAAAGCCCACTGTTACCACATTTTTATTTGTTGTTGTTTTGGAAGAGAAACACAAGAAGTAGAAAATATTTTCCTGATCTAATGGAAAATCGAGTCTAACGTAAGGATCAGAGTTTAAAATACATGCATTTAACAGCTGACATTAAATTTCTCTTTGGAAGATGTGGTAACGTGTTTGCAAAAATTACTGTAATAATTTCCCTCAGTGCCACAGGCATTTGGGTTATCCCTTCCACATGGCTTTGGCCTTGACTATGGGAGTAATTTTCACTAATGAGATATTAGCAAATGTGACACAAGCAGAGGATTGAAAAGTCACTTATGCACTGTGACTCTTTGGCACTCTGAGACCATCACATGAAGAAGCTCAGGTTAGCTACTTATAGGATCAGAGACTGAACAGAGTGTATTCAACTAGTTCCAGCTGTGTGCCACTTACTCCACAAAACCAACTAGTCTACCCACTCTTGATATATGAGTGAGACCACCCCAGATGATTCAGCCACCACCCAATCTCCATCTGACACAGATAAATGAGAGAGCCCAAAAGAGGTCAGCCAAGCCAGCCCACTTAGAACAACCTAGCTGAACCACAGAACAATGAACTGAATAAAACAGTTTTTGTTTCATGCCACTCCTTTTAAAGACAATATGTTATGCAACAAAAACTAACCATTAAAGGAAGGAATCAACCTTACTTAGGAAAATAAGCTGAAAACCTAAATTAAATAAATGAAACTACTTGTAGTAGGAGCAGGAGCTCAAAGTCCAAGGCTATCATGAGACCATAAACCTTTCTCTGTTCCTACAAAAATTGTAAAAATCTTGAGAAGAAGGAAACAGAAGGGAAACAGAGGTTTAAGCCAACCTTCTCTGGTTTTTAAGACACAGTGAATCTCCAGTTGAAACCCTGCAGACATACAGATGTATATATGCATATAGGGACAGAGGTACGATTATGGGTAAGGACATGGAACATGCACGTGGGCCTGGACCTATACACAGACAAAAATACAGAAAGATACTTACACATAGATAAACACAAAGATAGAGATCTCTGAATACAGGCACTTCTGAGACACTTCGGGTTTGGTTCAGATGACCACAATAAAGCAAATACTGCGACAAAGTGAGTTACACTTTTTTTATGGTTTCCCAGTGCATAAAAACTTACCTTTACACTATACTGTAGTCTGTTAAGTATACAGTGAGTTAAAGTCACTAAATTGTGTCTGACTCTTTGCAACCCCATGGACTGCAGCCTGCCAGGCTCCCATGTCCATGGAATTCTCCAGGCCAAAATACTGCATCATTATCTTTTTTAAAAAGAACATAATTTAAGAAATAGTGCTGCTAGAAAAATGGAGTCATCAGACTTGCTCAACATAGGGATCCCACAAAACTTCAATTTGTAAAAAAAAAAAAAAAAAAGCAATTATTTACAAAGTGCAATAAAATGAGGTATGCCTATAATTTGCTACAGTTATCAACAAGAAATATTATTAAAAACCTCACATAGATTGCTTGTAAACAAGGCAGCTCTTAGAAAATTGATTAGTCAAAATGACTTTTTTAAATTCTCTTTCAAAGACTAATTTACTGAGATTAATTTTTATGCCAACTTGAGTAAGGCTTGTGTCCAATGCTGTTCTGCTACTTTAAGAACTTACCTTCAAACTAATACATGAGCCACATTTGTGGGACTAGTTCCTGGTGTGACTATTAACACAATATATACCTATTTGGATATGGCCGAGATTGTAGTTTTCATTTCTGTTCCTCTCTAAGACTTCTCTGACAAATTGCTCAGTCAGCATTCTAACCTTTCTCCTATGTCTCTCTGACTTTGACTAGCACCCTACCCTCAGCCCACTAGGAGAGCCCCTGCTGCATTACACTTGTGAACTACTCTGCTGGGCAACTCTACCTCTATAAACAAGACAGATCCTGGTCATCTATTTCTGGATTATCTTTAAGGCACTAGAATAAATACTGGTCCTTACCACAACCTTCAACATCCAGTATGTAATTAATATGTATCAATTAACCATGAATATATATCACTTATTTAAAGAAGGTAATAACCTCCATCATCAATAACCTTTAAGTATCAAATTAGAACAGGCAATATGTGAACATGCCACAATATTGTTCAAGCAAGAGGTCAAGTTTGTTTTTATCTATGCTACCTTAATAAATGCTGACTATAACTATATATATAGGCTGTGGCAGATTGCATTTTCCAGAGACAGCTGCAACAATATTCTTATCTAACAGTTTTTCTAGAATCTTGCCATATATCACCACAATGTGAGGTCTAATTCCCGTACCCTTGAATCTGGAAGAGTTTACAACTGCTTTGCAATAAATAAAACGTTGTGGTAGTGATGCTGCCTAACTTCTAAGGCAAGGTCAATAAAGGCATTGCAACGTCTATCCTGTTTTCTAGAACAGTCTTGCTGGAGCACTGAGCCACTGTATAAGCAATCCAGTTGCTCTGAGGCTACCATGCTTTCACTTCAGTTCAGTTCAGTTACTCAGTCGTGTCCAACTCTTTGAAACCCCATGTAACACA
Source organism: Bos indicus x Bos taurus (assembly GCF_003369695.1). Classification (NCBI taxonomy): domain Eukaryota; kingdom Metazoa; phylum Chordata; class Mammalia; order Artiodactyla; family Bovidae; genus Bos; species Bos indicus x Bos taurus. The sequence continues at coordinate 42,398,218 of NC_040092.1, forward strand.
GCACGCCAGGCCTCCCTGTCCATCACCAACTCCCAGAGTTCACTCAGACTCAAGTCCATCGAGTCAGTGATGCCATCCAGCCAACTTATCCTCTGTCATCCCCTTCTCCTCCTGCCCCCAATCCCTCCCAGCATCAGAGTCTTTTCCAATGAGTCAACTTTTCGCATGAGGTGGCCAAAGTACTGGAGTTTCAGCTTTAGCATCATTCCTTCCAAAGAAATCCCAGGGCTGATCTCCTTCAGAATGGACTGGTTGGATCTCCTTGCAGTCCAAGGGACTCTCAAGAGTCTTCTCCAACACCACAGTTCAAAAGCATCAATTCTTCGGCGCTCAGACTTCTTCACAGCCCAACTCTCACATCCATACATGACCACTGGAAAAAACCATAGCCTTGACTAGACAAACCTTTGTTGGCAAAGTAATGTCTCTGCTTTTGAATATGCTATCTAGGTTGGTCACAACTTTCCTTCCAAGGAGAAAGTGCCTTTTAATTTCATGGCTGCAGTAACCATCTGTAGTGATTTTGCAGCCCAGAACAATAAAGTCTGACACTGTTTCCACTGTTTCCCCATCTATTTGCCATGAAGTGGTGGGACCGGATGCCATGATCTTCATTTTCTGAATGTTGAGCTTTAAGCCCACTTTTTCACTCTCCTCTTTCACCCTCATCAAGAGGCTTTTTAGTTCCTCTTCAATTTCTGCCATAAACGTGGTGTCATCTGCATATCTGAGCTTATTGATATTTCTCCCAGCAATCTTGATTCCAGCTTGTGTTTCTTCCAGTCCAGTGTTTCTCATGATGTACTCTGCATATAAGTTAAATAAACAGGGTGACTTGACATACTCCTTTTCCTATTTGGAACCATTCTGTTGTTCCATGTTCAATTCTAACTGTTGCTTCCTGACCTGCATACAAATTTCTCAAGAGGCAGGTCAGGTGGTCTGGTATTCCCATCTCTTTCAGAATTTTCCACAGTTTATTGTGATCCACACAGTCAAAGGCTTTGGCATAGTCAATAAAGCAGAAATAGATGTTTTTCTGGAACTCTCTTGCTTTTTCGATGATCCAGCGGATGTTGGCAATTTGATCTCTGGTTCCTCTGCCTTTTCTAAATCCAGCTTGAACATCAGGAAGTTCACGGTTCACATATTGCTGAAGCCTGGCTTGGAGAATTTTGAGCATTACTTTACTAGCGTGTGAGATGAGTGCAACTGTACAGTAGTTTGAGCATTCTTTGGCATTGCCTTTCTTTGTGATTGGAATGAAAACTGACCTTTTCCAGTCCTCTGGCCACTGCTGAGTTTTCCACATTTGCTGGCATATTGAGTGCAGCACTTTCACAGCATCATCTTTCAGGATTTGGAATAGCTCAACTGGAATTCCATCACCTCCACTAGCTTTGTTCGTAGTGATGCTTTCTAAGGCCCACCTGACTTCACATTCCAGGATGTCTGGCTCTAGGTCAGTGATCACACCATCGTGATGATCTGGGTCATGAAGATCTTTTTTGTACAGTTCTTCTGTGTATTCTTGCCATCTCTTCTTAATATCTTCTGCTTCTGTTAGGTCCATACCATTTCTGTCCTTTATCGAGCTCATCTTTGCATGAAATGTTGCTTTGGTATCTCTAATTTTCTTGAAGAGATCTCTGGTCTTTCCCATTCTGTTGTTTTCCTCTATTTCTTTGCATTGATCACTGAAGAAGGCTTTCTTATCTCTTCTTGCTATTCTTTGGAACTCTATATTCAGATGTTTATATCTTTCCTTTTCTCCTTTGCTTTTCGCTTCTCTTCTTTTCACAGCTATTTGTAAGGCCTCCCCAGACAGCCATTTTGCTTTTTTGCATTTCTTTTCTATGGGAATGGTCTTGATCCCTGTCTCCTGTACAATATCACGAACCTCATTCCATAGTTCATCAGGCACTCTATCTATCAGATCTAGGCCCTTAAATCTATTTCTCACTTCCACTGTATAATCATAAGGGATTTGATTTAGGTCATACCTGAATGGTCTAGTGGTTTTCCCTACGTTCTTCAATTTAAGTCTGAATATGGAAATAAGGAGTTCACGATCTGAGCCACAGTCAGCTCCTGGTCTTGTTTTTGCTGAATGTATAGAGCTTCTCCATCTTTGGCTCAAAGAATATAATCAATCTGATTTTGGTGTTGACCATCTGGTGATGTCCATGTATAGAATTTTCTCTTGTGTTCTTGGAAGAGGGTGTTTGTTATGACCAGTGCATTTTCTTGGCAAAACTCTATCAGTCTTTGCCCTGCTTCATTCCATATTCCAAGGCCAAATTTGCCTGTTACTCCAGGTGTTTCTTGACTTCCTACTTTTGCATTCCAGTCCTCTATAATGAAAAGGACATCTTTTTTGGCTGTTAGTTCTAAAAGGTCTTGTAGGTCTTCATAGAACCGTTCAACTTCAGCTTCTTCAGCGTTACTGGTTGGGGCATAGACTTGGATTACTGTGACACTGAATGGTTTGCCTTGGAAATGAACAGAGATCATTCTGTCATTTTTGACTAGACTTTAAGGAAGCCAAAACCAGCTTATATAAAGAAACTGTACAGCAAACATTCCCAGTACGGATTTAAAGAAACTCACTGTCCAAGGAATGATGACACCATTGACCCTGATAAAGCATGTTTTCAACTAGAGTCTGCATTGACATAAATGAGATCTAATCCAGAAGAGAGGGAAATATCAAAGTTAGGTAGATTCAAACACTATAGAGTCTGTCCTAACCTGAAGGGCAAATATGGCACTGAGACAAAAGAGTGACCATACAGACCAGGTGTCTATGGTACCCAACAGCCTACACTATTCATATAAAATTCTTGGTTTTGAGCAGCAGGAATAATTCTAGGTTCTACCCATCACAGATGATAGCTCTTATAATAAAGGTTTGGTATTCTGGTCCAGATGGCTTTAGACATTGAGTAGTGCTGGGCTCTTAAGCTGAAGGTCTTAAGATGTTGTAGATGAGGAGGAATAATAAAGGTGTGAGTGGAATAAAAGGAAAAGCAGAGTAGGGTGGCAGAGGTCAAGAGCAGCTGAGCCTCTTTGGATTTAGCCAAGTCCAAAGGGGTTGTACACAGTTCAACCAAAGAACATTATAGGCAAGAAGATCATGTAAAATATGAAGAGAGATATAAGAACAATGTGGCAAGAGCCCAAGTGGAAAAGCAAAGACACATTTAGAACTAATAAGAAATGAGTTTAATCAAGTATTACAAGAAAGGAATGAGAATTATAGGAATGTGTAACCAAGAATTATAGAAATGAGAATTACAGAAAAACTTTGAATGTCAACTGTGGAGTTTAGATTTTATCCAAAAATCAGGAAGTTAAAAGAGTCTCCTAGATGCCAAGGAACGGAAAATCTGAGCAGGAAATATTCTAGGTCACTTTCCTCCAACTCCAACTTCAATGACTATAATTTCAACTATTTTACAATTGCTCCTCTAAGTATTCTTTCACTTGAAAGGTATCTTTGAAAATGCTGAGAATTTTGCTATAATAGACAAAGCCTTCCATTGTATGATGAGAAAAGTAATGTTTGAGGATTACTCCTCAGCATTGTTTTCAGGCATAAATAAGAAAGTAAATATAAGTAATAAATTGAAATGGAATATATTTTAAAAAAACTGGGAAAGGAAAAGAGAGAAAATACATTTAAAAATAAAGAAAAGCTTGATTAAAGAATATTAAGCTGATGAGGCTTTTTGGTCTATATTTGGTTATTTAATCCAGTCTCTGGTTCTGCTTTATTCTCCTTCTGTGCCTTTCATGTAAACTTTTTATTCTTCAGGTCTCAGCACCCACTCATAATCACAGTGCTGCTTTTCACCGACACCAAAATTCTGTGTTCTCCTCACTTGGCTTTACATTACACATTTAGGTCTTGCCTGTCCAGAGTAATAACTTCTTCTAAAAATATTTTATTTTGGTGCTTAGTCTTCTCAAAGTTCCTACAGACATTACCTCATCCATTACTCCTGAAAGTAGGTGCCCCGATGACAGAGTAGCCCCAAAAGCTATTTGTGCAGATTTGGGGATATAAGTATGCCGGGGACCTCAAAGGTGTCAATCTCGTCTACTATGGATGAAAGATGAATGTTCTCAGCTATCAATAAATTCCAAAAGCTCTCTCATTCAAAGAAAGGAAAAAGTTCCACCACGAGCATAAAAAAAATGTCACCAAAGAAAGGAAACATAAGAAATGACATGTTACCACATTTCTTTAAATTCCAATTTTTTACTTTTTCTAAAACTTCCAGGATTTTATCTCTGGGGTCACTGTTATATTCCTATGTATGCTTAGAAAATAAATATAAAGTTAATCTGCTCTTACTCAGAAATCTGCAAGATTCTTTTATTCACACACACATATACACCATTTCTGCATACCACACACCAGTATGTTTAATCTACTTCTGTGTAATGAGTAAAGCAGACTTTATAGAGAGGAGACGCTAATTATACAACAGGAACTACCTAGTCCAGCACATGTGAGAAAGTGAGAACAGCAGAGATAAAAAGGAATCTTTAACTGCCTCTCCTTTTCCATACTCCTCACTCCACTGTTAGCGTTGTCTGAAGTTATAACCACTATGAGTTTAGTATCCTAGAAATGTCTAAATTCATAACATGGGAAAACATTAACAGTTTTTTATTAACTTAGTAGAAGATTCCAGCCTAAACAGATTTTTTTAATCGCTGCTGAACATATGTTTAAAAGATTATGGGGAAAAAAATTTTTAACTTGAGCCTTTAGTTTCAATAAAGAATGACTCACTTGTATATTTTCATAAGGCATAAAGATTATTTCATTTCAACTACACTTGGCCTTTAAACTTTTGTTATGTACCTGCCCTTAAGCAGGTATATGTAAGTAATTAATGCAGCAACCCAAAGAAAAAAGGAGATACTAATAATAAAATGAGGCAAAATGGAAATATTACGTAGGAAAACGAAAGTGGTCCACTGAATGCTATATTGTCTTAAGACCAAAGACTAAAAGACCTTCCAAGGGCATTCGCTAGGACTGAACATCAAAAGTCTGTGTCTCTTGTGAGGAAGACAGTCCTACTGCCACTTGGATGCAGACCATGGTGACAGGCCATGCATGGCTCCTGGCCCTTTTTCCAAACATAAGCTTTTGTTCTCCTTGGTAACAACAGTTTTTTATCTGACAAAGCAAAACCCACATATAGATTAACTGTGGTTTATGTAACAATTATCTCTTAGTGCATAGAAAAAAGAAAGAAAAAAAAAAACTTCCACTCTCTGGAGTGAATCTATCAAAACTCCTCAAGCTATGGATTGGTTTTAAACTGCTGATCAATTTCCTTCAGTTCAGTTCAGTCCCTCAGTCCTGTCCAACTCTTTGCAACCCCATTAATCGCAGCACGCCAGGCCTCCTTGTCCATCTCCAACTCCCGGAGTTCAATCAGACTCACGTCCTTGAGTTGGTGATACCATCCAGCCATCTCATCCTCTGTCATCTCCTTCTCCTTCTGCCCCCAATCCCTCCCAGCATCAGAGTCTTTACCAATGAGTCAACTCTTCGCATGAGGTGGCCAAAGTACTGGAGTTGCAGCTTCAGCATCAGTCCTTCCAATGAACACCCAGGACTGATTTCCTTTAGGATGGACTGGTTGAATCTCTTTGCAGTCCAAGGGACTTTCAAGAGTCTTCTCCCACACTACAGTTCAAAAGCATCAATTCTTCGGTGCTCAGCTTTCTTCACAGTCTAACTTTCACATCCATACATGACCAATGGAAAAACCATAGCCTTGACTAGACGGACGTTTGTTGGCAAAGTAATGTCTCTGCTTCTTAATATGCTGTCTAGGTTGGTCATAACTTTCCTTCCAAGGAATAAGCATCTTTTAATTTCATGGCTGCAATTCCCATCTCCAGTGATTATGAATCCCCAAAAAATAAAGTCTGACACTGTTTTCCCATCTATTTCCCATGAAGTGATGGGACCAGATGCCATGATCTTAGTTTTCTGAATGTTGAGCTTTAAGCCAACTTTGTCACTCTCCTCTTTCACTTTCATCAAGAGGCTTTTGAGTTCCTCTTCACTTTCTGCCATAAGAGTGGTGCCATCTATATCTGAGGTTATTGATATTTCTCCCAGCAATCTTGATTCCAGCTTGTGCTTCCTCCAGCCCAGCATTTCTCATGATGTACTCTGCATATAAGTTAAATAAGCAGGGTGACAATATACAGCCTTGACGTACTCCTTTGCCTATTTGGAACCAGTCTGTTGTTCCATGTCCAGTTCTAACTGTTGCTTCCTGACCTGCATATAGGTTTCTCAAGATGCAAGTCAGGTGTTCTGGTATTCCCAACTCTTTCAGAATTTTCCACAGTTTATTGTGATCCACACAGTCAAAGGCTTCGGCATAGTCAATAAAGCAGAAATAGATGTTTTTCTGGAATTTTCTTGGTTTTTCAGTGATTCAGTGGATGTTGGCAATTTGATCTCTGGTTCCTCTGCCTTTTCTAAAACCAGCTTGAACATCTGGAAGTTCATGGTTCACGTATGGCTGAAGCCTGGCTTGGAGAATTTTGAGCATTACTTTACTAGCGTGTGAGATGAGTGCAATTGTGAGGTAGTTTGAGCATTCTTTGGCATTGCCTTTCTTTGGGATTGGAATGAAAACTGACCTTTTCCAGTCCTGTGGCCACTGCTGAGTTTTCCAAATTTGCTGGCATATTGAGTGCAGCACTTTCACAGCATCACCTTTCAGGATTTGAAATAGCTCAACTGGAATTCCATCACCTTCACTAGCTTTGTTCATAGTGATGCTTTCTAAGGCCCACTTGACTTCACGTTCCAGGATATCTGGCTCTAGGTCAGTGATCACACCATCATGATTATCTGGGTCGTGAAGATCTTTTTTGTACAGTTCTGTGTATTCTTGCCACCTCTTCTTAACATCTTCTGCTTCCATTAGGTCCATACCATTTCTGTCCTTTATCAAGCCCATCTTTGCATGAAATGTTCCCTTGGTATCTCTAATTTTCTTGAAGAGATCTTTAGTCTTTCCCATTCTGTTGTTTTCCTCTATTTCTTTGCACTGATCACTGAGGAAGGCCTTCTTATCTCTCCTTGCTATTCTTTGGAACTCTGCATTCAGATGCTTATATCTTTCCTTTTCTCCTTTGCTTTTCACTTCTCTTCTTTTCACAGCTTTTGGAATGCCTGCTCAGACAGCCATTTTGCTTTTTTGCATCTGTTTTCCATGGGAATGGTCTTGATCCCTGTCTCCTGTACAATGTCACGAACCTCTGTCCATAGTTCATCAGGCACTCTATCAGATCTAGTCCCTTAAATCTATTTCTCACTTCCACTGTATAATTATAAGGGATTTGATTTAGGTCATACCTGAATGGTCTAGTGGTGTTCCCTACTTTCTTCAATTTAAGTCTGAATTTGGAAATAAGGAGTTCACGATCTGAGCCACAGTCAGCTCCCAGTCTTGTTTTTGCTGACTGTATAGAGCTTCTCTATCTAGGCTGCAAAGAATACAATCAATCTGCTTTTGGAGTTGATCACCTGGTGATGTCCATGTGTAGAGTCTTCTCTCGTGTTGTTAAAAGAGGGTGTTTGCTATGACCAGTGCATTCTCTTTGCAAAACTCTATTAGCTTTTGCCCTGCTTCATCCATACTCCAAGGCCAAATTTTCCTGTTACTCCAGGTGTTTCTTGACTTCCGACTTTTGCATGCCAGTCTCCTATAATGAAAAGGATATCTTTTTGGGGTGTTAGTTCTAAAAGGTCTTGTAGGTCTTCATAGAACCGTTCAACTTCAGCTTCTTCAGCATTACTGGTTGGGGCATAGGCTTAGATCACCATGATATTGAATGGTTTGCCTTGGAAACAAACAGAGATCATTCTGTCGTTTTTGAGATTGCATCCAAGTACTGCATTTCAGACTCTTCTGTTGACCATGAGGCTGCTCCATTTCTTCTAAGGGATTCCTGACCACAGTAGTAGATTTAGTGGTCATCTGAGTTAAAGCACCCATTCCAGTCCATATTTGCTGATTCCTAGAATGTTTACGTTCACTCTTGCCATCTCCTGTTTGACCACTTCCAATTTGCCTTGATTTATGGACCTAACATTCCAGGTTCCTATGCAATATTGCTCTTTATAGCATCGGACCTTGCTTCTATCACCAGTCACATCCACAAATGCGTATTGTTTTTGCTTTGGCTCCATCCCTTCATTCTTTCTCGAGTTATTTCTCCACTGATGTCCAGTAGCATATTGGGCACCTATTGACCTGGGAAGTTCCTCTTTCAGTATCCTATCATTTTGCCTTTTCATACTGTTCATGGGGTTCTCAAGGCAAGAATACTGAAGTGGTTTGCCATTCCCTTTTCCAGTGGACCATATTCTGTCAGACCTCTCCACCATGCCCACCCGTCTTGGTTGGTCCCACAGGGCATGGCTTAGTTTCATTGAGTTAGACAAGGCTGTTCCATCACAGTGAGGTAAATACAGAGCTTGTTCAACAGACTAGTGGAAGATGCTATAGTCCTCTTGGGCCTCTAGGCACAAAATAGGCAGAAAAGGAGTTAGGAAGGGAGCACTAAAGAAAGGAGAGCATAGACTTGAGATGGACCCAAGTTTCCAAACCAATATTTTAACAGAAGCCCCAAATCTGTTAGAGAGGAGTTGAGTCCCCTTCTTCTTTTCTTGCCTCCTATCAAAATTAAGTTATACTTTAAATGACAACATCTTCTTGACATTTGTGATGTATGTGACCAAGCTGCATCATTTAACTATGGTCAACTATGGTGAAGTAGAAACAATACTGAACTTACATAAGGCCAGCCCTAAACATGGTTGGGCCTCACTGGTGGCTCAGGTGGTTAAGAATCCACCTGCAATGCAGGAGACCCAGGTTTGATCCCTGAGTCAGGAAGATCCCCTGGAGGAGGAAAAGGCTACTCACTCTAGTATTCCTGCCTGGAGAATTCCATGGACAGAGGAGTCTGGCGGGTTACAGTCCATGGGGTTGTGAAGAGTCAGACACGACTGAGCAACTAACATTTTCAAACATGGTCACCAGAAAGAGCTGACTAAGAGGCACATTGACCCACCCAAGCATCAGTTTTCTCAGCTGTAAAACTGAGGAGCACAGTTAGAATTTGAGTCCCCTTCTTAAAAGCCTCGGAGAAAGCAATGGCACCCTATTCCAGTACTCTTGCAGTTCAGACAGTACTTCCTTCAGTTCAATTCAGTTCAGTTGCTCAGTTGTCTGACTCTTTGCAACCCCATGAATCACAGCACGCCAGGCCTCCCTGTCCATCACCAACTCCAGGAGTTCACTCAGACTCATGTCCATCAAGTCGGTGATGCTATCCAGCCAACTCATCTTCTGTTGTCCCCTCCTTCTCCTGCCCCCAAACCCTCCCAGCATCAGAGTCTTTTCCAATGAGTCAACTCTTCGCATGAGATAGCCAAAGTATTGGAGTTTCAGCTTTAGCATCAGTCCTTCCAAAGAACACCCAGGACTGATCTCCTTTAGAATGGTCTGGTTGGATCTCCTTGCAGTCCAAGGGACTCTCAAGAGTCTTCTCCAACACCACAGTTCAAAAGCATCAATTCTTCGGCGCTCAGCTTTCTTCACAGTCCAATTTTCACATCCATACATGACTACTGGAAAAACCATAACCTTGACTAGACAGACCTTTGTTGGCAAAGTAATGTCTCTTAACCTCTTTCCAAAGAAACTACTGCAAATACCATTATTAACACAACACTAACCTTAGTAAACTCTCCATTCTTCTTTTTCCTTCCCAAAGAATGCCTATACAGGTCCATCAGGCACACACATGTAGACCCTAGGAATTGCTCTGACTACCTAACTGCATTCTTACTTAAATGTCTTCGAATTGCTACAGCTACACAGGAGAACAGGAGCTCTGCACAACAGGTGATCCTTTGACAATGTAAAAACCTTAACCTTAAATATTTACACCTAACCATCACTATCACCATGCTTTGTTTCAGTATCAGTTTAAACATTAGGAATGAAGAAGTCAGTTTTTAAAAAGGAAGAAAATTTCCTTTTTAAAAACACCAACTATTCTCCTTTTCCTGGTGACAATATTCTATCCAATACCAATAGTCTCCCAACAGTGCCATCACATATTTCTAAATTAAGAGAAAATGTTAATTGCAGTGCCCACGAAATGAGAAGAAACAGTGAAAGCTGTTGAAATATCTTGGCAGTGAGACTGCATCTCTTCCCAGAAGTCAAATCGGTGACACATAAGGGGTGTCAGGCCATAGTAGCATTTATGTCTGCTCTATCTTTAACTGAAGCAGGACTTTATGGATTCTTATTAGGGTTTTCAACTCAACTAATCATCATCCAGAGACCTTGAATGATATGATTAGCTATCTGCTTTCTATAGTTCTTTCCCCTAAGCATAAAAACTAGGATGGTAGATGGAGGCTGAAGGGGTGAAGGGATGTTCCAGCCTAGATGTTTGCAAACATTATCCAAAGAGCCCAGAGCCAAGTCATCCACAAAAATTACTGGAAGAAGGTCTATTTCTATTAACCATTTAAAAATGAGTATAAAAACAATGTTCATGACACATGCTAATCTTCAGGGGCTCTCGAGGCCTCCTCTATTCAATTCCAAAAGTCAGGGAAAAAAGAACTCTTTCAAGGACATGAAGTTGAGGATGGGGCTTTTAGGTAAAGGAGTAAAGTGATTATAAAGAGAACTGATCTGGGACAAAGGCCTTCTTCTCTCTGAGAACTCTTATCTCTTTTCTAAAGTTCTCTCGTGGCTTCTTTATCTCAGGCAGTTGGTACTGTGAGACCTTTCCAGGAAAGACACTGACCTCCAGGGAGGACCTTGGATGGTCAATAGAAACAGAATAGGGCCTAGAGGGAAAAAGAATCTAATGGTCTCATTACTGCTACCCTGGTCCAGGCTTCACACTAATAGGTCAAAAGATTCTCTCAGAACCCAGCCAGGTTAAGATATGAGGCAGTGATTTGGACTCATATTCCTCTTTACTAATAAAATATTTATTGTTCTTAAATGTTCTTTAACAGATACGCTATAATTATAGATGCAGTTGGAGATAAAGCTATAAATATAAAAAGCTGTTTTTATTTGCTCAATTAAATGACACTCTCCATCCCCTCTACACAAGATACTGATCAATGTTCACCACTAACTGAAGTCTTAGAGCTACTATACCCCTCTCTAGGAAGCTTGAATACTTCTGTTCTCATCCATAAAGTCGTACACACACCAAAGTCTAACCTACTTATTCTCTAACCTATTTTTACCTTATGCAATGAATTTCATTAAATATAATCTAAGTTGAGTAAAGACTAGTGCAAAAGGAGAGGAAGTTAAAATGTAAATTAGGTCAGATGGCTTGAAAACTCTAAGGTGAATCATTTAAAAACACTATTGAATTAAACTGGTACAAAAATATTTCATTCCATCAATGAAATATTGATGGAAAAATCATAAAAATCTAAGGAATCCTATACTCAGATTGTTTCATGGTGTGTAAAGTTGTGCTCTGCTTTAAGAAAACAAAACTGCAAATTTCATATGTTTTATCGGTATTCCCTATGCATGGAAGATAAAGTCAAATTCTAAGCAGAAGACATACTCAAAGAAAAGGCTTTGTCTCTACATAAAAGACTGGCAGATAAGATAATATTAAGTTAAAATATATATGCATTATTCTTAACATTTTATCATTTTCTACTTTTTATTTTTATTAATAAACTATTTCAAAAAAGAAGGCTTTACTGTATCTCTATGCAGAGATTTATAGATATATCTCTGGGACCCAACTGACGTAAGAATGGCACAGTAAACAGCCCAAACAAGATCTGCCTTTAGCCACATGTAGCAGACATGGAGATATGCTGCTCAGATTCCTCTTCAAGAAAGCACTTCAAGTCTAGGAGCAAAGAGAAAAAATGTTGTCAGCTGACAGCTTTCAAAAGTCATTTAGCCTTTTAGGGTCTACCTCAGTTTTAAAACCAAGATCACATTCTTTTCAAGGTGGCCCCTAGCTAATGGCTGATAAAGGGCCTAGGCATTTTAGCCCAATGCAGAATTACTCCAGATGATGACTTTTCTGAGAGAGCTCCCCAGTGGGCTGGCAGAAACTTCACAGGTCCATACTACAGTCTGATGACTCCCCTTGACCAGTCCTGCTCCCTTCCTGTTCCTTTCACAGGTGTTAAACCCAAATAAATCTTTTGGACTCCTAACTCCATCTTGAAGTATACTTTCTGGAAAACCAAACCAGCACACCATATAATGGCATGACTAACAGAGGATACTCCACACATATACCTGCTAGCTTAATTTGTGCCAGGTAATCTCACCACTAATGAACCCATCTCTGGAAAAAGTTATTAAGTGACAGCGAGTTTATGACAATAAAGGAACAATGTAACTGACTTTCCACAAAAGACAGTCCGGGTCTAGTGAATATGCCTTGGATGCCTACATCAGTGGATTGCCAGGGGTCCACAACTAACATTCACATTGTACTGAGTATCATATATCATGACCTGTCAGAAAATTTATAAGAAACAAGCCAGATTTTCTATGTACATATTAAGAATCACTTTCATATATTCTATGAAAATGACCTTCAGTGATTTCTTCCCCTCCAAGTTGAGCTGAAACATGCTAATTGCTGTAGCTGGACTGATCTTAATAAATACTTAACACGTTTGCTCAAACTGTACCATCCAATCCAATACACATTTAAGCTATTGTGTGATATAAATGGTTTCTTACAGCTGTTTAATAGTGTGTTTCTACCTTTGCTATGAATTCTGGATATTAATGACTCAATATATGTTTAAATATATGCATCACAGCCCCCAGGACAGAAAGAAATAAGACTTGACCATGGGAAAGAGGGTGCTTCAGCTCTGCCAAGGATTAAGTCAGACATGGTTACTGAGAGGAAAAGACAGTATACACATTCTGATTTACTTTCTTCTCTCTCTTGGGCCTCTTCACACCTTAGCCAGAAAAAAGCCAAAAAAGCAGAACACAGGAATTTATGTAGCACTGTGGAATTGACAGAAGGCAGGTATGATATATTAGTATAGCAGAGAATCTGGCTTCTCCTCTACAAAGAATAGCTTGGATTGCCAAAGAAATTAAATTTGAGGCTTAAAGAATGTACATGTAAAATATCCACCAATGATACTAAACTCCTTAAGTGGTAAATCTCCTACTCTGTGAGACTTGGGTGCATGGATCATACCCAAGAGATCTCTTTTGGAAATGTCCTTTGGAACCAGATAATCAATTATTTCCATCCAAACTTTTTACTTTAAAACCTCATACTGAGATTAAAATTTAAAATAAAAATTGAGACAAGGACTTCCTACTGTTACAGTAATCACTAAAGAGGGAGATATTTAAGAAATTGGATAAGGGTGTTTCATGATTTATGGTTTTACTTGTTAACTGTATGACATTTTTAAAGTCCTAAAACAAATGGTCCTCTGTACATAATTTGAATCAGTCATTGTAGAATCTATTTAAAAGAAACTAAAATCAGGTAGAGCCTATATTTATACCAGAGCTAAAATGCAAGAGCAATAATTTGGGTGAGTACCCCCAGACTCTGCCAGAATAATTAATAACAAAGTCCCTCCAACTTCTGCTCACTGCCTGATTCTAAAATCATATCCTAATTTTCAGATATCTGTTATAATAGCACCCCAAATCCAGTACCAAAATCTGTATTAGTGATCTATTGCTGTGTTACAAATTACCACATTACCTAGTAGTTTAAACGGCAAACATTTATTATCTCATAATCTCTATGGATCAGTTATTCAGGAGCAGCTTGGCTGGTGGATTTGGCCCAGGGTCTCTCACAAGATTGCACTCCAGATGTTGGCTGAGCATGCAGTGATCTGAATGAAGCCATAACTGGGCTGACGGATCCACCTCCAAGATGGCTCATATGCATGAGTCTTAGCAAGAGGCCATGACTAAGTCAGGTCCTTACTAGTTCTCAGAAAGAGGGCTCATCTACTCCCAACAAGGGCTGCCATATAGGGCTTCTCGAGTGTCTTCACAGTGTGGCAGCTGACTGGCTTTCCCCAGAGACAGTAATCCCAGAGAAAGGGAAGCAAGGACGGAGCCTTTTAGTGCTGAAAATTACATACCATCAATTCTATTATATGCTATTCGTTAAAAGTGAATCACTAAGGACAGCCTACTCTTTTAGTGGGAAGATGGTATGAGGAATTAAGCTTTATCTCTTGAAGAGAGGTATATTAAATTACCTGTGAACATACTTTAAAACCACTCCAGGGGAGTATTAGGTTTAGAACAGAAACTTATAAATCATTATTTAGTGATTTCATCCTTATCTTGACCAAGGATTCAGATATCAAAGTAACCAGAAAATAAAGACAGAGCTCTCTCAGATCAGCTCTAAGTTCAACATACCATTACCTAAAACCACAATAAGATATTACTACAACCCAATTTAGAATGACTAAATCTTTTTAAACAAAACATTGAAAATATAAAGTGTTTGAAAGGATCCAGAGCAATGGTAACTCTCATATATTGACGGTAGGAACATAAAATAGGACAGTCACTTACGAAAAGTCTGGTATTTTCTTATGAAGTTAAACATATCTTCACCATGTGATGCAACAGTGTTACTGCTAGATACTTTCCCAAGTGAAATGAAAATTTATGGCCACACAAAAACTCATATGTGGGTTATGTTATTCAGAGTTCTCCAAAGAAACCGAACCAAGAGAGTGCGTGTGTGTGTGTGTCCACACATACAAACATATACATGAAGAGATTTATTATAAGGGGTTGGTTCTGTGATTACAAAAGTTAACAAGTCTAAAATCTGCAGTGTAGGCCAGCAGGTTAGAGATGATATTCCAGTTGGAGCCCAAAGGTCATCTGATTTAGAACCAGGGAAGAGCCAATGTTGCAGATAAGGTTCAAAGGCAATATGCAAGAGAATTCTCTCTTGAGGGGGGCTGGGGGAGGGAGAAGAGGTAACACTGAAGGCCACCCTTTTTGTTCTATTCAGACTTTCAAGTGTGGAATGAAGCCTACTTATATGGAGAGTGGTCTGTTTTACTCAAAACCTACTGATTTTCAATGTTAATCTCATCCAAAACCACCCTCACAGAAACACCCAGAATAATGTTTGACCAAATATCTGGGCACTTTGTTACCTGGACAAACTGATAACCAAAATTAACTACCACACTGCAGTTACAGAAACTTTATTCATGATCTCCAAAATCTAGAAATAACCCAAATATTCTTCAACTGGTAAATAATTAAGCCATGACATATTTATACAATGGGATACCATTCACCAATGATTAATTACTGACATATACAACAACATGAATGTATCTCAAATGCATTGTGCTAAGTGAAAGAAGCCAACTAAAAAACCTATGTACTATGTAATTGAATTTATATGACTTTCTGGAAAAGGCACATGTTAAAATCAGAGGAAGTGTTAACTACAGTGGGGAACAGGAAAATTCTGAGAGGCATTGGAACAGTTCTTCATCTTCATTACACTAGTGCTTATATGACTGTGTTTGTAAAAACTCACACAATTGTGCATTCACTAAAATTTACAGACATAATTTACTGAATGTAAATTAAACATAAAACAAATGAAAAATCAAATCAACCACTTTACTCCTCATACATAAGGAACTGTATCGCATACACCTTAAAACCCACATCCACAGCTATGGTAAACAATGGTTAGAGACAAATACTAAACATCAACCAATTATTGTCTTTGTCTCTGCATGAGTGTATGCTAAGTTGCTTCACTCGTGTCCGACTCTTTGCGATCCTATGGATTATGGTCGGCCAGGCTCCTCTGCCCATGAGACTCTTCAGGCAAGAATACTGGAGAGGATTGCCACGCTGTCCTCCAGGGGATCTTCCCAACCCAGGGATTGAACTCACCCATGTCTCTGCATCTCTTATGTCTCCTGCATTGGCAGGTGGGTTCTTTACCACTAGCACCACTGGGAAGCCTTTCTTGTCTCTGCATCTCACCCAAATTGCCTCTTCCCAGCCGTTAATGTGAGAATCCTCACTGGTTACATGAAGTGCCATTGAACATCCCCTAGGCCTCTGCTTAGCTTACACAAAATCCAAGCCAATCACTTCTAATCAGTCCTCAATTAAAGAAATTTTAAAAGCACAAGCCACAGCAATCAAAGAGTCAAAAACTTCATTCACCGTTCAAAGAAAGGGGAAGATTCACCTCTAAAATGGCTACTCCTAGCTCCTGAAAATTAACCACAGCCGTTGATGAAAACTAGTCCAACTCCACAGGAAAGCCACAAAGCTGGCAACCTAAAAAGAGCAATCTGTCTCCCTGAACAACTTTTAATCATGATCCCTCAAGAACTCAAGGCCAAAGCTAACATACCATCCCCTGTCTGCTAAAACCTCATCATGGTTTACATACACCACTCTGGCATCTTCCAGAGGTAGTGGCCACACTTGTCCCTAATAAACCACTAAGCAGTTCACAATGAGGAATACAGTCTAATAATAATAATATAAAGCTCAAAAAATGCCTAAGGAGAGGGGGAACATATCCATGCAAATAAACTATAAGTGATTATACATCAGCAAAGAAAAATGGAGTTGCCAGCAATTGTTTTAGCCTAAGACAGTGTGGCTGGAAACTTGGATGTAGTTGGTGCTGTGAAATAAAGAAATATATCAGTTCTCTTTCTCATGACAGCGTTCTCTCCAGCTTCCTCACCTTGTCAACCCATCTCAAGTATTTCTTCTCAAGACTGGATGATCAACTCATATTGGGCTTTCACATCTTACAGAGGTTCCACGACCTTCATTATGCTTGTCTCTCATAATATTTCTTTGAGGTTTGGCACAGATATTCCAAAAACCGTGTTTCAGATCTTTGATACAACATTTTTTTTCCTAGTTGTCATATCTAAATAGTGACCCACTGTCTCTCATTTGAGCTGATTCATAAAATGCCTTCATTTTTGTGACCTGTCAAGCTTTCTCTGCCTAAATAAATGAATCTAGTTAATTAGAGTGTTATATAGTCTCTATAGAAATCATATCACTGCCATAAGCTAATTAAATATATTTACTGGATCAGGATCATAAGATTTCAACCTTTACACAAACAAGCATTTTGATACTCTAGGACACATCTTCAAAAATAATGTCTCAAAGAAACACACCATGAGAATACCTTCTATTCAGTAGTTTTAATGGACTTTATTGAAGTATAATTTCTATACAATAAAGTTCACTAAATTTAAGGGCATAATTCAGTGTTTGGACAAATGTATACGGTCATATACTAGCCCCCAAAATCAAACAGAACATTCTATCATCTCAAAAACATTCCTTCATTTCTCCTTGCTGTCAGATCCCCTTCCCACTGACTCATCACTGGCTACTTCCAATCTTTATAGTGTCACCAGAGTTATTCCTTTATAAAATGTCATATAAATAAAACCACACATCTCCTAGCCTTTTTCACCTGTCTTCTATCACAGAGAATGTTTTTGAAATTTTGTTGCTGTATCACTAAGTTTTTCCATTTTGTTGTTGAGTAGTATTCCACTCAGAATACTCAGAAATATCACAATTTCTGCATCCATTCACCACCTGACTGACATTTAGATTATTTCCAGTCTGGGGATATTATAAATAAAGTACTTATAGATGTTCACAGAAGACCTTTTGCATTGACGTGCATTTTTATTTCTCAGAAGTAAATATCTAGGAAAGGAATTAGCAGATCGTGTAACTACAGCCATTCTAATTTTAGTCATTCAGGGAGGGAGGGGAGTATAGGAGTGTGCTTAGTCACTCAGTCATATCTGACTCTCTGCAACCCTTTGGACTGTAGCCCACCTAGCTCCTCTGTCCATGGAAATTTTCAGGCAAGAAAAGTCCCATGGATAGGGTAGAGTGGGTTGCCATTTCCTACTCCCGGTGATCTTCCCAACGCAGAGATCAAACTTGAATATCCTGTGTCACCTGCACTGCAGGCAGATTCTTTACCTGCTGAGCCATCAGGGAAGCACAGGGAATGGCATCTAACTGCAGTCTCTTATT
This sequence comes from Bos indicus x Bos taurus, assembly GCF_003369695.1. NCBI lineage: Eukaryota > Metazoa > Chordata > Mammalia > Artiodactyla > Bovidae > Bos > Bos indicus x Bos taurus. The sequence goes on from NC_040092.1 coordinate 42,416,403, forward strand.
TCTCTTATAATTAATTATAGTGAGCATATTTCCATGGCATAACTGCCACTGACATAGCTTTCTGGTAAAGTGTCTATCAAAATATTTACCCATTTATAAAGTTTCTTCTCTTCTTGAAAAAGTTTTAATATGTTTCAGGTCCATTCAGACATATACGTATTGAACTACTTTCTCCCATGTCTATGGCTTACATTTGCAATTTCTTAACAGTGTCTTTTGAATAAGTTGTTTTTTCTTTTTTTAATGAAGTATAATTTGCCAAGGTAGCATTTTGTGACCTCCCAAGAAAAATCTTCACCTAACATTAAGTCACAAGGATGTTCTCCTATAGTTTCTCCTGGAAAGTTTACAGTTTTCTTTCTTCTATTTAGATCTCTGATCCAGCTGAATAATCTTTTTTTAATTTTGAAGTAAAAGTCATATAAAGGTTTGATGTTTGCAAATGAATACCAAATTATTTTAGCACCATTTTTTGGATATAATATTCTTTCCCTTATTAAATTACCTTGGCATATTTTTTGAAAACAAATTAGCCATATAAATGTGGGTCTATTTCTAGATTGTCTCTTCTGTTCCATTTATCCACAGGTCTGTCCTTAAAGCAATAACACACTGTTTTAATTACTACAATTTTACTGTTATCCTTAAATCAGGTTGTATAAATCCTCTAACTTTGGTCTTCTTTTCCAAACTGTATTTGCTACTTAAGATCCTCATATTTCCATATATATTTTATAATCAGGTTGCCAGATTCTATAAAAAAAAATAAATAAATAACCCTCTTCTAGAATTTTTAGTGAAGTTGTTGTTTAGTGACTCAGTTTTGTCCAACTCTTTGTGACCCCATGGACTGTAGTCCACCAAGCTCCTTGGTCCGTGGGATCTCCCAGCCAAGAATTCTGGGAGTGGATTGCCATTTATTTCTCCAGGGCATCCTCCCAACACAAGGATTGAATCCACATCTCTATGTCTTTTGCATTTCAGGCAGATTTTTATCACTGAGCAACATGGTAGCCCCCTTTTTGGGATCACATTGAACAATAGATCAATTTGAGAGGAAATAACACTTTATATTATAATCTTCTGATACATGAGCAGAATCTCTCTTTAAGTTTTCTTTATTTAAGTGTTCTTTAGACTTCATAGTATTTTGCAATTTGGGACATACAGATGTTGCACATATTTTTATATATTTATTCCTAAATATTTCATGTTTTATGCTATTATAAATGGTACTATTTCTAATTATTCATTGCTAATACAGAGATAAAAATTATATTTATAAATTAGAATCATGTGATCTTTTTGGACACGTGTATTAGTTTTAAAAGCTTTTTTGTAAATTCTGTTTTCTCCATAGACAACCAAATTGTCTCCAAAGAAAAACAGTTGAATGTCTTCCTTTCCAATATACTATTCATTTACAGTGTGGCTCTCTAGTAACAATGAGGAATAGTAATGGTAAGAGAAAACATACTTGCCTCCTTCCTAATCTCAGAGGAAAGCATTTGGTCTTTCAAGGAGTTTTACATCTATCTTCATAAAGCATAATGGTTTATCATTTCCTTTTATTACAATATCTTTAGCTGATATTATGATCAGAATAATGCAGGACTCCTAAAATAAACTGTGAAGCCCCTTCACTTATTTACTGGAAGAGTTTGTATACATTAGTCTTATTTGTCCCTCAAAAAGCTTGGTAGAATTCACAAGAGAAGGCATCTCGGTAGGTCATTTTCTTTAAAGGAAGGTCTTAACTACAAATTCAAATGTGTGTGTATGTGTGTATACATTCTCATGGTATCTATTTTTAAATAAATCTAGTAGCTTATATCTTTTAAGAAATTTGCTTAGTTCATCTCTACACATGGCATAAAGCTGGATGGATAATATATCTTATCCATCTAATGCCTATAGTATTGGTAAGGATGCCTCTGGTTACATTCCTGATATTGGTAATTTGTGCCTCTATCTTTTTCTTTTTTCACTAATCAGTCTGACTTGAAAATTATCTATTTTATTACATTAATATTTTATTAACATATGGTTTTTAACATTCTTTTTTTTATTTTATTTTATTTTTAAACTTTACAAATTGTCTCTAGAGTTTGTTTTGTATTTCACTGAGTTTTGCTCTTTTCATAATTATTTTGCTCCTTATTTTGTTCAATTTGTTCTTGTTCTTCTAGGTTTTTTTTTTTAAGATGGAAGCTTGAATCACTGATTTTGGGACCTCTTTTTTCTAATACAAATATTTAAAGGCATAAATTTCCCTCTAAGCAATGTTAAGACTCCTTTCTACAAATTTTGGTAGGTTGCAATTTTAATTCATTTCAAAACTTTTTCTCATACATCATGTCTTTTCTTTCTGGGCTCATGAGTTATTTAGCTCTGTAACATTTGATTGATTAATTGGAGATATTCTAGATATCTTTCTGGTATTCATCTCTAGTTTAAATCTATTATGATGAGAGAACATATTTAAAATGTGAGATACCCTTTGTAGCCCAGAATACAATCTATCTTATAAATGTTCTATGTATATGGAAAAAAATACATATTCTGTTGTCATTAGGGGAGATGTTTTATAATATCAATTAAGTCAAATTGGCTATTAATATTTTTCAAGTTTTCTGTATCTTATTGATTTTCTATCTACTTATTGATTTTCTATCTACTTGTTCTATACACTAGTAAGAGTAAGAATCATCAATATATTTGATTATAATTGTGGGTTTGTCTGTTTTTCTTTTGTAATCAATTATCATTTGTTTCTTCATTTATTTTCAAAGTCTATTATTAGGTATATAGATATTTACTTTGAACTGTACAGTCCCCTTGATGAGTTGATCCTTTTGTTATTTTGAAATGAAAATCTACATTATCCCTGGTAATACTCCTTGCTCTGAGTCTATATTAATATTAATACAGCCATGAAATTTTAGGCCATTTTTCTTAAAATGTCCTTTGTGATTCCTGTCTCTCCTCCCTTCATGGGACTCCAATTATACATATGGGAAACCATTATTATCCACAGCTCACTGAACCTCTGTACATTATATTTCTCTAATTTTCCTTTTGGATCATTGTTACATATTCAAACTCATCTTTATTCCCAAGGTCAGATATTTGAATTTATTTTGTAAAGAAAGTACTGAGTAGGAGAATAACATACAGAATGCATTTTTACATTTTGATTAACATAACCAGAATGTACAGAATTTTTTCTGAAAGAATGATTCAAGAAAATTCCAAGAGATCAATACAGAAATTCAGATACAAAGAGATCAAAGGTTACATGGGACTGTTGCAAAGAGAACTGAAATAAAAATAAGTGTGAAGTAAATATTTCAAAGGGAAATTTATAAAATGTAGTAGAGTATATAAAAATACCAAGACGGATATATCAAGATTAAATTGTTTCAAGTCTTAGTGACCATAAAAATGATGACATCATATAGGAGACATAAATATAGCTTAGATAAGAAAAGCAATAAAAATAAATTTTAGACTAACCTCAGATATACAGATGACACCACCCTAATGGCAGAAAGTGAAGAGAAACTAAAGAGCCTCTTAATGAAGGTGAAAGGAGAATGAAAAGGCTGGCTTAAAACTCAACATTCAAAAAACTAAAATCATGGCATCAGGTCCCATCACTTTATGGCAAACAGATGGGGAAAAAATGGAAACAGTGACAAACTTCATTTTCTTGGGCACCAAAGTCACTGCAGACAGTGGTTTCAACCATGAAATTAAAACATGCTTGCTCCTTGGAAGAAGAGCTATGACAACCTAGATAGCATATTAAAAAGCAGAAACATCACTTTGCTAACAAAGGTTCATATAGTCAAAGCTATGGTTTTTCCAGTAGTCATGTACAGGTGTGAGAGTTTACAGACCATAAAGAAGGCTGAGCATCAAAACTGATGCCTTTGAACTGATGCTGGAGAAGACTCTTGAGAATCCCTTGGACAGCAAAGAGGTCAAACTAGTCATTCCAAAAGGAAATCAACCCTGAATATTCACTGGAAGAACTGATGGTGAAGCTGAAGAAGCTCCAATACTTTGGCCACCTGATGCTAAGAGCCAACTCATTGGAAAAGTCCCTGATGCTGGGAAAGACTGAGGGCAAGAGGAAAAGGGAGCGGCAGAGGATGAGATGGTTGGATGGCATCACTGACTCAATGGATGTGAGTTTCAGCAAACTTTGGGATATAGTAAAGGACAGGGAAGCCTGGTGTGCTGCAGTCCATGGGGTCACAAACAGTCAGACATAACTGAGTGACTGAACAACAACATTTACAGGGAACTATACTAGTGTAAGCATCATGGAAGAAATTGAGTATAAATAAGTGAGGCTCAGGTGAAAAGTCAACCTTAATACCTACATTCAATCATAATTAGAATAATTTAACCAAAAGAAGGATCAATAATTATCTATGCAAGAAATTATATAATGAGAAAGGCATAGTAGGCCAAGGGACTATAATCATACATAGAGAAGCACAGATGAAAATATAAAAAGCAAAACAAATAAAAGGATATCTCAAGAGATAAAAGGGAATATAACATAGCTTAAAGTCATAAAAGTTAGTAGAAGAGTAATTAAACTTTTAATATTACAAACTGGAGTTTTAATATTACAAATTCTGTGGAAATCTAAAGAAAAAAAAATAACTGAGAAAATGACATCTTTGTGAATTCAACATGGACAGAGCCAAAGTAACATATAAATGTTTAATAATCCTTAACAGAAATGAAGCAGTAGCAACAGAGTTAGGCTGGAAGAAATTTACTTAAAGATCGCTAAAGTGTTCCACCATTCTCTGACAACCAGGTATAAAAGAACAATTTCTAACCACACACAAAGGACTTCAAGTATGCAGACCTTTAACCACCAGTAAAATACCTAAATTAGGAACAGGGGTTACAGTGAAGGGCCATAAAAGATATGCTTTAAATCAGAGTGCTTTAACATTCACATTTCCACAAAACAAGTATTTCCTTAAAACATCAACACTGACTGTAATAAACTTCTGACCCTAACTTAACTTGGGTTTACATAAAGTTTATAGACGTAAAAGTAAAGTTACAATTGAAACAGAACTACAAATGGTCTCCAAGTTTTAAGATACAAATAACAGTGTATCCAAAAAGTAAAATTCACATTTGTCCTTTCAGTTCAGTTCAGTTCAGTCGCTCAGTTGCGTCTGACTCTTTGCGACCCCATGAGCCGCAGTGCGCCAGGCCTCCCTGTCCATCACCAACTCCCGGAGTTCACTCAAACTCATGTCCATCAAGTCAGTGATGCCATCCAGCCATCTCATCCTCTGTCATCCCCTTCTCCTCCTGCCCCCAATCCCTCCCAGCATCAAAGTCTTTTCCAATGAGTCAACTCTTTGCATGAGGTGGCCAAAGTATTGGAGTTTCAGCTTTAGCATCAGTCCTTCCAAAGAACACCCAGGACTGATCTCCTTTAGCATGGACTGGCTGGATCTCCTTGCAGTCCAAGGGACTCTCAAGAGTCTTCTCCAACACCACAGTTCAGAAGCATCAGTTCTTTGGCACTCAGCTTTCTTCACAGCCCAACTCTCACATCCATACATGACCACTGGAAAAACCATAGCCTTGACTAGACGGACCTTTGTTGGCAAAGTAATCTCTCTGCTTTTTAATATGTTATCTAGGTTGGTCATAACTTTCCTTCCAAGGAGTAAGCATCTTTTAATTTCATGGCTGCAATCACCATCTGCAGTCATTTGGGAGCCCCAAAAAATAAAGTCTGACACTGTTTCCACCGTTTCCCCATCTACTTCCCATGAAGTGATGGGACCAGATGCCATGATCTTAGTTTTCTGAATGTTGAGCTTTAAGCCAACTTTGTCACTCTCCTCTTTCACTTTCATCAAGAGGCTTTTGAGTTCCTCTTCACTTTCTGCCATAAGGGTGGTGTCATCTGCATATCTGAGGTAATTGATATTTCTCCCAGCAATCTTGATTCCAGCTTGTGCTTCTTCCAGCCCAGTATTTCTCATGATGTACTCTGCATATAAGTTAAATAAGCAGTCCTTTAACCATTTGTAAATATATTTCAAATAAATCTAATCTATAACTCTATAGGAAGTAAAGTGATTTATTTGGTAACTAGTTTCCATAATTCCATACCTCATACAGTTTTATTCAACTATCTTCCCTTTACTTTTATGGGCAAACTATACTCCCAGCATATCTGGATTTTAAGAATCTGAAATACATGTCCCAAACCATTTGCTGCAGAGTTTGAAGAAAAGTTCCCATTAAAACTTATGCACAATAATTGAATTAACTCTGTCTTGACTTTACTTTGGTAATACTTTGGCCACCTAATGTGAAGAACTGACTCATTTGAAAAGACTCTGATGCTGGGAAAGATTGATAGGAGGAGAAGGGGATGACAGAGGATGAGATGGTTGGTTGGCATCACTGACTCGATGGACATGAGTTTGAGCAAGCTCCAGGCGGTGGTGATGGACAGGGAGGCCTGGCATGCTGCAGTCCATGGGGTTGCAAAGAATTGGACACAACTGAGCAAATGAACTGAACTGACTTTTATTTAAAATCAGATACTTCTAGTGATAAATTATTAATAGACGAAAACAAACTTTTGAAATTACATAAGTTTTCACCACTTAAATCTGTTGCATGTTTAAATGGGAATAATAACAGAGTCAAAATTTTTTATATCTTCCATGAAATTGACTATAGTTTGATAAAGTCAGATAGCTTTAATATAGCCAACCTAAAGAAATTAAAAAAAATTTTTTTTTCAGGTCCTACTTCCTAGTTACCTGTCCTGCCTCTTTCTATAAACACCATTATATTTCATAATACATGACTCAGTACATTAAAAATTCAAGAGAATTGACAGAAATTTATGAGAAATAATAATAAAGTTCAAGAAGACTGTTAGAATAATAAAGTCTAAAAAGATTGTTAGATACAAGATCAGAAAACAAAATTAATGTTTTTCCAAACACCAACAAACAGTACCAAAACAGCTATGTCAGAAGTGGTTCTGTCTGAAAGTAAGAGAAAAATTATAGTTACTTAAACAAATAAAAGTTTATTTTTCTCACAGGGCAATAAATCTGGAGATAAGCAGGCACCTGACTCAGCTGCTCTACAATGTCAGTATCTGAGGGCTTCTTCTATCTGATTGCCATGTTTTTAACACTTGTGTTTTGTCATTTCTTATTCACAGAAACACTGAAGTAGCTCTAAGCACCATGTCTTCATACTTGCATGTCTAAAGCACCATGTCTTCGTATTTCCTCTTCATACAAGCAGGGAGGACAGGGAAAAGGTATCAGCAGTAACACACCTGCCTTTTGCCAGGAAAAAAAAATTTCCTAATATTCACCCTTCAAAAGACTTCTTAAGTGTCACTGGCCAGAACTAGGTCACATGGCCACATCAAGCTGCAGACAAAGTTAAGAAGTGCTACTAGATTAGCCAATACACAGAGCCTGCACAGACTTTTCTTTAAAATGCATCAATATATATAAGGTAATGAGAAATGAAATTTAATAAAAGATATGGAAAAGCTTAAGAGAGAAAATTATAAGAATTTACTGAAAGACATAAAATGAGACTTAAATGTGCAGTAAGACATATTTAAGAAATGAAAGAATTAACCCTGTAAAGGCAGCAATCACTTCCTAGTTAACCTATGAATCAATGGAATTCCAATTAGATCCCAATTTTCTGTAGAAATTCAAAGTTTATCATAAATTTTACCAACCTTAGTTACATCTGGTCACCTCTAAAGATGGGTGGCAGATAAAAAAGGTAGAAAAATGTGTTTTTACCTATATCTATAATATTTCATTTCCCTAAATAGATAACTACCCTGAACATGGATAGTAAGCAAGAAATAAATTTGTATTGTGTTAAGCCATGTGATTTAGGAGTTCTTTGTTAACTCAGCATAACTAATTTATTTGGCTCCTATAGAGAGAAAGATACAAATAATGGGTAAGTAAATTATGAACTGAAATCAAAATGTAAAAGAAAGTAGAGACCAATGTTTTAATGAAACAGACATTAACCCAACTAAATATACATAGTAAGCACATCACACATTAAATTTTACCCAAACATTCCCATTTTACCAGTTACACAAATCTTTATTAAAATGAAGTTTCTGCAATGCAACGTTTAGCCCTGATAAGCTATGGGTGGGTAGAAAAAGGCAATGTGCAGTCACCACATGAGGTTAGATTACGTTCATGACTAATAAGCCAGGGATGGAAAATCTTATTGGAAGAAGATGGTCACAGAAAGTAGGACCCAATGCAGCATACCAGAATTGGAAGTTCAGCTTCCCTTGGGATAGGCGGAGGAACAACAGCAAGAGCTACAGTATGTATACTGATTCTGAGAAGCCCGATGCTTAACCCCAAAGAACTTAACACAAACCATCCCTTTGTCCCTATTTGTTTCTCCCCACCATGACCTCTGCCCTAAAAAATAAGATCATCAGATTCTTGCATTAAACAGCATCAGCAAGACCACATCCACATCTAGGGAAGAAAGAAGAGTTAGTTTCCAGGTGTCCTTGATCAATATCTCTGCCTCTTGCTTTCCAGTAAAGCCCATTTATCCTCAGTCTATCCACTGAGTCAAAAATCTTAAATGCATATTTGATGTACATTTAGTCTAAGGACAAAAATCCATTTATCTCACGTTATCTTTGAGATGATCTTTAAGTTTTAGCTAATGTAGTCAACTAGTAAAGCTGAAAAGAAAAGTAAGCTAAGTGTAAAAAAGGCCTATGAAACAAAGTAAAACAAAAGTGAGATTGGTCACTGAAAGACTACAAAGAAGCAAAGAGGCAAGCAGAGCCCGCAAGTCCCAGTAGGGGGTGAAACTGACAATGGAGCAAAGAAAACCCACGGTATAGTTCTGTGTGACTGCACTGCTTGACAAATTTTACATATTTGACTTCAGTAGTAATCAAAAAATCATTTAACATGTAAATAATTATTATATTCTATTCCTCCCCATCTAACATTCAAAACATTGATGAAAAAAGAACTATACATATTGTGGATAAGGGTGAAGAGGATGGACACTCGCATACACTGTAAATGAGAGCATTCTTTGGTATAATCACTTTCGGAAGTATCATATTATGGATCAAACATTTTAAATGCTCAAAAGCCCAGAGATAAATCCACGCACATATGGACACCTTATCTTTGACAAAGGAGGCAAGAATATACAATGGATTAAAGACAATCTCTTTAACAAGTGGTGCTGGGAAATCTGGTCAACCACTTGTAAAAGAATGAAACTAGAACACTTGCTAACACCATACACAAAAATAAACTCAAAATGGATTAAAGATCTCAATGTAAGACCAGAAACTATAAAACTCCTAGAGGAGAACATAAGCAAAACACTCTCTGACATACATCACAGCAGGATCCTCTATGTCCCACCTCCCAGAATATTGGAAATAAAAGCAAAAATAAACAAATGGGACCTAATTAACCTTAAAAGCTTCTGCACATCAAAGGAAACTATTAGCAAGGTGAAAAGACAGCCTTCAGAATGGGAGAAAATAATAGCAAATGAAGCACCTGACAAACAACTAATCTCAAAATTATACAAGCAACTCCTACAGCTCAACTCCAGAAAAATAAACGACCCAATCAAAAAATGGGCCAAAGAACTAAATAGACATTTCTCCAAAGAAGACATACAGAGGGCTAACAAACACATGAAAAGATGCTCAACATCACTCATTATCAGAGAAATGCAAATCAAACCCACTATGAGGTACCATTTCACACCAGTCAGAATGGCTGTGATCCAAAAGTCTACAAATAATAAATGCTGGAGAGGGTGTGGAGAAAAGGGAACCCTCTTACACTGTTGGTGGGAATGCAAACTAGTACAGCCACTATGGAGAACAGTGTGGAGATTCCTTAAAAAACTGGAAATAGAACTGCCTTATGATCCAGCAATCCCACTGCTAGGCATACACACCGAGGAAACCAGAAAGGAAAGAGACACGTGTACCCCAATGTTCATTGCAGCACTGTTTATAATAGCCAGGACATGGAAGCAACCTAGATGCCCATCAGCAGATGAATGGATAAGAAAGCAGTGGTACATATACACAATGGAGTATTACTCAGCCATTAAAAAGAATACATTTGAATCAGTTCTAATGAGGTGGATGAAACTGGAGCCTATTATACAGAGTGAAGTAAGCCAGAAGGAAAAACACCAATACAGTATACTAACGCATATATACGGAATTTAGAAAGATGGTAACAATAACCCTGTGAACGAGACAGCAAAAGAGACACTAGAGGGAGAGGGTGGGAAGATTTGGGAGAATGGCGTTGAAACATGTAAAATATCATGTATGAAACGAGATGCCAGTCTAGGTTCGATGCACGATACTGGACGCTTGGGGCTAGTGCACTGGGACGAGCCAGAGGGATGGTATGGGGAGGGAGGAGGGAGGAGGGTTCAGGATGGGGAACACATGTATACCTGTGGTGGATTCATTTTGATATTTGGCAAAACTAATACAATTATGTAAAATTTAAAAATTAAATAAAATTAAAAAATAAAAAAAAATTAAAAAATTACCACTTAGTAATTCTATTTATATTAGGATATCTCAGGAAATAATACCACAGATTACAGAGTAATTCATAAAGAAAAAATGTGTGCAGTCTAAAAAAGCAAACAAGATGACATGTTAAATCATGAAACATCCATATAGTGAAATTCCTGAAAAGACTGAAAATAAATAATAGGAAGCTATTGAAGAATGAGAATATATCCATAGTATTTTCATTAAGGGTAAGTTATAAAATAGTATATACATTATAATATCATTTTGTAAAATATACATACATATACATTCATGCCCAAATATGTGGACGCACTCCCATAATGACTAAATAAAATACAATTTTGCAAAACCACTTATCTCTGGATCATAGGCATCTTGTTGTTCTTGTTCTTGTTGTTGGTGGTGGTGTTGTTCAGTAGCTAAGTCATGTCTGACTCTTTGTGACCCCACGAACTGCAGCATGCCATGCCTCTACGTCCTCAATATCTCCCTGCATTTGCTCAAAATCATGTTCATTGAGTCAGTGATGCCATCCAACCAACCATCTCATCTTCTGTCACCTGCTTCTCCTCTTGCCTTCAATCTTTCCCAGCATCAGGGTCTTTTCCAGTGAGTACACTGTTCACATAAAGATGCCAAAGGATTGGAGCTTCAGCTTTACCATCTGTCCTTCCAATGAATATTTAGGGTCATTTCCTTTAGGATTGACTGGTTTGATCTCCTTACTTTAAGAGTCTTCTCCAGCACCACAGTTAGAAAGCATCAATTCTTCAGCGCTCACCCTTCTTTACGGTTCTGCTCTCACATCCATACATGACTACTGGAAAAACCGTATCTTTGATTAGATGGACCTTCATCAGCAAAGTGATGTCTCTGGTTTTTAATACACTGACTAGGTTTGTCATAGCTTTCCTTCCAAGGAGCAAGTGTCTCTTATTTTCATGGCTGCTGTCACCATCTGCTGTGATTTTGGAGCCCAGGAATATGAAATCTGACAATTTCCACTTTTTCCTCAACTATATGCTATGAAGTGATGCGACCAGATGCCATGAACTTCATTTTTTGAACTTTGAGTTTTAAGCCAGCTTTTTCACTCTCCTCTTTCACCTTCATCAAGAGGCTCTTTAGTTCTTCTTTGCTTTCTACCATTTAAAGTGGTATCATCTGCATATCTGAGCTTTTTGATATTTCCCCTATCAATCTTTATTCTAGCTAGTGAGTCATCCAACCAGCATTTCATATGATGTACTCTGCATATGAGTTAAATAACCTGACAATATACAGTCCTTTCCCAATTTTGAACCATTGTTCCATTTCCAGTTCAAACTGTCGCTTCTTTCTCTGCATACAGGTTTCTCAGAAGGCAGGTAAGGTGATATGATATTCCCATTTTTTTCAAGAATATTCCATAGTTTGTTGTGATCCAAGCAGCCAAAGGCTTTAGTGTAGTCAATGAAGGAGAATTAGATATCTTTTTTGGAATTCCCTTGCTTTTATTTTCATGTAGCAGATGTTGGCAATTTGATTTCTGGTTCTTCAACCTTTTCTATATCCAGCTTGTACATCTGGAAGTCTTGAGACCTAACTTGAAGGATTTTGAGCATAATCTTTCTAGCATGTGAAATGAGTACAACTGTACCATACTATTGAACTGTGGTGTTGGAGAAGATTCTTGAGAGTCCCTTGAACTGCAAGGAGATCAAACCAGTTTATCCTAAAGGAAATCAGTCCTGAATATTCATTGGAAGGACTGATGCTAAAAGCTGAAGCTCTAATACTTTGTCCATGTGTTAGCGAAGAACTTACTCATTTGAAATGACCCTGATGCTGGGAAGATTGAAGGCAGGAGGAGAAGGGGACAACAGAGGATGAGATGGTTGGACAGTATCACTGACTCAAAGGACATGAGTTTGAGCAAGCTCCAGGAGTTGGTGATGGACAGGGAAGCCTGGCGTGCTACAGTTCATGAGGTCGCAAAGAGTCAGACATAAGTGAGCGACTGAACTGAACTGAACTGTACCATACTTTGAACATTCTTTGGTATTGCTCTTCTTTGGGATTGCAATGAAAACTGACCTTTTCCAGTCCTGTGGACATTGCTGAAATTTCCAAATTTTCTGGCATACTGAATGCAGCACTTTAACAGGATCATCTTTTAGGACCCGAAATAGCTCAGCTGGAATTCCATCACCTCCACTAGCTTTGTTTGTAGCAATGCTTCCTAAGGCCCATTTGACTTCACACTCCAACATGCCTGGCTCTAGGTCAGTGACCACACCATAATAGCTATCTGGGTCATTATGAGCTTTTTTATAGAGTTCTTCTGTCTGTTCTTACCACCCCTTATTGATATCTTCTGCTTCTGTTTGGTCCTTGCCATCTTTGTCCTTTACTGTGTCTATCTTTGCATGAAAATGCTCCTTTGGTATCTCCAATTTTCTTAAAGAGATATCTAGTCTTTCCCATTCTATTGTTTTCCTCTATTTCTCTGCGTTGTTCATCAAGAAGGCTTTCTTATCTCTCCTTCCTGTTCTCTGGAACTCTGCAGTCAGTTGGTTATATCTTTTCCTTTCACCTTTGACTTTCACATCTCTTCTTTTCTCAGCTATTTATAAGACCTCCTCAGAAAACCACTTTGTCTTCTTGTATTTCTTATTCTTGGGAATGTTTTTAGTGACCACCTACTGTATGGTACAGACTCCCATCCATACTTCCTTGGGCACTTTGCAGACCAGATCTAGTCCCTTGAATCTATTCCCCACGTCCCCTGCATAAACATACACTATTTGATTCAGGTCATACCTGAATGCTGTAGTGGTTTTTCCTACTTTCTTCAATTTGGGTCTGAATTTTGCAATAAGGAGCTGATGATCTGAGCCACAGTCAACTCCAGGTCTTGTTTTTGCTGACAGGATAGAGCTTCTTCATCTTTGGCTGCAAAGATTATAACCAATCTGATTTGAGTATTGACCATGTGGTGATGTCCATGTGTAGAGTTGTCTCTTGTGTCATTGGAAGACGGTGTTTGCTATGACCACTGTGTTCTCTTGGCAAAACGCTGTTAACCTTTGTCCGCCTTCATTTTGTACTCCAAGGCCAAACTTACCTATTACTCCAGGTATCTCTTGACTTCTTACTTTTGCATTCCAGTCCCCTATGATGAAAGGGACTTCTTTTTGGGGTGTTAGTTCTAGGAGGTCTTGTAGGTCTTCATAGAGTTGTTCAACTTCAACTTCTTTTGCATTAATGTCTGGGGTATAGGCTTGGATTACTGTAATGCTGAATGGTTTGCCTTAGAAGTGAACTGAGATCATTCTGTTGTTTTTGAGATTGCAACCATGTACTGCATTATGGACTCTTTTGTTGACTATGAGGGCTACACCATTCCTTCTAAGGGATTCTTGCCCACAGTAGTAGATATAATGGGTCATCTGAATTAAATTCACCCATTCCGATCCATTTTAGTTTACTGAATCCTAAAATGTCAGTGTCCCCTCTTGCCATCTCCTGTTTGACCACATCCAATTTACCTTGATTCACAGACCAAACATTCCAGGTTCCTATGCAATACTGTTCTTTACAGCAATGGACTTTTCTTTCACCACCAGACACAACCACAACTGGGTATCATTTCCGCTTTGGCGCAACCTCTTCATTCTTTCTGTAGCTATTTCTCTGCTCTTCCCCAGTAGTATATTGAACACCTACCAACCTGGGGTGCTCATCTTTCAGTGTTATACCTTTTTGCCTTTTCATACACTGCTCATGGGTTTCTCCGGGCAAGAATATTGAAGTCGTTTGCCATTCCCTTCTCCAGTACACCACATTTTGTCAAGCCCTAACTAGCAGGGGCATGACCTTCAGCCGCTCCACAGAGCTGAATGACATACCTAGTGCCCTGGTTGTCCTACTGCTGGTCCTCACTGGGTGTGTAAACCTTCACTAGCCATCTAGTAACAGTCAACGAGCAGCCCTGGATCGAGGCAATGGCCCTGCTGGAGTGGCTGGGAAACCGGGTCTTGGGGAGGCTGGAGTCAATGTTGGAGGACACTCAGGAGCCTAGCGCTCCCTGGTCTCTCTGCTACCACTGGCCTGGGGCCGATCTCCTACCCAGGGGTCGCTATCCACACTGTAACCCATCTGCCGCCAGTGCCAAACTCTGGCCCCAGCCTTTCCTTTCCTCCAGCTCCGCAGGAAGGAGCTGGGGGCACTGGTCATTACCCTGCTCCCACCTTTACTGTGATCTCTGGTCACTTCCCAGGCCGCGAACACCTCTTTAGGCTGCTGCTGCCATGTCAACCCACAGCCATCTTGCTGTTGGGCAGCTTGGCAGTTTTATTTGGGCTTTTCTTTGATGTAGGACATTTCAAGGTTCCCAAGGAACACACTCGGAGAAGGCAATGGCACCCCACTCCAGTACTCTTGCCTAGAAACTCCCATGGACAGAGGAGCCTGGTAGGCTGCAGTCCATGGGGTTGCTAGAGTCAGACACAACTGAGCAACTTCACTTTCACTTTTCACTTTCATGCACTGGAGAAGGAAATGGCAACCCACTCCAGTGTTCTTGCCTGGAGAATCCCAGGAATGGGAAGCCTGGTGGGCTGCCATTTATGGGGTCGCACAGAGTCGGACACGACTAAGCGACGCAGCAGCAGCAGCAGAAGGAACACACTAAATAAAAAAGTTCTATGTCGCTGGTTCTTATTTTGCTGAGTATTCCAGCTGAGGGGAAGAGCTGTACAACCTAAGACAACAGAGGGACAACCAACTGGAAAAGTTAGGGATGTAACTTGTAAAAAAGAAAGAGAAACAAGGGACAGAGAAGAAAGATGATTAGAGTATTTTAAGAAGTTTTGCACTGTAGTATGCAGTTTAACTGCTTTCATGAGAATTTCAGAAAATGCTGCAGCACTTGACAATACTTTTAGAGTTGGCTTTATGGTAGGGCTTGAGGGAAATGTTGCTTACTGGATCTGTTGATTTGTTTTGACTAAAGTTTTCAGAGATTCAACAAAAGGCTAAGCTTGGCCTCTAGGGGAATATTTTTATTTTATATAGGAGAAGACCAGGCCAGGCCCTCAGGGTAAGGCAAAACTCTGGGCATCAATTCAAAGATGAAAAAAAGCAGATGGACTATAAATACTGCTAAGCAAAATACTCATCTTACTATCCAAGATATGATGGATCAGGCAATGAGAGCTCATACAAAAGGTGATAGAAAGCAGAAACTCAAACAAGGAAGTCAGTTGGTATTGGTGAGGGCCAGAAACAGATGTCAGGAAGTAAGTCACTAGGAGACTCAAGTTCAAGGTAAGAAATTTGACTCATTTCAGCATAAGGTAAAATCTTCTACATTACAGAACTACAGTACTAATCAGAAGCCCATCTCCTGGGGAGTATATAATATACAACAGGAGTCAAATATTTTAAGGTAGAATCTTATAAAGAAAAACAAAAAATTTGGACACTGCAGTGCCAAAGATAGAGAACAACATTTACACAAACACTGGTCAATTAATTATTTTTCAGAAGCTCTTATTAAACTCCTCTGATTTATAAAAAGAATGTATCTAGAATGCAAACTTAATAAAACCCTAAAATTGAAGAGAGTCATGGTAGCAGATTTAGAAAAATAAAGAGTTTTGGAAGTCAAGCAAACTATTACACTTCTCATTTACTATGAATTCCTAAAGCCAGAAAATGTTATTCAAAGGTCAAAACTCCATTCCAAATACAAACTTTAGTACTAAAAACAAATAAATTGCCAATCATTTCTAGATTATGCAGTGCTCCTGCAAATTAATACTAACCAGAACAGCGTTTATGTCTATAAAAGTAAGAAGACTTAGCTTTGTGCCCCACCCCCAGCAATACTGACATCTGAGATAAAGAAGCTGGGAGAGGGTAAACTGAGCCTCATAAATACTCCAGATAATAATTACAAACATCACAATAACTTTCCTACAGAAAAAGAGGGGGGAAAAGATTGCCTTTGCTATCACCAAGGCTAAAACAGAACACCTCATCAATAATATTATCCCTCTTTTACCTTGAAAAAAGGACACCAAGGAAAATATGGAAGAAAGAAAAATACTCAGTATCTGCTGACATTAATTCGAAAGGCACTTGGGCCCCATTGGAGAAGGAAATGGCAACCCACTCCAGTACTCTTGCCTGGAAAATCCCATGGACAGAGGAGCCTGGTAGGCTCCAGTCCATGGGGTCGCCAAGAGTCGGACACGACTGAGCGACAGGTTTGTTTGGTTGGTTGGTTTGGGCCCCATATTCTGCAACTCCCAGCTTGAACCCTGATTACTTGGGTAACCTAGAACTGAAAATATGCATCTAAATCTATTACAACCAACTTTCAATTCTATGCCATTATACCTGAATATTAAAAGAGAATACAGAAGCTCACAGGCCATAAATTTTCCCATATTTAAATAACAGTATGGTTCTCTGCATGTGACACTCTAATAAAATATATGCTCTATATTCTACCACAGGGTAGTGGCTCTATAAAAAGACGTGCTACATTTTTACTACTTGCAACTATAAACTGTGCAAGATTAGGAGTGAAATCCTCTGAATTCATGGAGATTTTTATTTTTATTTTTTTATTTATTTCTTTTTTTAATTTTATTTTATTTTTAAACTTTACATAATTGTATTAGTTTTGCCAAATATCAAAATGAATCCGCCACAGGTATACATGTGCTCCCCATCCTGAACCCTCCTCCCTCCTCCCTCCCCATACCATCCCTCTGGGTCGTCCCAGTGCACCAGCCCCAAGCATCCAGGATCGTGCATCGAACCTGGACTGGCAACTCGTTTCTTACATGATATTTTACATGTTTCAATGCCATTCTCCCAAATCTTCCCACCCTCTCCCTCTCCCAAAGATTCCATAAGACTGTTCTATACATCAGTGTCTCTTTTGCTGTCTCGTACACAGGGTTATTGTTACCATCTTTCTAAATTCCGTATATATGCGTTAGTATACTGTATTTAGGTTTTTCCTTCTGGCTTACTTCATTCTGTATAATAGGCTCCAGTTTCATCCACCTCATTAGAACTGATTCAAATGTATTCTTTTTAATGGCTGAGTAATACTCCATTGTGTATATGTACCACTGCTTTCTTATCCATTCATCTGCTGATGGACATCTAGGTTGCTTCCATGTCCTGGCTAATATAAACAGTGGTGCAATGAACATTGGGGTACACGTGTCTCTTTCCCTTCTGGTTTCCTCAGTGTGTATGCCTAGCAGTGGGATTGCTGGATCATAAGGCAGTTCTATTTCCAGTTTTTTAAGGAATCTCCACACTGTTCTCCATAGTGGCTGTACTAGTTTGCATTCCCACCAACAGTGTAAGAGGGTTCCCTTTTCTCCACACCCTCTCCAGCATTTATTATTTGTAGACTTTTGGATCGCAGCCATTCTGACTGGTGTGAAATGGTACCTCATAGTGGGTTTGATTTGCATTTCTCTGATAATGAGTGATGTTGAGCATCTTTTCATGTGTTTGTTAGCCCTCTGTATGTCTTCTTTGGAGAAATGTCTATTTAGTTCTTTGGCCCATTTTTTGATTGGGTCGTTTATTTTTCTGGAGTTGAGCTGTAGGAGTTGCTTGTATAATTTTGAGATTAGTTGTTTGTCAGGTGCTTCATTTGCTATTATTTTCTCCCATTCTGAAGGCTGTCTTTTCACCTTGCTAATAGTTTCCTTTGATGTGCAGAAGCTTTTAAGGTTAATTAGGTCCCATTTGTTTATTTTTGCTTTTATTTCCAATATTCTGGGAGGTGGGACATAGAGGATCCTGCTGTGATGTATGTCAGAGAGTGTTTTGCTTATGTTCTCCTCTAGGAGTTTTATAGTTTCTGGTCTTACATTGAGATCTTTAATCCATTTTGAGTTTATTTTTGTGTATGGTGTTAGAAAGTGTTCTAGTTTCATTCTTTTACAAGTGGTTGACCAGATTTCCCAGCACCACTTGTTAAAGAGATTGTCTTTAATCCATTGTATATTCTTGCCTCCTTTGTCAAAGATAAGGTGTCCATATGTGCGTGGATTTATCTCTGGGCTTTCTATTTTATTCCATTGATCTATGTTTCTGTCTTTGTGCCAGTACCATACTGTCTTGATAACTGTGGCTTTGTAGTAGAGCCTGAAGTCAGGTAGGTTGATTCCTCCAGTTCCATGCTTCTTTCTCAAGATCGCTTTGGCTATTCGAGGTTTTTTTGTATTTCCATACAAATTGTGAAATTATTTGTTCTAGCTCTGTGAAGAATACTGTTGGTAGCTTGATAGGGATTGCATTGAATCTATAAATTGCTTTGGGTAGTATACTCATTTTCACTATATTGATTCTTCCAATCCATGAACATGGTATATTTCTCCATCTATTAGTGTCCTCTTTGATTTCTTTCACCAGTGTTTTATAGTTTTCTATATATAGGTCTTTAGTTTCTTTAGGTAGATATATTCCTAAGTATTTTATTCTTTCTGTTGCAATGGTGAATGGAATTGTTTCCTTAATTTCTCTTTCAGTTTTCTCATTATTAGTGTATAGGAATGCAAGGGATTTCTGTGTGTTGATTTTATATCCTGCAACTTTACTATAATCATTGATTAGTTCTAGTAATTTTCTGGTGGAATCTTTAGGGTTTTCTATGTAGAGGATCATGTCATCTGCAAATAGTGAGAGTTTTACTTCTTCTTTTCCAATTTGGATTCCTTTTATTTCTTTTTCTGCTCTGATTGCTGTGGCCAAAACTTCCAAAACTATGTTGAATAGTAATGGTGAAAGTGGGCACCCTTGTCTTGTTCCTGATTTTAGAGGAAATGCTTTTAATTTTTTCCATTGAGGATAATGTTTGCTGTGGGTTTGTCATATACAGCTTTATTACGTTGAGGTATGTTCCTTCTATTCCTGCTTTCTGGAGAGTTTTTATCATAAATGGATGTTGAATTTTGTGAAAGGCTTTCTCTGCATCTATTGAGATAATCATATGGTTTTTATTTTTCAATTTGTTAATGTGGTGTATTACATTGATTGATTTGCGGATATTGAAGAATCCTTGCATCCCTGGGATAAAGCCCACTTGATCATGGTGTATGATCTTTTTAATGTGTTGTTGGATTCTGATTGCTAGAATTTTGTTAAGGATTTTTGCATCTATGTTCATCAGTGATATTGGCCTGTAGTTTTCTTTTTTTGTGGGATCTTTGTTAGGTTTTGGTATTAGGGTGATGGTGGCCTCATAGAATGAGTTTGGAAGTTTACCTTCCTCTGCAATTTTGTGGAAGAGTTTGAGCAGGATAGGTGTTAGCTCTTCTCTAAATTTTTGGTAGAATTCAGCTGTGAAGCCGTCTGGACCGGGGCTTTTGTTTGCTGGAAGATTTTTGATTACAGTTTCAATTTCCGTGCTTGTGATGGGTCTGTTAAGATTTTCTATTTCTTCCTGTTCAGTTTGGGAAAGTTGTACTTTTC
This sequence comes from Bos indicus x Bos taurus, assembly GCF_003369695.1. NCBI lineage: Eukaryota > Metazoa > Chordata > Mammalia > Artiodactyla > Bovidae > Bos > Bos indicus x Bos taurus. The sequence goes on from NC_040092.1 coordinate 42,436,537, forward strand.
TAAGAATTTGTCCATTTCTTCCACGTTGTCCATTTTATTGGCATATAATTGTTGATAGTAGTCTCTTATGATCCTTTGTATTTCTGTGTTGTCTGTTGTGATCTCTCCATTTTCGTTTCTAATTTTGTTGATGTGATTTTTCTTCCTTTGTTTCTTGATGAGTCTGGCTAATGGTTTGTCAATTTTATTTATCCTTTCAAAGAACCAGCTTTTGGTTTTGTTGATTTTTGCTATGGTCTCTTTTGTTTCTTTTGCATGTATTTCTGCTCTAATTTTTAAGATTTCTTTCCTTCTACTAACCCTGAGGTTCTTCATTTCTTCCTCTTCTAGTTGCTTTAGGTGTAGAGTTAGGTTATTTATTTGACTTTTTTCTTGTTTCTTGAGGTGTGTCTGTATTGCTATGAACTTTCCCCTTAGGACTGCTTTTACCGTGTCCACAGGTTTTGGGTTGTTGTGTTTTCATTTTCATTCGTTTCTATGCAAATTTTGATTTCTTTTTTGATTTCTTCTGTGATTTGTTGGTTATTCAGCAGCGTGTTGTTCAGCCTCCATATGTTGGAATTTTTAATCGTTTTTCTCCTGTAATTGAGATCTAATCTTACTGCATTGTGGTCAGAAAAGATGCTTGGAATGATTTCTATTTTTTTGAATTTACCAAGGCTAGCTTTATGGCCCAGGATGTGATCTATCCTGGAGAAGGTTCCATGTGCGCTTGAGAAAAAGGTGAAATTCATTGTTTTGGGATGAAATGTCCTATAGATATCAATTAGGTCTAACTGGTCTATTGTATCGTTTAAAGTTTGTGTTTCCTTGTTAATTTTCTGTTTAGTTGATCTATCCATAGGTGTAAGTGGGGTATTAAAGTCTCCCACTATTATTGTGTTATTGTTAATTTCTCCTTTCATACTTGTTAGCATTTGTCTTACGTACTGTGGTGCTCCCGTGTTGGGTGCATATATATTTATAATTGTTATATCTTCTTCTTGGATTGATCCTTTGATCATTATGTAGTGACTGTCTTTGTCTCTTTTCACAGCCTTTGTTTTAAAGTCTATTTTGTCTGATACGAGTATTGCTACTCCTGCTTTCTTTTGGTCCCTATTTGCATGGAAAATCTTTTTCCAGCCCTTCACTTTCAGCCTGTATGTGTCCCCTGTTTTGAGGTGGGTCTCTTGTAGACAACATATGTAGGGGTCTTGTTTTTGTATCCATTCAGCCAGTCTTTGTCTTTTGGTTGGGGCATTCAACCCATTTACGTTTAAGGTAATTACTGATAAGTATGATCCCGTTGCCATTTACTTTATTGTTTTGGGTTCGAGTTTATACACCGTTTTTGTGTTTCCTGTCTAGAGAATATCCTTTAGTATTTGTTGGAGAGCTGGTTTGGTGGTGCAGAGTTCTCTCAGCTTTTGCTTGTCTGAAAAGCTTTTGATTTCTCCTTCATACTTGAATGAGATCCTTGCTGGGTACAATAATCTGGGCTGTAGGTTATTTTCTTTCATCATTTTAAGTATGTCTTGCCATTCCCTCCTGGCTTGAAGAGTTTCTATTGAAAGATCAGCTGTTATCCTTATGGGAATTCCCTTCTGTGTTATTTGTTGTTTTTCCCTTGCTGCTTTTAATATTTGTTCTTTGTGTTTGATCTTTGTTAATTTGATTAATATATGTCTTGGGGTGTTTCTCCTTGGGTTTATCCTGTTTGGGACTCTCTGGGTTTCTTGGACTTGAGTGATTATTTCCTTCCCCATTTTAGGGAAGTTTTCCACTATTATCTCCTCAAGTATTTTCTCATGGTCTTTCTTTTTGTCTTCTTCTTCTGGGACCCCTATGATTCGAATGTTGTAGCGTTTAATATTATCCTGGAGGTCTCTGAGATTGTCCTCATTTCTTTTAATTCGTTTTTCTTTTATCCTCTCTGATTCATTTATTTCTACCATTCTATCTTCTAATTCACTAATCCTATCTTCTGCCTCTGTTATTCTACTATTTGTTGCCTCCAGAGTGTTTTTAATCTCATTTATTGCATTATTCATTATATATTGACTCTTTTTTATTTCTTCTAGGTCCTTGTTAAACCTTTCTTGCATCTTCTCAATCCTTGTCTCCAGGCTATTTATCTGTGATTCCATTTTAGTTTCAAGATTTTGGATCAATTTCACTATCATTATTCGGAATTCTTTATCAGGTAGATTCCCTATCTCTTCCTCTTTTGTTTGGTTTGGTGGGCATTTATCCTGTTCCTTTATCTGCTGGTTATTCCTCTGTCTCTTCATCTTGTTTAAATTGCTGAGTTTGGGGTGTTCTTTCTGTATTCTGGCAGTTTGTGGAGTTCTCTTTATTGTGGCATTTCCTCACTGTGTGTGGGTTTGTACAGGTGGCTTGTCAAGGTTTCCTGGTTAGGGAAGCTTGTGTCGGTGTTCTGGTGGGTGGAGCTGTACTTCTTCTCTCTCCTTTCGAAGAGTTGGGTTGCTTTTCTGGGTGCCTGATGTCCTCTGCCAGCATTCAGAAGTTGTTTTGTGGAATTTACTCGACGTTTAAATGCTCTTTTGATGAATTTGTGGGGGAGAAAGTGTTCTCCCCGTCCTACTCCTCCGCCATCTTGTCTCCTCCTCATCATTGAGATTTTTAAGCTGATATTGAAAAACTGACAGTGATCAAGAGGCATGAAAAAGAACTAATTATGCTAGTGAAGATTCCAGAATAGTGCTAGGAAAGTGATTGTTTAAGAATGTCTTTTTCTCGAAAGAAGATACACACACGGTCAATAAACAATGAAAAGATGCTCAATATCACTAATTATTAGAGAAATGCAAATCAAAATTACAGTGAGGTATCAACTCACACCATTCAGAATGGATATCATCAAAAAATCTACAAATAATAAAGGCTGGAGAGGATGTGGAGAAAACGGAAACTTTCTATATTGTTGGTGGAAATGTAAACTGATACAGCAATTATAGACAATAGTATAGAGATTCTTTAAAAACTAGGAATAAATCAACCATATGGGCCGGGCAATCCTACTACTAGGCATATACCCTTAGAAAGCCACAACTATAAGAGACACAAGTAGTCCAGTGTTCACAGCAGCACTACATACAATAGCCAGAACATAGAAGCAACATAGATGTCCATCTAGAGATGAATGGATAAAGAAGATGTGGTAAGTATATACAATGGAAAATTCAGTCAGTCAGTTCAGTTCCCCAGTCATGTCTGACTATTTGCAACCCCATGGACTGCAGGACACCAGGCCTCCCTGTCCATCACCAACTCCCGGAGTTCACACAAACTCATGTCCATTGAGTCGGTCATGCCATCCAACCATCTCATCCTCCGCCATCCCCACCTCAACCTGTCTTCAATGTTTCCCAGCATCAGGGTCTTTTTAAATGAGTCAGCTCTTCGCATTAGGTGGCCAAGTATTGGAGTTTCATCTTCAACATCAGTCCTTCCAATGAATATTCAGGACTGATCTCCTTTAAGATGGACTGATTGGCTCTCCTTGCAGTCCAAAGGACTCTCAAGAGTCTTCTCCAGCACCACAGTTCAAAAGCATCAATTTTTCAGTGCTCAGTTTTATTTATAGTCGAACTCTCCCATCTATACATGATTAATGAAAAAACCATATCCTTGACTAAACAGACCTTTGTTGGCAAAGTAATGTCTCTGCTTTTTAATATGCTGTCTAGGTTGGTCATAACTTTTCTTCCAAGAAGCAAGTGTCTTTTAATTTCATGGCTGCAGTTACCATACCGTGATTTTGAAGCCCCCAAAAATAAAGTCTGACACTGTTTCCCCATCTATTTGCCATGCAGTGAGCGACCGGATGCCATGAAGTGATGCGACTGGAGGCCATGATCTTTGTTTTCTGAATGTTGAGCTTTCAGCCAACTTTGTCACTCTCTTTCAGCTTCATCAAGAGGCTCTTTAGTTCCTCTTCACTTTCTGCCATAAGGGTGGTGTCATCTGCATATCTCAGGTTATTGATATTTCTCCCAGCAATCTTGATTCCAGCTTGTGCTTCCTCCAGCCCAGCGTTTCTCACGATGTACTCTGCATATAAGTTAAATAAGCAGGGTGACAATATACAGCCTTGACATACTCCTTTTCCTATTTGGAACCAGTCTGTTGTTCCATGTCCAGTTCTAACTGTTGCTTCCTGACCTGCATACAGATTTCTCAAGAGGCAGGTCAGGTAGTCTGGTATTTCCATCTCTTTCAGAATTTTCTACAGTTTATTGTGATCCACATAGTCAAAGGCTTTGGCACAGTCAATAAAGGAGAAGTAGATGATTTTCTGGAACTCTCTTGCCTTTTTCAATATCCAGCGGATGTTGGCAATTTGATCTCTGGTTCCTCTTTTTTAATATAAATTTATTTAGTTGGAGGTTAATTACTTTACAATATTGTATTGGTTTTGCTATACATCAACATGAATCCGCCACAGGTGTACACGTGTTCCCCATCCTGAACCCCTCTCCCTCCTCCCTCCCCTTACCATCCCTCTGGGTCATCTCAGTGCACCAGCCCCAAGCATCCAGTATCATGCATCGAACCTGCTTGAACATCTGGAAGTTCAAGGTTCACGTATTGTCAAAGCCTGGCTTGGAGAATTTTGAGCATTACTTTACTAGCATTTGAGATGAGCGCAATTGTGAGGTAGTTTGAGCATTCTTTGCCATTGCCTTTCTTTGGGATTGGAATGAAAACTGACCTTTTCCAGTCCTCTGGCCACTGCTGAGTTTTCCAAATTTGCTGGCATATTGAGTGTAGCATTTTCACAGCATCATCTTTCAGGACTTGAAGTAGCTCAACTGGAATTCCGTCACCTCCACTAGCTTTGTTCATTGTGATGCTTCCTTCAGCCCACTTGACTTCACATTCCAGGATGTCTGGCTCTAGGTCAGTGATGACACTATCGTGACTGTCTGAGTCATGGAGATCTTTTTTGTACAGATTTTCTGTGTATTCTTGCCACCTCTTCTTAATATATTCTGCTTCTGTTAGGTCCATACCATTTCTGTCCTTTATCAAGCCCATCTTTGCATGAAATGTTCCCTTGGTATCTCTTTTTTTCTTGAAGAGATCTCTAGTCTTTCCCATTCTGTTGTTTTCCTCTATTTCTTTGCACTGATCACTGAGGAAGGCTTTCTTATCTCTTCTTGCTATTCTTTGGAACTCTGCATTCAAATTGGTATATCTTTCCTTTCCTCCTTTGCTTTTGGCATTTCTTCTTTTCACAGCTATTTCTAAGGCCTCCCCAGACAGCCATTTTGCTTTTTTGCATTTCTTTTTCTTGGGGATGGACTTGATCCCTGCCCCCTGGACAATGTCACGAACCTCTGTCCATAGTTCATCAGGCACTGTGTCTATCAGATCTAGTCCCTTAAATCTATTGCTCACTTCCACTGTATAATCGTTAGGGATTTGATTTAGGTCATACCTGAATGGTTAGTGGTTTTCCCTACATTCTTCAATTTAAGTCTGAATTTGGCAATAAAGAGTTCATGATCTGAGCCATAGTCAGCTCCCAGTCTTGTTTTTGCTGACTGTATAGAGCTTCTCTATCTAGGCTGCAAAGAATATAATCAATCTGATTTCGGTATTGACCATGGTGGTGGTGATGTTCATGTGTAGAGTCTTCTCTCGTGTTGCTGGAAGAGGGTGTTTGCTATGACCAGTGCTTTCTTTTCGCAAAACTCTATTAGCCTTGCCCTGCTTCATTCTGTACTCCAAAGGCAAATTTGCCTGTTACTCCAGGTGTTTCTTGACTTCCTACTTTTGCATTCCAGCCCCCTATAATGAAAAGGACATTTCTTCTGGTGTTAGTTCTAGAAGGTCTTGTAGGTCTTCATAGAACTGTCCGACTTCAGCTTCTTCAGCATTACTGGTTGGGGCATAGACTTGAATTACTGTGATATTGAATGGTTTGCCTTGGAGATGAACACAGATCTTCTGCTATTTTTGAGACTCTGTCGTTTTTAAGGTTGCCATTAACCCCACCATAGAGCTGCCAGAACTTACAAGGACTGCGAAATAGACTCTTGGAGGGCACAACAAAACCTTTGCACCAGGACCCAGGAGAAGGGAGCAGTGACCCCACAGGAGACTGTCCCAGACTTGCCTGTGGATGTCTGGAAGTCTCTGGCGGAGATGTGGGTTGGCAAGAGCCTGCTGCAGGGTTGGGGGCACTGAGTGTAGCAGTACATGCAACGGATCTTTTGAGGGAGGTCACCATTATCTTTATTACCTCTGCCATAGTTTAGCCCCAGGTAAACAGGAGGGAACACAGCTCCATCCATCAACAGAAAATTGGATTAAGATTTACCCAATCTTAATCCTTCAGAATAAGACCCAGTTTCCCCCTCAGTCTATCCCATCAGGAAGCTTCCAAAAGCCTCTTATCCTTCTTCATATGAGGACAGACAAACTGAAAATTACAGTCACAGAAAACTAACCAGTCTAATAACATGGATTACAGCCTTGTCTAACTAAGTGAAACTATGAGCCATGCCATGTAGGGCCACCCAAGATGGATGGGTCATGGTGGAGAGTTCTGACAAAATGTGGCAAACCACTTCAGTATTCTTTCCTTGAGAACCCCACAAACAGTATGAAAAGGTAAAAAGATAGGACACTGAAAGATGACCTCCACAGGTTGGTAGGTGCTCAATATGGTACTTGAGGTCAATAGAGAAATAACTCCAGAAAGAATGAAGAGATGAAGCCAAAGCAAAAGCAATACCCAGTTGTGGATGTGACTGGTGATAGAAGCAAGGTCCGACGCTGTAAGAAGACTCTTGAGAGTCCCTTTGACTTCAAGGAGATCCAACCAGTCCATCCTAAAGGAGATCAGTCTTGAATGTTCACTGGAAGGACTGATGTTGAAGCTGAACTCCAATACTTGGGCCACCTGATGTGAAAAGCTGACTCATTTGAAAAGACCCTGATGCTGAGAGAGACTGAAGGTGAGAGGAGAAGGGGCCGACAGAGGTTGAAGTGGTTGGATAGCATCACTGACTCAATGGACATGAGTTTGAATAAACTCTGGAAGTTAATGATAGACAGGGAGGCCTGGCGTGCTGCAGTCCATGGGGTCGCAAAGAGTCAGACACGACTGAGCAACTGAACTGAACTTTACTTGATGGTGACCTCCTCCAAGAGGGCTTATGCCATACCCAAGTCTGCTGCACCCAGAGCCCATGTCCCTGTGGCAGACCACTGCCAACCTGTACCTCCACAGGACACACTCAAACACAGTTCTGTCTCAGTCTCTGTGGGGTCCCTGGGTTCTGGTTCTCAGAAGGTTTGTTTGAGCTCTCTGAGTGTCCTTGGAGGAAATAGGGTTTGATTTTAAGCATGAATTCACCCCTCCTACTATCTTGCTGGGGCTTCTCCTCTACCCTTGGGCTGCACAGCACTGGAACGGTGAGTGGCCAAGAGGAGATACCCCACATCCAAGGTCAGGAGAGGTGGCTGTGCTTCGCTGGACCAGCCGTGTGAAGATACCCCATGTCCAAGGTCAGAGAAAACCCAGTAAGACAGTAGGCACTGGAGCGGCTGTGAGGAGATACCCCACAATGGAATATTATTCAGCCATAAAAAACAAATTTGAGTCGATTCTAGTGAGGTAGATGAATCTAGAGCCTGTTACACAGAGTTAAGTAAGTCAGAAAAAAGAAAAACAAATATTGTATATTAACCTGTGTGTGTGTATGTGTGTATATATATATATATACACACATATAGAATCTAGAAAAATGGTACTGATGAATTTATTTGCAGGAAGGAATGGAGACACAAATGTAGAGAATGGACTTCTGGACACAGTGGGAGAAGGAGAGAGTTGACAAATGGAGAAAGTAGGATCAACATACATACATTATCAGGTATAAAACAGATAGCTGGTGAGAAGTTGCTGTGTAACACAGGGAGCCCAGCCTGGCATTTTGTGATGACTTACAGAGGCAGGATGGGCAGAGGGGATGGGAGGAAGAAGCTATATGTATAATTACAGTTGATCTGCATTGCTGTACAGCAGAAATCAACACAACATTATAAAGCAATTTTCCTCCAATAAAAAGTTATATTAAAAAAAAATAAAGAGATTGATTAACATTGGCACTGGCCAAAAAGCATGTTGCAGTGCAGGTACATCTATGACGTAATTCACTGCATGAAGCCATACCTAGAGATCGATATTACCCCAAAGGGGTGTTTTATAGTTCATGAGAATAGGGATGAGGTCTTACTCACTACTATAAAACCAATCCTGACATCAAGTAAATGCTCAATAAATTTGTACTGAGGAAATGAATTAATGCAAAAATGAATAGATCAGGCTCTGAGAAGAAATGAAATACAATGCGAAAGGGAACAATCTAAACAGCAAGCCTACCCTGTAACTCAACTTGAAGAATATTTGTTCAGACTCCAAAATCCTCTCCAACATAAAAGTGCGTATTGCTGCGCAGAAGCCTGAGCAGCACACACCTTGAGTACTTCAGTCCTGATTCAGATTCCAGAAGAGCAGAACCACTTACGTAGTCTAAGCTGAACAGTGGTAGGAGAATGGACAAAGCTAACACGAAGTCACAAGAGCAAGAAAACATTAACAGTAGCTATCACTTAGTGAATGTTACCACATGACAGATACTGTACTAACCATTTTCCAGGCTTTACACATTTAAAAGTGAAAGTGAAAGTCACTCAGTCGTGTCCAACTCTTTGCAACCCCATGGACTATACAGTCCCTGGAATTCTCCCAGGCCAGAATACTGGAGAGGGTAGCCTTTCCCCTCTCTAGGGGATCTTCCCAACCCAGGGATTGAACCCAGGTCTCCTGCATTGTAGGCGGATTCTTTACCAGCTGAACCACAAGGAAAGCCCAATCACTTTCCAGGCTTTACTCATTTACTCTTCACAAAATACTTTGAGGTGTTTATTATTATTCTCATTTTACAGATGAGGAAACTGAGACCCACAGAGTTGAAGCTAACAGCATACTCAACAGCACACAGCTGATCTTAAAAATGAACCTAGGATTTGAACAAGAGCTGTCTAATCACAAAGACTTTTTTCTATTATAACACCATCTGGAATGATAGAGTTGCTCCTAGCTTCTGGAGGTTCTAACAGACTAATTACATTCAATCTTTTCAAGTTGATCCTAACCCTCAAAACCAATTTGCTGCAGCAGGTCATTATGGCCACCCTGGAACAGAGTTCTTTGTGACACTTCCAGACTTTGTGATCAAACACATTTCACATGAATGAGATGACTTTTAGAGCTAATTGACATCTTTTGTAATTTGGAGCAAAACTGAATAGGAGAAAAGAAAAAAAAAGTATGGGGAGAAGGGCAAGTAGGTGGGAGAAGAAAGTAAAAAAAACAACAAGAGGACAAGGGTACAGAGAGAAAGGGGAAAACAGAGGCTGAGACAGACACTAGATTACTATTTGAAAGCTGTTACTCTGCTAAATGAAACCTGGTACTCCAGCATCTTTGAAAAGTAAGTGTGAAAAAATGAGAGATTTTTGCCAATAGATCCAGTAAAAATAAGCAGTTACAACAGTACAGCCCATTGTTTTGAACCTTCCTTAGCTCTACTTACTAAATTTAAACACAACAGCCAGTTTCATAAATTCTTTCCACTATTTTACCTCTGTTTTTTAACGTAGGTTGAAATTGGAACATTCTCTGTTCCTTTTCTCCATCTTTCAAATAAGTCCTAATAACATTATCTCAGACCCCTGCATAACCAAGACTCAAAATGCCTACACATGTCCAGCTATGTTTCTAAAGGTCTTTGGACAGTTTTTTTCTGGTGATCTCTTTATGACTTTATTCTTCCATTATTTCTACCTTTACTTTAAAAAAGGCTAGACTTAAGTGGTTCATCTAGTTTTACTTATGTTATCTCCAGTAAAATGATACACAACTCTGCTATGAACTCCAAAACCAAGATGCAGTTTTACTTTTTACTTTCAAATCACTTTTATTAACTGCTTCCCTATGAAGCTTGTATCAAGTGGTTAATAATGTCAACAACACTACCCTGGCTGCCATACTAGATTTCCTCACCACTTACCCTCTGTTGTAACCACTATATCACACCATAAAGCACTAAAGTTGGATTTACCATTCACTAGGTTCCAGGCATTGGGCAAGGTGCCACTTCACAGTCATGGACAAATTTGATAATTTTTTCTCCTCTAATATTCCCAATAGAAAGAGTTAAGATACTAGGTCAATTTTTTCTACCATTTATTCATACTACCCAATCTGAGCTGGGCTCTTACTAATAAGTTTATTCAAAACTTCATTCCATTATCCATATGTATAAATTTGTGTTCAGTCTTTACCATTCAGTTCAGTTCAATTCAGTCGTTCAGTCGTGTCCAACTCTTTGTGACCCCATGAATCGCAGCACGCCAGGCCTCCCCGTCCATCACCAACTCCCGGAGTTCACTCAGACTCACGTCCATTGAGTCAGTGATGCCATCCAGCCATCTCATCCTCTGTCGTCCCCTTCTCCTCCTGCCCCTAACCTCTCCCAGCATCAGAGTCTTTTCCAATGAGTCAACTCTTCGCATGAAGTGGCCAAAGTACTGGAGTTTCAGTTTTAGCATCATTCCTTCCAAAGAAATCCCAGGGCTGGTCTCCTTCAGAATGGACTGGTTGGATCTCCTTGCAGTCCAAGGGACTCTCAAGAGTCTTCTCCAACACCACAGTTCAAAAGCATCAATTCCTCAGTGCTCAGCTTTCTTCACAGTCCAACTCTCACATCCATACATGACCACAGGAAAAACCATAGCCTTGACTAGATGGACCTTTGTTGCAAAGTAATGTTTCTGCTTCTCAATATGCTATCTAGGTTGGTCATAACTTTTCTTCCAAGGAGTAAGCATCTTTTAATTTCATGGCTGCAGTCACCATCTGCAGTGATTTTGGAGCCCAGAAAAATAAAGTCTGACACTGTTTCCACTGTTTCCCCATCTATTTCCCATGAAGAGATGGGACGAGATGCCATGATCTTCGTTTTCTAAATGTTGAGCTTTAAGCCAACTTTGTCACTCTCCTCTTTCACCTTCATCAAGAGGCTTTTGAGTTCCTCTTCACTTTCTGCCATAAGGGTGGTGTCATCTGCATATCTCAGGTTATTGATATTTCTCCTGGCAATCTCCAGGCAATTTCTCCTGATTCCAGCTTGTGCTTCTTCCAGCCCAGCATTTCTCATGATATACTCTGCATATAAGTTAAATAAGCAGGGTGACAATATACAGCCTTGACGTACTCCTTTTCCTATTTGGAACCAGTCTGTTGTTCCATGCCCAGTTCTAACTGTTGCTTCCTGACCTGCATACATGTTTCTCAAGAGGCAGGTCAGGTGGTCTGGTATTCCCATCTCTTTCGGATAATCTACAGTTTATTGTGATCCACACAGTCAAAGGCTTTGGCATAGTCAATAAAGCAGAAATAGATGTTTTTCTGGAACTCTCTTGCTTTTTCCATGATCCAGCAGATGTTGGCAATTTGATCTCTGGTTCCTCTGCCTTTTCTAAAACCAGCTTGAACATCAGGAAGTTCACGGTTCACGTATTGCTGAAGCCTGGCTTGGAGAACTTTGAGCATTACTTTACTAACGTGTGAGATGAGTACAATTGTACGGTAGTTTGAGCATTCTTTGGCATTGCCTTTCTTTGGGATTGGAATGAAGACTGACCTTTTCCAGTCCTCTGGCCACTGCTGAGTTTTCCAAATTTGCTGGCATATTGAGTACAGCACTTTCACAGCATCATCTTTCAGGATTTGAAATAGCTCAACTGGAATTCCATCACCTTCACTAGCTTTGTTCGTAGTGATGCTTTCTAAGGCCCACTTGACTTCACATTCCACGACATCTGGCTCTAGGTAAGTGATCACACCATTGTGATTATCTGAGTCATGAAGATCTTTTTGGTATAGTTCTGTGTATTCTTGCCATCTCTTCTTAATATCTTCTGCTTCTGTTAGGTCCATACCATTTCTGTCCTTTATCGAGCTCATCTTTGCATGAAATGTTCCTTTGGTATCTATGATTTTCTTGAAGAGATCCCTAGTCTTTCCCATTCTGTTGTTTTCCTCTATTTATTGGCACTGATCACTGAGGAAGGCTTTCTTATCTCTCCTTGCTATTCTTTGGAACTCTGCATTCAGATGCTTTTATCTTTCCTTTTCTCCTTTGCTTTTCCCTTCTCTTCTTTTCACAGCTATTCGTAAGGCCTCCCCAGGCAGCCATTTTGCTTTTTTGCATTTCTTTTCCATGGGGATGGTCTTGATCCCTGTCTCCTGTACAGTGTCACGAACCTCTATCCATAGTTCATCAGGCACTCTATCTATCAGATCTAGTTCCTTAAATCTATTTCTCACTTCCACTGTATAATCATAAGGGATTTGATTTAGGTCATACCTGAATGGTCTAGTGGTTTTCCCTACTTTCTTCAATTTAAGTCTGAATTTGGCAATAAGGAGTTCATGATCTGAGCCACAGTCAGCTCCTGGTCTTGTTTTTGTTGACTGTATAGAGCTTCTAAGTCTAATTCCAGGCACGTCAAATATGATGAATAAATGAGCCAGACAAAATCTCCACTGTCATGATGCTTACAATATATAAAAAAGACACACTAAAAGTATATCATATCAAGTAATGATAAATATTATGAAAAAGCAACACTACATTTAAATGTGTTTAAATTTCCATCTAAAATTGTTTCCCTAACACATTCCCTTTAGTGATTCTGTCAATTCCTTTTTACCTTTATCATATCTTCAGTCCTATATAAAGTCCCCTAAATCTCTGTAAAATTTTCTTTAACTTTACATCAGAGATTGAGGATGGTCGTCATTTATATTCTTGGTTCCTCTACCACTCAAACTATCTCTATACTTTCAGGGAGAAAGCTGTCAGTTACAAGCAAAAGGAAACTCAACTCAACTTTGTCTGTACTGTGTCATTTCAGTCATGTCTGACTCTTTGTGACACTTCGGACCATAGCCTGCCAGGATCCTCTGTCCCTCTGTCCATGGCAAGAATATTGGAGTGAGTTGCCATTCCCTTCTCCCAGGGATCTTCCCAACCCAGGGATCGAACTCATGTCTCTTATATCTCCTACATTGGCAGGTAGGTGAAATGCCACCTGGGAAGACTCCCAAGTTGGTTTATACAATAAAAGAAATTAATTGACTTACATAAATGAAAATTCTAGAAGTAACTGAGCTTTAGGCACAACAAGGCAAAGATCCAGTTCTTTTAATTTTCTCTATTCTGCCCTTTTCCATGTTCAAGTTTCATCCTCAAGCTGCACTGCCTTCCCTCAACTGAAAGAGTGCTGTCTGCAGCGTGCTTTCTCATTCACATACTGGGAGTGAGACTGAGTCACTTTTACAGAATCATTTAAAAAAAATCCTAAAGTTTGATTAAGTGAAGTCACTCAGTCGTGTCTGACTCTTTGTGACCCCATGGACTGTAGCCTACCAGGCTCCTCCATCTGTAGCCTACCAGGCTCCTCCATCCATGAGATTTTCCAGGCAAGAGTACTGGAGTGGGTTGCCATTTCCTTCTCCAGGGGATCTTCCTGACCCAGGGATTGAACCCAGGTCCCCCGCATTGCAGGCAGACACTTTACCGTCTGAGCCACCAGGGAAGTTCCCCAAACTCTGATTAAGCCATCACTAAAACAATTATAATGAAATGCCTTGGGGAAGACTAGATTAAGTCTGAGTTTATCATGGAGCAAAACAGGTGGAACTACACTGATAAGCTTAGGACAATGAGAAGCAAACTCAAAGCTGGGATCAATTCTACTAACCTACATAGCAAGGGAATGGTGGTATGAATAATGAGACCACCACATTGTTCCTTTATTCCTTCCTCTACAGTATGTTCCTGAAATCAGTATCCTTCCTCCCAGCTAAGACAATTTGCATTTGGAATGACCATTGTTCTAAAAACTTACAAAATAAATCTGAAATTCAGAGTAATTCCAAATAAATATTTAAAGTGTTGCTATACTGCACTGTGCTACATAATTATGTAGCCAAATTATACTGCCTATTCTGATTAACTGATGAGTATTATACAGTTTTATCAGGTGTATTTATTTTGTGTATGCTGCATCTCTCTTTTTTTTTTTTCTTTATAACTTTTTTTTATTTTACTTGTTGGTTTTATTTTTAATTTTATTTTTAAACTTTACATAATTGTATTAGTTTTGCCAAATATCAAAATGAATCCACCACAGGTATACATGTGTTCCCCATCCTGAACCCTCCTCCCTCCTCCCTCCCCATACCATCCCTCTGGGTCGTCCCAGTGCACTAGCCCCAAGCATCTAGTATCGTGCATCGAACCTGGACTGGCATCTCGTTTCATACATGATATTTTACATGTTTCAATGCCATTCTCCCACATCTTCCCACCCTCTCCCTCTCCCACAGAGTCCATAAGACTGTTCTATACATCAGTGTCTCTTTTGCTGTCTCGTACACAGGGTTATCGTTACCATCTTTCTAAATTCCATATATATGCGTTAGTATACTGTATTGGTGTTTTTCCTTCTGGCTTACTTCACTCTGTATAATAGGCTCCAGTTTCATCCACCTTATTAGAACTGATTCAAATGTATTCTTTTTAATGGCTGAGTAATACTCCATTGTGTATATGTACCACTGCTTTCTTATCCATTCATCTGCTGATGGACATCTAGGTTGCTTCCATGTCCTGGCTATTATAAACAGTGCTGCAATGAACATTGGGGTACACGTGTCTCTTTCCCTTCTGGTTTCCTCAGTGTGTATGCCCAGCAGTGGGATTGCTGGATCATAAGGCAGTTCTATTTCCAGTTTTTTAAGGAATCTCCACACTGTTCTCCATAGTGGCTACACTAGTTTGCATTCCCACCAACAGTGCTTATAAGAGGGTTCCCTTTTCTCCACACCCTCTCCAGCATTTATTATTTGTAGACTTTTGGATCGCAGCCATTCTGACTGGCGTGAAATGGTACCTCATAGTGGGTTTGATTTGCATTTCTCTGATAATGAGTGATGTTGAGCATCTTTTCATGTGTTTGTTAGCCCTCTGTATGTCTTCTTTGGAGAAATGTCTATTTAGTTCTTTGGCCCATTTTTTGATTGGGTCATTTATTTTACTGGAGTTGAGCTGTAGGAGTTGCTTGTATATTTTTGAGATTAGTTGTTTGTCTGTTGCTTCATTTGCTATTATTTTCTCCCATTCTGAAGGCTATCTTTTCACCTTGCTAATAGTTTCCTTTGATGTGCAGCATCTCTTAATACATCTATATCCAATGACTGTTGCAGTAACACTAACTAAAGGGAAGCAAAGAAACTAAGGGCTTAGACTTTAGACTTCCATGCTTGTGTGCTTGCTAAGTCACCTCAGTCATTTTCAACTCTTTGTGACCCCATGAACTGTAGCCCACCAGGCTCCTCTGTCCATGGGATTCTCTGGGCAATACTGGAGTGGATCAGTATCTTCCTGACCCAGGGATCGAATCCACATCTTTTATGTCTCCTGTATTGGCAGGCAGGTTCTTGACCACTAGCACCACCTGGGAAGCCCCTTAGACCACTTAGGGATGAAGATATGGAAAACAACCCAGACTAGCTCAAGTTTTAGACAAAAGTGAGGGGAAATTTAAACTGGATCATAAAGGTGAGAAATTATGACTGTCAACTATGTCCTTAAGAACAGTTTCAGTAGAAAGGACTAAATAGTTTCTTTCACTAATCATCTTGACTCAAGATTTTTAGATAATGGCAAGTGGCCATTGCCTTGAAAAAGATATTGACTGAAATTGTATCTTTCTTTGAAAGGATAAATAAAACATCATGTTTTCCTCAAAATAGAGACCCTACATTACAATGTGGGAGCTAACTATCACAGGAAAGTACATGTGGATCTGTATCACATAAAATTCATATACAATTTCTGCTAAGTCCAGCTCTCAGAACTTGAAATGCTCGCTCAAATCAGTTTCTTGTACTTCGAGAAAGATCTGTTATTAAAATAAATAAGAAATGTGAAATTTAAATTAGTTGCCCAATTTAATAGACATTTAGCATCTATCTTTCATGTGAAATAACAATAAATCAATCATAACAGCTACTTATTCAGATTTTAATACTATGATACCCATAATTTAATCATTCTTTATTATTAGGAAAACATTCTGGGGTATTACACTGACTACTTGTCACCTATGAACATCTATAAACAATAAATATCATCTATCAAGGTCTTAACAAAGCATATGAGTGACAATTAACAGTGACTTACAATGATTAAATGCTGGATAATAGAAATTTTCCTGAATAAGCTTTTTCTTTTTTATTTCAAAAGAACACAAGGAGAGACTATATGCATACATGTCCTCAAAATGAAGCTGATTCCTTTCCCAAGAACAAAGAATATCTCAAGTGTAATGACCCACTGGGGTCCAAGGCAGTAGAAGAAATACACTGATAGACACAGAACATAACCAATTTGTTCCCATGCCAGTTATTTGCTAGTAGGAAAGTATAAAAGTACACTTTTCCAGTTTCCCGTCACTATCAAATGAACATTTATCTTTTGTGTCTTTACCAAGTCTGGCTATAAGCTTCCTATGTGGCTACTAGGTTACTCTACACTTTCTTGAATTCACATGAATTAAAACATCATGTTGTCCTATAAAATTTTACCCTGGATTCAGAAGGATTATAATGATTACTTTCTGATTCATTCATCACAATTTTTTTTCATTATTACACTTAGCCTAATTTTCAAAACTACTTACTAAACTAAAATTACTTTCTAACCTTCAATCTACTTGAAACACTGCATTATCCTTTGTCCACAGTTCTTTCTCCCTTAAAGAGAGTAGTCTTTTTTGAGCAGGGGATCAAGACAGAAGAATAAGAAAGCATGGACAAAAACATATAAAAAATACACTTACATATGGAGCAACTCTACCAGAAACTAAGTGGAAACTGGCAGAACTCCTACACAACCAGAGTAGCAAGAAAGATGTCTACATAACTGGATAGGGTGGGGGGAAAAAGGCATGAGGTAGAGACCAACGACCAAAAGGTGTCTATAAGGAAGAGAAGGTCTACAGAGTGGATTCTTGCCCTAGGGAGTAAGTGGGTCAGCCTACAGTCTGGACATCCCAGTCCTAGGGTCCTATTCAGAGGAGAAAGCCCCCTTGCCTGCTGGGAAATCCACTGAAACAGATATAAAGGCCAGAGAAGTCTAGACTCTACCTGTAAAGAGTGCCCCCATGCTGGCCTGCTATCTATCAGGCTGGAGAGAGTCTCACATTGGCATCTCACACTTCCTGCTGCACTTTCCAATCCAAAGGGGCATTGTGCTGTCCCTCCTCACTCCTACTAAAGCCTGGTGCAACAGGGCATAGATTGGTCTAGTACAAAGAGACTAGATGAGAGCATAGGTTTGGTATAGTACAAAGGGACAGACTAGGGCTCCTGGAGTGTATCAGGGTGGAGTCACAGAGACCATTGTCAGCTTGTGAACAGGGACAGTGGGGTCAAGTTGAGGCAGACATTGTCAGCCCAGGCACAGGGCAGTGTCACAAGAAAACAGGCCAAGTGTTGAATCACTGGGAGTGGACTCCATCCAGCTAGGCAAACACAACCCTGAGGGTCTGAGATGTGATCTAGATGGAGTCAAGGAGCCTACTGTCAGTACATGCACAGTGGTGGCAGGTCCAGCCATGGTAGACACTGTCAGCATGCATACAGGGTGGTGCCACAAGAATGCACAACAGTCAAGCATTGAATCTTGGCCAAACAGGCCGCAGGGCAAAAGTACACAGCAGTTTGTTTCCCAAGAAGAAGACCCTGTTCTCCCCATTAAACACCATAGCTTAGTGATAGCTCTGAGGCAGTCAGGTCCTGGGAGAAGTCTGCCACAGAGGCATTCCAGATCTCAGGCAACAGCACAGTCACCTCAATTCTGACAGCCGCAATGCCTCAATCCCCAGCCCCAATCTACCCCACACCATAGCCATGCACTAGATATGGGATGAACACAACAGAGAATGAGATGCAGCCATGAGTTGCTCCTGAGAAGAACCAAGGATGCCTACACAAATGGCATGGAGATCTTCTGTGACCACAGAGGAACAATGGCAATAAGTACATGCTTATCCATAATTACTTTAAGTATCAATGGACTAAATGCTCCAATTAAAATACACAGAGTGGCAGACTGGATAAAAAGGCAACAGAAGTCCTAAATGCCACGATAGACCAGCTGGACTTAATTGATATCCACAGAACACGGCATCCAAAAACCCAGAATACATTTCTTTCAAGGGTACAGAGAACATTCGCTAGAGTATGACACAATAGGACACAAAACAAGCCTCAACAAATTTTGTTGTTTAGTCACTCAGTCCTGTCTGACTCTTTGCAACTCCATGGAACGTAGCCCACCAGGTTCCTCTGTCCATACCATCTCCCAGGAAAGAATATTGGAGTGGGTTGCCATTTCCTTCTCCAGGGGATCTTCCCAACCCAGGGATTGAACATGGGTTTCCTGCATCAGTAGGTGGGTTCTTTATCACTGAGCCACAAGGGAAGTCCTCAAAAAATTTAAGAGGGCAGAAGTTACTTCAAGTAACTTTTTGACCACAACAGTGTGAAACTAGATATCAAAACCCTAGGAAGAAAAAGAGGGAAAGCACAAACATATGCAGACTAAACAAGCTACTAAAAAAACCAATGGGACAATAATCAAATCAAAGAAAAAAATTAGAAAATATCTCAAGACAAGCAACAATGAAAATATAACCTTACAAAACTTACAGAATGCAGAAAAAGCAGTCTGTTCTAAGAGAAAACAGATATTTAACTCAACAAACAAGAAAAATCTCAAATAAACAATCTAACCTACCACTTAAATGAATTAGAAAAAGAAGAACAAACAAAATCCAAAGTCAGCAGAAGGAAGGAAATAATAAAGACCAGATAAGTAAAATGGAGAACAGAAAAACAATTGAAAACCTTTAAAAGAAGAATTGGGAAAAAGACCTAAACAGACATTTCTCCAAAGAAGACATAAAGATGGCTTACAAACACATGAAAAGATGCTCAACATCACTCATTACTGCTGCTAAGTCACTTCAGTCGTGTCTGACTCTTCGCGATCCCATAGACGGCAGCCCACTAGGCTTCTCTGTCCCTGGGATTCTCCAGGCAAGAACACTGGAGTGGGTTGCCATTTCCTTCTCCAATGCATGAAAGTGAAAAGTGAAAGTGAAGTCGCTCAGTCATGTCCGACTCCTAGCGACCCCATGGACCGCAAGCCCACCAGGCTCCTCCATCCATGGGATTTTCCAGGCAAGAGTACTGGAGTGGGGTGCCACTGCCTTCTCCATCACTCATTACTAGAGAAATGCAAATCAAAACTACAATGAGATATCACCTCACACCAGTCAGAATGGCCATCATCAAAAAATCTACAAACAGTAAATGCTGGAGAGGATGTGGAGAAAAGCGAACCCTCTCGCACTGCTGGTGGAAATGTGAATCGATACAGCCACTATGGAAGACAGTATGTATACCTATGGATGACTTCTGTAGAGCAATTATCCTTCAATTAAAAAATAAAATTTTTTAAAAAGGAAAAAAAAAAAAAAACACACAAGAATTGGTTTTTTGAAAAGATAACCAAAATTGCCAGTCAGGCTCTTTAAGAAGAAAAGGCAGAGGGTCCTAATAAAATAATAAATGAAAGATAAGAAATAACAATTGATACCACAGAAATACGAAAACAAAATCCTGACAGAATTATATAAAGTGAATTATAGGTTAATAAATTGGGCAATCTAGAGGAAATGATTAGGTTTCTAGAAAAGTATAATCTGATGAAAGTCAAGAAGAAATAAATAATTTGAACAGACTGATCACCAGAAGTGAAACAATCTATAATAAATAAACTTCCTGCAAAGTCCATGACTAGATGGCTTCACAGGCAAATTCTACCAACTACACCAAGACATAGCTATCTTGCTCAAACTATTCAAAAAAATTGAAGAGGAAGGAACACTCACTCCCAATTCATATTATGAAGCCACTATCACCCTGATATCAAAACCAGAAAAAGACACCACAAAAAAAAGAAAATTACAGGCCAATATCTCTGATGAATATAGATGTAAAAATTCTCATCAAAATATTAGTAAACCAAATCAAAGACTATATAAAAAGGGTCATATTTGGCAAAACTAATATAATTATGTAAAGTTTAAAAATAAAATAAAAAAAAAAAGGGTTATACACTGCACTTGCTGCTGCTGCTGCTAAGTCGCTTCAGTCGTGTCCGACTCTGTGCGACCCCATAGACGGCAGCCCACTAGGCTTCTCTATCCCTGGGATTCTCCAGGCAAGAACACTGGAGTGGGTTGCCATTTCCTTCTCCAATGCATGAAAGTGAAAAGTCAAAGTGAAGTCACTTTTCACTCTTCATGTCTGACTCTTCGCGACCCCATGGACTTCAGCCTACCAGGCTTCTCCATCCATGGGATTTTCTAGGCAAGAGTACTGGAGTGGGTTGCCATTGCCTTCTCCACACTGTGCTTAAGGTGGATTAATTCCAGGATCACAAAATGGTTCACCATAAGAAATCAATCAGTGAGATAGATCACTTCAACAAAAAAAAACAAAATTAATATGTTCATCTTAATAAACACATAGAAAAGCATTCATCAAAATTCAACATATATTCATTACAAAAACTCTCACAAAGTGGGTATAAAGGGAACATATCTCAACATAATAAAAGTTATTTATGAAAAACCACAGCCAACATAATATTTCTTGGTAAAAAAAAATTAAAATCTTGCTAAATTCAGGAACAAAGATGCACACTCTCACCACTTCTATTCAACATAGTATTGGAAATCCTAGTCAAAACAATCGAAAAAGAAATAAAAGGGATCCAAACTGGAAGAAGAGAGGTAAAACTGTCACTATTTGCAGATGATATGATACTCTATATAGAGAAACCCTAAAGTCTCCACACAAAGAACTATTAGCACTAACTGAATTCAGCAAAATACCAGGATACAAGATTAATATAGAGAAATCCATTGCATTTTTTACACTAATAATGCAATATCAGAAAGAAAGAGTACAAAAGCAATCCTGTTTAAAATCACTTCAAAAAATAATAAAATACCTAAGAATAAATATAACCAAGGCGGTTATGGACCTGGATGTTGAAAACTATAAAACACTCATAAAGGAAATTGAAGATGGAGTTTAAAGAAAAGAAAAGATACACCATATTCCTGAATTGAAAGAATTAATTTTGTTAAAATGGCCATTGCACCCAATCAAATTACACCTGATATTTCTCACAAAACTAGAACAAATAGTCCTTAAATTTATTTGGAACCAGAAAAGACCCAAAGTTGGCAAAGCAATTCTGAGGAAAAAATAAAGCTGGAGGCATAACCCTTCAAAATTTCAGACTATACTACAAATATACAGTAATCAAAGCAGCACAAAAATACAGATCAATTGAACAGAACAGAGAGCCCAGAAATAAACCCATGTA
Organism: Bos indicus x Bos taurus; assembly: GCF_003369695.1. Taxonomy (NCBI): domain Eukaryota; kingdom Metazoa; phylum Chordata; class Mammalia; order Artiodactyla; family Bovidae; genus Bos; species Bos indicus x Bos taurus. The sequence goes on from NC_040092.1 coordinate 42,458,163, forward strand.
CCTATGGTCAATTAACTGATGACAAAGGAGGCAATACAATGGAGAAAAGAGAGTCTTTTCAACAAATTGTGTGGGGAAAGCTGGACAGATACATGTAAACCAATTAAATCAGAACATTTCATCACACCACATACAAAAATAAACCCCTGAAGGTTTAAAGACCTAAATATAAGATATGACACCATAAAACTTCTATAAATAATACATGCGAAACATTCTCTGATGTAAGTTGCAGCAATATTTTCTTAGATAAGCCTTCCAAGGCAAAATAAATAAAAGCAAAAAATAAATAGGACCTAATCAAACTTAAAAGCCTTTGAACAGCAAAGGTAACCATCAACAAATGAAAAGACAGCCTAGAGAATAGGAGGAAATGTTTACAAATGATGCAACCCACAGCAGTTAATATTCAAAATACACAAACAGCTCAAACAACTCAATATCAGAAACACAAACAACTCAAATGAAACATGGGCAGATGTAGTATACAGTCTGAAGTCAGGAAGATCCAGTGCTCCAGTTCCATTCTTCTTTCTCAAAATTACTCTGGCTATTCAAGGTTTTTTGTGTTTCCACACTAACTGTGAAATTATTTGTTCTAGTTCTGTGAAAAATACCTTTGGTAGCTTGCTAGGGATTGCATTCAATCTATAGATTACTTTGGGAAATATATTCTTCCAATCCATGAACATGGTGTATTTCTCCTTCTATTTGTGTCATTTTTTATTTCTTTCATCAGTGTTTTATAGTTTTCTGTATATAGGTCTTTTGTTTCTTTAGGTAAATTTATCCTAAGTATTTTATTCTTTTCATTGCAATGGTAAATAAGATTGTTTCCTTAATTTCTCTGTTTTTTCATTGTTTACAGGAATGCAAGGGGTTTCTGTGTATTAATTTTATATCTTGCAACTTTACTATATCCATTGATTAGCTCTAGTAATTTTCTTGTGGTGTCTTTAGGGTTTTCTATGTAGAGGATCATGTCACCTGCAATAGTGAGAGTTTTACTGCTTTTTTTTCCGAAACAATCTGGATTGCTTTTACTTCTTTTTATTCTGATTGCTGTGGCTAGGACTTCCAAAACAATGCTCAATAGTAGTGGTGAGAGTGGGCACACTTGTCTTTTTCCCAATTTTAGAGGAAATGCTTTCAACTTTTTACCATTGAGGATAATGTTTGCTGTGGGTTTGTCATATATGACTTTTAATATGTTGAGGAATGTTCCTTCTATGCCTGCTTTCTGGAGAGTTTTTATCATAAGTGGGTTTTGAATTTTGTCAAAGGCTTTCTATGCATCTGCTGAGATAATCATATGGGTTTTGTCTTTCAATTTGCTAATACAGTGTATCACATTGATTTGTGAATACTGAAGAATCATTGCATCCCTAGGATAAAGCCCACTTGGTCATGATATATGATCTTTATAATATGTTGTTGGATTCTGTTTGTGAGAATTTGAAGAGGAGTTTTGCATCTATGTTCATCAGTGATATTGGCCTGCAGTATTATTTTTTGTGGCATCTTTGTTTGGTTTTGGTATTAGGGTGATGGTGGGCTCATAGAATGAGTTTGGGAGTTTATCTTCCTCTGAAATTTTCTGGAAGAGTTTCAGTAGGATAGGTACTAAATTTTTGGTAGAATTCACTTGTGAAGCCATCTGGTCCTTTTGTTTGTTGGAAGATTTTTTATTATAGTTTTGATTTCTGTGCTTGTGATTGGTCTGTTCAGATCCTCTATTTCTTCCTGGTTCAGATTTGAAAGGTTATACTTTTCTAAGAATTTGCCCATTTCTTCTAAGTTGTCCATTTTATTGGCATATAGTTGCTCATAGTAGTCTCTTATACTGTTTTGTACTTCAACCCAGCAATCCCACTGCTGGGCATATACATCGAGGAAACCAGAATTTAAAGAGACACATATACCGCAATGTTCACTGTAGCACTGTTAACAATAGCTAGGGCATGAAAGCAACCTAGATCTCCATCAGCAGACAAATGCATAAGGAAGTTTAGGTACATATACATAATAGAATATTCAGTTCAGTTCAGTCACTCAGTCATGTCCAACTCTGAGACACAATGGACTGCAACACAACAGGCTTCCCTGTCCATCTCCTACTTCCAGAGCTTGCTCAAATTCATGTCCATTGAGTTAGTGATGCCATCCAGCCATCTCATCTTCTATCATCCTCTTCTCTTCCCGCCTTCAATCTTTCCCAGCATCAGAGTCCTTCCCAATGAGTCAGTTCTTCACATCAGATGGCCAAAGTATTGGACTTTCAGTTTCAGCATCAGTCCTTCCAATGAACATTCAGGACACTGACTGGTTTGATCTCCTTGCAGACCAAGGGACTCTCAAGAGTCTTCTCCAACACTACAGTTCAAAAGCATCAATTCTTTGGCGATCAGCTTTCTTTATAGTCCAACTCTCACATCCATACATGACTACTGAAAAAAACAATAGCTTTTACTAGACGGAACTTTGTTGGCAAAGTAATGTCTCTGCTTTCTAAGATGTTGTCTAGAGGAGGAGCTAAGATGGCAGAGGAGTAGGACGGGGAGAACACTTTCTTCCCCACAAATTCATCAGAAGAACATTTAAACGCTGAGTAAATTCCACAAAACAACTTCTGAATGCCGGCAGAGGACATCAGGTACCCAGAAAAGCAACCCAAGTCTTCAAAAGGAGGTAGGAAAAAATATAAAAGACAAAAAAAGAGACAAAAGAGGGAGGGACAGAGTTCCATCCCGAGAAGGGAGTCTTAAAAAGAGAGAAGTTTCCAAACACCAGGAAACCTTTTGACTGCCGAATCTGTGCGGAGCCTTGGAAACACAGACAGCAACATAACAGGGAGGAAAAATAAATAAACAATTAAAACCCACAGATTATGAGCCCTACGGTAACTCCCCCAGCGGAAAAGCAGCGCAGACACCTGCATCCACCATTAGCAAGCGGGGGCTGGGCAGGGAGGCGCGGCGCGGGCTGCATCGCTTAGAGTAAGGATCTGGCCTGAATACCCCAAGCGCTATCTAACCGAAATAATTTGGGCTAGCAAACCAGACTGTGGGATATCTACCACGTGAAAAGCCAGCCCTAACCTAAGACACCGCCAGGCCCGCGCACAGAACACAGAACTGAACAGAGATAGCCGGCTGCAGACCATCCTCCTCCGGTGACAGGCAGCCAGAGCCGGAAGGGGGCAATCGCAGCCCCAGAGAGACATTATCTATAAAACTGTAAGCAGGCTTCTTTGCTAACTAAAACTTCTTGGGGGTCTGGATGGTCAACATTCGCCTGAGAAGGTGCGCCGGTTGTACACCTAGATAACTGAGCGGCGGGGAGGCGATAAGTCGCAGCAATCGCGCTCGCCAAACACCTCATCACCTGAGCTGCTCGGACCTGGGAAGGGCACAAAACGCAGGCCAACCGAGTCTGCGCCTCTGAGGACTACCCGAGTGCCTGAACCTGAGCGGCTTGGACCCGGGAGGTGCAAGCAGCCCAGGGCCGGCCACGGATGGTTCCCGGCGGAGCAACCTAGAGCCTGAGCAGTGTGGGCAGGGAGGCTACATGCGCCGTGAGCGGGGGCAGACCCAGTGTGGCTGAGGCACTGCGAGCACACGCCAATGTTATTTGTTTGCAGCGTCCCTCCCTCCCCACAACGTGACTGAACAACTGAGCCTAAAAAAAAAAAAAAAAAAGTGTCCTCCACCATACCCTTTGTGTCAGGGCGGAAACCAGACACTGAAGAGACCACTAAACAGAAGAAGCTATAACAGAGGGAACCGCCATGGAAGCTACAGGCAATAGATTAAAACCCTGTAGTTAGTACCATCTACATAGGAAGGGGCCTATAGATCTTGAGAATATAAGTCGGACCAAGGAACTAGCCGAAAATGAACTGAAACCACAATACCCACAACAAAACTAGAGAAGTCCTAGATATATTTTTACTATGTTTACAATCATTCTTTCTTTTTTTCTCTAATTTTTAAAAAAATTTTAAGTCCTCTATTATTCCTTTAATTTTCACTTTTATAACCTACTATTACTTTGCAACAACAACCAAAAAAAGACCCTATTTTTTTTTAAAGCAAACTTCATATATATATATATATATTTTTATAATTTTTTTGACCTTGTTGTTTTCTTTTTTCTTCTTTTTTTCCTTAACATTGTATTTCTGAAATTCCAAACTCTAGATTTTTTATTTGAGCTTTTTGGTATTTGTTATCAATTTTGTACCTATATTTTTTTAATATATATAATTTCTGTGACTTTTTTTTTCTCTTTCTTTCTCTTCTTCTTTTATATAACATTGTATACCTGAAATTCCAAACTCAAGGCTAGATTTTTAATTTATGCTTTTTGGTATTTGTTATCAATTTTGTACCTATATTTTTTAATATATACAATTTTTGTAACTTTTTTTTTCTCTCTTTCTTTCTCTTCTTCTTTTACATAACATTGTATACCTGAAATTCCAAACTCAATGCTAGATTTTTAATTTATGCTTTTTGGTATTTGTTATCAATTTTGTACCTATATTTTCTTTATAATTTTTGCAACTTCCTTTTTGTTTGTTTTTTTTTCTCTCTTTCTTTTCCTTCTTCTTTTCTTTAACATTGTATTTTTGAAATTCCAAACTCTACTCTAGATTTTTAATTTTTGCTTTTATGTATTTGTTACCAATTTTGTACCTTTAAGAACCCAATCTTCAGTACCCATTTTTCACTAGGGAGTGAGATTACTGGCTTGACTGCTCTTTCTCCCTTTGGACTCTCCTTTTTCTCCACCAGGTCGCCTGTGTCTCCTCCCTAACCCCTCTCTACTCTACCCAACTCTGGGAATTTCTGTGTGTTCCAGATGGTGGAGAACACTTAGGGAATTGATTACTGGTTGGATCTGTCTCCCTCCTTTTCATTCCCCGCTTTTATCCTCCTGGCCACCTCTGCCTCCTTCCTCCTCCTTCTCTTCTCTGTATAACTCTGTGAACATCTCTGAGCAGTCCAGTTGTGGAGGGCACATAAGGAAGTGATTACTGGCTAGCCCACTCTCTCCTCTATTGATTCCACCTCATCTCATTCGGGTCACCTCTAACTCTCTCCTCCCTCTTCTCTTCTCCATGTAATGCTGTCAACCTCTCTGGGTGACCCTCATGGCAGAGAAACTTTTCATCTTTAATGTAGATGTTTTATCAATGGTACTGTATAGAAGGAGAAGTTTTGAAACTACTGTAAAATAAGACTGATAACTGGAAGCAGGAGACTTAAGTCCAAACCCTGACTCCAGGGAACTCCTGACTCCAGGGAACATTAATCGACAGGAGCTCATCAAACGCCTCCATACCTACACTGAAACCAAGCACCACACAAGGGCCAACAAGTTCCAGGGCAAGACATACCAAACAAATTCTCCAGCAACAAAGGAACACAGCCCTGAGCTCCAAGATACAGGCAGCCCAAAGTCACCCCAAAACCATAGACATCTCATAACTCATTACTGTACACTTCATTGCACTCCAGAGAGAAGAAATAAAGCTCCACCCACCAGAACACCAAAACAAGCTTCCCTAACCAAGAAACCTTGACAAGCTACCTGTACAAACCCACACACACAATGAGGAAACGCCACAATAAAGAGAACTCCACAAACTGCCAGAATACAGAAAGGACATGCCAAACTCAGCAATTTAAACAAGATGAAGAGACAGAGGAATACCCAGCAGATAAAGGAACAGGATAAATGCCCACCAAACCAAACAAAAGAGGAAGAGACAGGGAATCTACCTGATAAAGAATTCCAAATAATGATAGTGAAATTGATCCAAAATCTTGAAATCAAAATGGAATCACAGATAAATAGCCTGGAGACAAGGATTGAGAAGATGCAAGAAAGGTTCAACAAGGACCTAGAAGAAATAAAAAAGAGTCAATATATAATGAATAATGCAATAAATGAGATCAAAAACACTCTGGAGGCAACAAATAGTAGAATAACAGAGGTAGAAGATAGGATCAGTGAATTAGAAGATAGAATGGTAGAAATAAATGAATCAGAGAGGAAAAAAGAAAAACGAATTAAAAGAAATGAGGACAATCTCAGAGACCCCAGGACAATATTAAACGCTACAACATTTGAATCATAGGGGTCCCAGAAGAAGAAGACAAAAAGAAAGACCATGAGAAAATACTTGAGATAATAGTTGAAAACTTCCCTAAAATGGGGAAGGAAATAATCACTCAAGTCCAAGAAACCCAGAGAGTCCCAAACAGGATAAATCCAAGGCAAAACACCCCAAGACATATATTAATCAAATTAACAAAGATCAAATACAAAGAACAAATATTAAAAGCAGCAAGGGAAAAACAACAAATAACACAGAAGGGAATTCCCATAAGGATAACAGCTGATCTTGCAATAGAAACTCTTCAAGCCAGGAGGGAATGGCAAGACATACTTAAAATGATGAAAGAAAATAACCTACAGCCCAGATTATTGTACCCAGCAAGGATCTCATTCAAATATGAAGGAGAAATCAAAAGCTTTACAGAGAAGCAAAAGCTGAGAGAATTCAGCACCACCAAACCAGCTCTCCAACAAATACTAAAGGATATTCTCTAGACAGGAAACACAAAAACGGTGTATAAATTCGAACCCAAAACAATAAAGTAAATGGCAATGGGATCATACTTATCAGTAATTACCTTAAACATAAATGGGTTGAATGCCCCAACCAAAAGACAAAGACTGGCTGAATGGATACAAAAACAAGACCCCTACATATGTTGTCTACAAGAGACCCATCTCAAAACAGGGGACACATACAGACTGAAAGTGAAGGGCTGGAAAAAGATTTTCCATGCAAATATGGACCAAAAGAAAGCAGGAGTAGCAATACTCACATCAGATAAAATAGACTTTAAAACAAAGGCTGTGAAAAGAGACAAAGACGGTCACTACATAATGATCAAAGGATCAATCCAAGAAGAAGATATAACAATTATAAATATATATGCACCCAACACAGGAGTGCCACAATATGTAAGACAAATGCTAACAAGTATGAAAGGAGAAATTAACAATAACACAATAATAGTGGGAGACTTTAATACCCCACTCACACCTATGGATAGATCAACTAAACAGAAAATTAACAAGGAAACACAAACTTTAAATGATACAATAGGCCAGTTAGACCTAATTGATATCTATAGGACATTTCATCCCAAAACAATGAATTTCACCTTTTTCTCAGGCGCACATGGAACCTTCTCCAGGATAGATCACATTCTGGGCCATAAAGCTAGCCTTGGTAAATTCAAAATAATAGAATTCATTCCAAGCATCTTCTCTGACCACAATGCAGTGAGATTAGATCTCAATTACAGAAGAAAAACTATTAAAAATTCCAACATATGGAGGCTGAACAACACGCTGCTGAATAACCAACAAATCACAGAAGAAATCAAAAAAGAAATCAAAATTTGCATAGAAACGAATGAAAATGAAAATACAACAATCCAAAACTTGTGGGGCATTGTAAAAGCAGTCCTAAGGGGAAAGTTCATAGCAATACAGGCATACCTCAAGAAACAAGAAAAAAGTCAAATAAATAACCTAACTCTACACCTAAAGCAACTAGAAAAGGAAGAAATGAAGAACCCCAGAGTTAGTAGAAGGAAAGAAATCTTAAAAATTAGGGCAGAAATAAATGCAAAAGAAACAAAAGAGACCATAGCAAAAATCAACAAAGCCAAAAGCTGGTTCTTTGAAAGGATAAATAAAATTGACAAACCATTAGCCAGACTCATCAAGAAACAAAGGGAGAAAAAGCAAATCAATAAAATTGGAAATGAAAATGGAGAGATCACAACAGACAACACTGAAATACAAAGGATCATAAGAGACTACTATCAACAATTATATGCCAATAAAATGGACAACGTGGAAGAAATGAACAAATTCTTAGAAAAGTACAACTTTCCAAAACTGGACCAGGAAGAAATAGAAAATCTTAACAGACCCATCACAAGCACGGAAAATGAAACTGTAATCAGAAATCTTCCAGCAAACAAAAGCCCAGGTCCAGACGGCTTCACAGCTGAATTCTACCAAAAATTTAAAGAGCTAACACCTATCCTACTCAAACTCTTCCACAAAATTGCAGAGGAAGGTAAACTTCCAAACTCATTCTATGAGGCCACCATCACCCTAATACCAAAACCTGACAAAGATCCCATAAAAAAAGAAAACTACAGGCCAATATCACTGATGAACATAGATGCAAAAATCCTTAACAAAATTCTAGCAATCAGAATCCAACAACACATTAAAAAGATCATACACCATGACCAAGTGGGCTTTATCCCAGGGATGCAAGGATTCTTCAATATCCGCAAATCAATCAATGAAATACACCACACTAACAATTTGAAAAATAAAAACCATATGATTATCTCAATAGATGCAGAGAAAGCCTTTGACAAAATTCGACATCCATTTATGATAAAAACTCTCCAGAAAGCAGGAATAGAAGGAACATACCTCAACATAATAAAAGCTATATATGACAAACCCACAGCAAACATTATCCTCAATGGTGAAAAATTGAAAGCATTTCCTCTAAAGTCAGGAACAAGACAAGGGTGCCCACTTTCACCATTACTATTCAACATAGTTTTGGAAGTTTTGGCCACAGCAATCAGAGCAGAAAAAGAAATAAAAGGAATCCAAATTGGAAAAGAAGAAGTAAAACTCTCACTGTTTGCAGATGACATGATCCTCTACATAGAAAACCCTATAAGACTCCACCAGAAAATTACTAGAACTAATCAATGATTATAGTAAAGTTGCAGGATATAAAATCAACACACAGAAATCCCTTGCATTCCTATACACTAATAATGAGAAAACAGAAAGAGAAATTAAGGAAACAATTCCATTCACCATTGCAACAGAAAGAATAAAATACTTAGGAATATATCTACCTAAAGAAACTAAAGACCTATATATAGAAAACTATAAAACACTGGTGAAAGAAATCAAAGAGGACACTAATAGATGGAGAAATATACCATGTTCATGGATTGGAAGAATCAATGTAGTGAAAATGAGTACACTACCCAAAGTAATTTACAGATTCAATGCAATCCCTATCAAGCTACCAACAGTATTCTTCAAGAGCTAAAATAAATAATTTCACAATTTGTATGGAAATACAAAAAACCCCGAATAGCCAAAGCGATCTTGAGAAAGAAGAATGGAACTGGAGGAATCAACCTACCTGACTTCAGGCTCTACTACAAAGCCACAGTCATCAAGACAGTATGGTACTGGCACAAAGACAGAAATATAGATCAATGGAACAAAATAGAAAGCCCAGAGATAAATCCACGCACATATGGACACCTTATCTTTGACAAAGGAGGCAAGAATATACAATGGATTAAAGACAATCTCTTTAACAAGTGGTGCTGGGAAATCTGGTCAACCACTTGTAAAAGAATGAAACTAGACCACTTTCTAACACCATACACAAAAATAAACTCAAAATGGATTAAAGATCTAAACGTAAGACCAGAAACTACAAAACTCCTAGAGGAGAACATAGGCAAAACACTCTCCGACATACATCACAGCAAGATCCTCTATGACCCACCTCCCAGAATATTGGAAATAAAAGCAAAAATGAACAAATGGGACCTAATTAAACTTAAAAGCTTCTGCACAACAAAGGAAACTATTAGCAAGGTGAAAAGACAGCCTTTGGAATGGGAGAAAACAATAGCAAATGAAGCAACTGACAAACAACTAATCTCAAAAATATACAAACAACTCCTACAGCTCAACTCCAGAAAAATAAATGACCCAATCCAAAAATGGGCCAAAGAACTAAATAGACATTTCGCCAAAGAAGACATACAGAGGGCTAACAAACACATGAAAAGATGCTCAACATCACTCATTATCAGAGAAATGCAAATCAAAACCACTATGAGGTACCATTTCACACCAGTCAGAATGGCTGCGATCCAAAAGTTTACAAGCAATAAATGCTGGAGAGGGTGTGGAGAAAAGGGAACCCTCTTACACTGTTGGTGGGAATGCAAACTAGTGTAGCCACTATGGAGAACAGTGTGGAGATTCCTTAAAAAACTGGAAATAGAACTGCCTTATGATCCAGCAATCCCACTGCTGGGCATACACACTGAGGAAACCAGAAGGGAAAGAGACACGTGTACCCCAATGTTCATCGCAGCGCTGTTTATAATAGCCAGGACATGGAAGCAACCTAGATGTCCATCAGCAGATGAATGGATAAGAAAGCAGTGGTACATATACACAATGGAGTATTACTCAGCCATTAAAAAGAATACATTTGAATCAGTTCTAATGAGGTGGATGAAACTGGAGCCTATTATACAGAGTGAAGTAAGCCAGAAAGAAAAACACCAATACAATATACTAACGCATATATATGGAATTTAGAAAGATGGTAACAATAACCCGGTGTACGAGACAGCAAAAGAGACACTGATGTATAGAACAGTCTTATGGACTCTGTGGGAGAGGGAGGGGGTGGGAAGATTTTGGAGAATGGCATTGAAGCATGTAAAATATCATGTATGAAACGAGATGCCAGTCCAGGTTCGATGCACGATCCTGGATGCTTGGGGCTAGTGCACTGGGACAACCCAGAGGGATGGTATGGGGAGGGAGGAGGGAGGAGGGTTCAGGATGGGGAACACATGTATACCTGTGGTGGATTCATTTTGATATTTGGCAAAACTAATACAATTATGTAAAGTTTAAAAATAAAATTTTAAAAATAAATAAATAAATAAAATTAAGATGTTGTCTAGGTTGGTCATAGTCTTTCTTCCAAAAGGCAAGTGTCTTTTAATTTCAAGGCTGAAGTCACCATTTACAGTGGTTTTGGAGCTCAAGAAAATAGTTTCTTACTGTTTCCATTGTTTCCCCATGTATTTGCCATGAAGTGATGGGACCAGATGCCATGATCTCAGTTTTAGAATGTTGAGTTTTAAGCCAACATTTTCACCCTCCTCTTTCACTTTCATCCAGAGGCTCTTTAGTTCTTCTTAGCATTCTTCCATAAGGGTGGTGTCATCTGCATATCTGAGGTTACTGATATTTCTCCCGGCAGTCTTGATTCCAGCTTGGGCTTCATACAGCCCAGTATTTCACATGAGTTATTCTGTATATACTTAAATAAGCAGGGTGACAACATACAGCCTTGATGTACCCCTTTCCCGATTTGGAAACAGTCTGTTGTTCCATGTCCAGTTCTAACTATTGCTTCTTGACCTGCATACAGATTTCTCAGGAGGCAGGTAAGGAGGTCTGATATTCCTATCTCTTTAAGAATTTTCCACAGTTTGTTGGGATCCACACAATCAAAGGCTTTGGCATGGTCAATAATGCACAAGTAGATGTTTTTCTGGAACTCTCTTGCTTTTTCGATGATCCAATGGATGTTGGAAATTTGATCTCTGGTTCCTCTGCCTTTTCTAAATCCAGCTTGAACATGTGGAAATTCATGCTTCATATACTATTGAAGCCTGGCTTGGAGAATTTTGAGCATTACTTTGCTAGTGTGTGAGATGAGTGCAATTGGTGATAGTTTGAACATTCTTTGTCATGGAGTATTAGAATATTACTCAGCTATGAAAAATAATGCATTTGAGTCAGTTCTAATGAGGTGGATTAAACTGGAGCCTATTATACAGGGTGCAGTAAGTCAGAAACAGAAATACCAATAAAGTATATTAAGGTATTTATATGTAATTGAAAGATGGTAATGGCGATCATACATGCAAGGCAGCAAAAGAAACACAGATGTAAAGAACAGATTTTTGGACGAGGTAGGAGAAGGCGAGGGCGATTTCAGAGAATAGCAATAAAACATGCATGTTACCATATGTAAAATAAGATGACCAGTGCAAGTTCAAAGCATGAAGCAGGGTACTCAAAGCTGGTGCTCTGGGACAACCCAGAGGGATAGAGTGGGGAGGGAGGTGGGAGGGGGTTCAGGATGGAGAGACACATGTCCACCCTTGGCTGATTTATGTCAATGTATGGCAAAAACCATCACAATACTGTAAAGTAATTATCCTCCAATTAAAATAATAATAAAATAAATAAGTTACAGGATAGGGAGTATAGTAACTAATAATAATATCTTTAGTGACAGTAACTAGACCTATTGTCATGATCATCTCATTTTTATATATATAACATACATATAATTATATGTATATATATAAATGTCAAACCACTATATTATACACCTGAAACTAATGTAAAATTAGTTGATGATTCTTCAAAAAAAAAAAAAAAAACAATAGGCAGATGACCAAAACATTTTTTTTTTTTCAAAGAAGACATACAGATGGCCAACAAGCAAATGAGGAGATGCTCAACACTGTTACTTAGTAGAGAAATGCAAATCAAAACCACAATGAGGTATTACCTCATACAGGTCAAAATGGCTATCATCAAAAACTCTATAAAAAATAAATACTGGAGAGGATGTGGGAAGAGAACCCTTGTGCACTGTCAGTGGGAATGTAAATTGGTGCAGCTATTATGGAAAATGGAAAATAGTACAGAGGTTATTTTTTTTTTCTAATTTTATTTTATTTTTAAACTTTACATAATTGTATTAGTTTTGCCAAATATCAAAATGAATCCGCCACAGGTATACATGTGTTCCCCATCCTGAACCCTCCTCCCTCCTCCCTCCCCATACCATCCCTCTGGGCCCTCCCAGTGCACCAGCCCCAAGCATCCAGCATCGTGCATCGAACCTGGACTGGCAACTCGTTTCCTACATGATATTTTACATGTTTCAATGCCACTCTCCAAAATCTTCCCACGCTCTCCCTCTCCCACAGAGTCCATAAGACTGTTCTATACATCAGTGTCTCTTTTGCTGTCTCGTACACAGGGTTATTGTTACCATCTTTCTAAATTCCATATATATGCGTTAGTATACTGTATTTATGTTTTTCCTTCTGGCTTACTTCACTCTGTATAATAGGCTCCAGTTTCATCCACCTCATTAGAACTGATTCAAATGTATTCTTTGTAATGGCTGAGTAATACTCCATTGTGTATATGTACCACAGCTTGCTTATCCATTCATCTGCTGATGGACATCTAGGTTGCTTCCATGTCCTGGCTATTATAAACAGCGCTGCGATGAACATTGGGGTACACGTGTCTCTTTCCCTTCTGGTTTCCTCAGTGTGTATGCCCAGCAGTGGGATTGCTGGATCATAAGGCAGTTCTATTTCTAGTTTTTTAAGGAATCTCCACACTGTTCTCCATAGTGGCTGTACTAGTTTGCATTCCCACCAACAGTGTAAGAGGGTTCCCTTTTCTCCACACCCTCTCCAGCATTTATTATTTGTAGACTTTTGGATCGCAGCCATTCTGACTGGCGTGAAATGGTACCTCATAGTGGTTTTGATTTGCATTTCTCTGATAATGAGTGATGTTGAGCATCTTCTCGTGTGTTTGTTAGCCATCTGTATGTCTTCTTTGGAGAAATGTCTATTTAGTTCTTTGGCCCATTTTTTGATTGGGTCGTTTATTTTTCTGGAGTTGAGCTGTAGGAGTTGCTTGTATATTTTTGAGATTAGTTGTTTGTCGGTTGCTTCATTTGCTATTATTTTCTCCCATTCTGAAGGCTGTCTTTTCACCTTGCTAATAGAGGTTATTTTAAAATACTAAGAATTGAGCTACCATATGATTCAGGAGATTAATTCCTGGGAATATATCTCAAAAAGATGAAACCTCTAATTCAAAAAAGATACATGCAACCCAATATTCATTGAAGCATTATGTATCGATACAACAGCCAAGACATGAAAACAACTCAAGTGCCTATCAACAGACAAATGTCTTAAGAAGATGTGTGTGTATACACACACACACACACACATATATATACACACAGTAGAATATTACTCAGCCATAAGAATTAATCAAACACTGCCATTTGTAGCAACATAGATGGACCTAGAAAATACTATACTTAGTGAAATGCATCAAAGACAGATACTCTATGGTATCAGTTACATGTAGAATCTAAAAATAATACAAATTGAATCTATATACAAAATAGAGACAGACTTAGAGACAAAGAAAACAAACATGGTTACCGAAGGGGAGAGGGAAGGGAGAAGGGACAAATTAGGAGTAGGGATTAACAGAGATAAGCTAATATATGAAAACAGACAGGCAACAAGGATTACACAGGGAATTATATTCAATAAACTATTATAATTATCTATAATGGAATATAATTTGAAATATATATATATAGCTGAATCACTCTGTAATATATATAGTGAAACTAATACTATAAATCAACTATACTTCAATTTAAAAAAAAATAGCCCTTTCAAACTATAATAAATTCAAATCTTTCTGCCTGCCAGCCTCTATGATAATCAGTATTTGGTAATTATTTTAACTTAATAATTATTTTAATCAGGAAATAGTCTCCCAGACCATCCTCATGGTCTCTTTGATGTGACTCTAGTGGCTATTCCACAGCAAGACTCCAAGATCCATCATTTGTTCCATAATCTCCTCTCTGTTCCAAATTAACTGCAATTCCCACTGCAAAGAGAATAGAGACTCCTGAGCAAGATAAATTGAAAAGGCAGACAGTATAATCTGGAACTGCTATCAAGACAGTGTCAATGATAAATTCCTCAAAAGTAGCTTTAAATGTCTACCCGTTAAACAGATGCAGAAAATAATCTTATGGTTACCAAAGGGGAAAGGATGCTTCGTGCTAAGTTGCTTCAGTCCGATTCTATGCAACCCTATGGACTGCAGCCTGCCAGGCTTCTCTGTCCATGGGATTCTCCAGAGGGATAAATTGGGAGATAGAAATTGACATATGCACACTACTATATATTAAATAGATAACTAATAAGGACCCACTGTATAGCACAGGGAACTCTACTCAATATCCTGTAATGACCTTTATGGGAAAAGAATCTAAAAAACAGTGAATATATGTATATGTATAACTGATTCACTTTGATGTACAGCAGAAAGTAAAGACATTGTAAAAGTAAAAACATTGTAAATCAACTTTACTCCAACAATAATTTTTAAAAGTAAAAATAAATGTCTACCCTTTAAATTAATACAAATATTACAGTAAAAGCGTGCTTTGGAAGGGACTCGTCAAGGCAAAATTTGAGAACAATTGGGGTTTTTTTCCCCTGAAGCACCCAGTTCCCCTCTGAGAAACCCTTCCACAAAGGCTACAGCACCTTGGGCAAAGCAATCAATGTATTTCCAATCCCAAAGAAAAGCAATGCCAAAGAATGCTCAAACTATCGCACAATTGCACTCATCTCACACGCTAGTAAAGTAATGCTCAAAATTCTCCAAGCCAGGCTTCAGCAAGACATGAACCGTGAACTTCCTGATGTTCAAGCTGGTTTTAGAAAAGGCAGAGGAACCAGAGATCAAATTGCCAACATCCGCTGCATCATAGAAAAAGCAAGAGAGTTCCAGAAAAGCATCTATTTCTGCTTTATTGACTATGCCAAAGCCTTGACTGTGTGGATCACAATAAACTGTGGAAAATTCTGAAAGAGATGGGAATACCAGAACACCTGATCTGCCTCTTGAGAAATTTGTATGCAGGTCAGGAAGCAACAGTTAGAACTGGACATGGAACAACAGACTGGTTCCAAATAGGAAAAGGAGTACATCAAGGCTATATATTGTCACCCTGCTTATTTAACTTCTATGCAGAGTACATCATGAGAAACGCTGGACTGGAAGAAACACAAGCTGGAATCAAGATTGCCGGGAGAAATATCAATAACCTCAGATATGCAGATGATACCACCCTTATGGCAGAAAGTGAAGAGGAACTACAAAGCCTCTTGATGAAGATGAAAGTGGAGAGTGAAAAAGTTGGCTTAAAGCTCAACATTCAGACAACGAAGATCATGGCATCCGGTCCCACCACTTCATGGGAAATAGATGGGGAAACAGTGGAAACAGTGTCAGACTTTATTTTTCTGGGCTCCAAAATCACTCCAGATGGTGATTGCAGCCATGAAATTAAAAGACGCTTGCTCCTTGGAAGGAAAGTTATGACCAACCTAGATAGCATATTCAAAAGCAAAGACATTACTTTGCCAACAAAGGTCCATCTAGTCAACGCTATGGTTTTTCCTGTGGTCATGTATGGATGTGAGAGTTGGACTGTGAAGAAGGCTGAGCGCCGAATAATTGATGCTTTTGAACTGTGGTGTTGGAGAAGACTCTTGAGAGTGCCTTGGACTGCAAGGAGATCCAACCAGTCCATTCTAAAGGAGATCAGCCCTGATTTCCTTGGAAGGAATGATGCTAAAGCTGAAACTCCAGTACTTTGGCCACCTCATGTGAAGAGTTGACTCATTGGAAAAGACTCTGATGCTGGGAGGGATTGGGGGCAAGAGGAGAAGGGGACGACAGAGGATGAGATGGCTGGATGGCATCACTGACTCGATGGACGTGAGTCTGAGTGAACTCCGGGAGTTGGTGATGGACAGGGAGGCCTGGCGTGCTGCAATTCATGGGGTCGCAAAGAGTCGGACACGACTGAGCGGCTGATCTGATCTGATCTGATCTTCCATCTTACTAATAAAATTCATACTACAGGATCTCTCGACTCACATTTAGAACTCAGACTAAATATGTCACTAAATGTATCTTTCTTATGTGAATTTTCCTTTCAAATACAATACCAGTGTGTATTGTTAAAAAGCTTTTTTTCCTATTAGATATATTAGAAATATCAGAAGTAAGTTAGAGTAGTACAGTGATCATATGCTGCTTTTCCCTACACAAAACTCAGACTCTGCCATGGAACGAAGGCACAGTGAGACTAATACAATCACTCTGGCTCCCCTAGATCTGAAGTCTAGAACAGAGTGTCTCAAAGACTGATAACTTTTGGTTTCCATCCCAACAGTGAGAGATGCACACTAAAATGGATATGCTTTCTTTCCTGCCCTTGATATCCAAGGTTTCTCTGGGTCCTATGTGTTCCTGGTTCCTGCCCTTCAATTCTCAATTCATAGCTGTCCAATACATTTCATTTTTTGCTGTTTGCCAGAGACCACTGCAAGTAAAGAAGTTAAATTTATAGAAGTATAAAATATGGATGCAAAATTGTCCTTACTGGTTGCCTAAAATCACTCTATGTGGACAATAATCTGTGCCATCTTTGCAGCAGGCTGCCTCTACTTCAAATTTTGGAAAACAGAACAAATGTGAATCCTGTATTTCATTTCCAATTAAAATTACCCATTATACATATCCTGAATTCTCCTTGGTGTACATTTTTTCTAGCCTCTGACCTTTGCAGGAGCAATATGAAATTAATTAGATTTTTCTCATTTTAACTGAAATGAGAATTAGTTTGTTAGGAAAATCACTGACTCTTTATGATAATATCCCAAATGTCCAATAGTAATATTAATAAAATACTTTCAGAGGAATAGTAACCAAAAGAGATAAAACAGAAATCAAAAATATCAGAAAAAGACTGAAGGAAATGTGTTTTGTTTTAAGCAAAAGAAATTTTAACGCATGTTGGTATCTTCAAATATGTAAAGAACTATCATGTAGAAAGGTCAAAACTCATAGTAAAAAGTAAATGCTATGGGGTGAATATTTAATTCAATGTGAGAACTGCCTTTCAACTACCATTCCCCCAAAAGGGAACTAACCACAGGTTTAAACTGAAAGTTTCCTACCTCTGAAAATGTTTATGAAGAGGCACAAATAAAATTTGTATGAAATGGTAGATAATTCAACTCTCAGATTCTATATTTCTATGTACTTTAGACTAAAATTTCAGTTATCCTTCTTCATATTTACAGAATAGTGCTATCTAATATCTATTACAACTGAAATATTTTTCATGCAGAGGGTAATTATGTATAAAAAGAAATAAATTAACTCCTGAAATTTACCCCCAGACTGAAAGTACAGTCTGCCTGTTTTTATTTCCCTTTAACAATTGTACTCCTTGAATTCACACCTCATATGTTAAATACAAATAATTTTTTCATGTATCATTTTCAAAATAAGTTAGCATTTTCAAAGGAAAAAAAGCTGCTTAGGATAACAAACCATAGGAGAAGTACTTGTATCAAGGATTGGCAAATTCTAAAATGTCCTCATCTCAGAGAAACAAGAGCAGGTCTATTGGCTAAAATCTTTTCATATTAACCTGAACCAAATTTTTCATCCATCATTTCCATTTTGGAAGACTTTAGTTATGCATTTATAGTATTTAACAAGGGTGGTGGGTACATGCTTTATGCAAATATTCTAAGAAGCTTCTGTATCAGTGTCAGATGAAATAATAAAAATAAATCTCTGCATTCCATGACTAGTATGGGCATAGTAAGAAAAAAGTTTTACAATAACAATATAACTTTTTACAGCATCACAGGATTTCTCTATCCATATCACAAAAGGCCTCCTGGTAAAATTTATGTACGCCTGCATGCTAAATTGCTTCCGTCATGTCTGACTCTGCAACCCTATGAACTGTAGCCCTCCAGGTTCTTCTGTCCATGAGATTTTCCAGGAAAGAATATGGGAGTGGGATCCATGACCTCCTCCAGGGGATCTTCGCAACCCAGGGACTGAACCCATGTCTCTTACATCTCCTGCACTGGCAGGTGGGTTCTATACCAGGAGTGCCACCTGGGAAGCGCCAATTTATGTATCTAACTCTATAGAAAATATGATTATAGCAAAGGAGATGTGGATGGGCAACTTCAAGCACTTAACATGTCAGTCCGAAACTAACCATTCTTTTTCCTTGCCTATTCCTACCAATTTTAACATTTTTATAACTAAAAGTATCCTTCAAAATGAATTAATAAAGTTTACCATTGTGCCTACAAATATATAGAACATGCTATTATCATATACACGGGCTACCAAACTTTACAAAGAAATACATTAAAATAAATGCATTACAAATATAAAGAAAAACTTGCCTTCGTGCTGTCTCCAAAAAGGGTCATATCCACAATTGACTTAGGGAATTTAACTCATTAGCTTTAACAATTAGAAATTAATTGATCTGGGGAGTTAAAGGTAGCCTGAATGCATGAATGTTATTCATCTATCTTACATCAAAAAAATTCAGATTCAATATTCCAGCATGGGACCAACCAATCATTCAACAATTATTTATGTAATTAAACACAGAAACTAACATACAAATATCACTCCTTTGTCTTTATGTAGTATTTTTGTTGCCTGGTAACTTGAAAATATATATTAATAAAATGTATGTTTATGAAGAAGTCCTTCACTCATTTAAATTTTTAAATGTCTCTTTTTATGTTGTATATATATCTCAGAACAATTATTTTCAAAGAACTTGGCAAAGAAAAGAAAGACAAATCTGGAAAGCCATTTAGCCTATCAAATGCTTCATTACATTTCAAGACTGCTAAATTTTGGATAGACTAGAAGAAAAAGGAAGTAGGTATCTACTGCACTAGAAATAAATGACACAGACTTCTTTTCTTCTTCCAGATTTAAAATCCATAGCCCAGGCACAACACAGTCTTGTCAGAGACAAAATGTGAGGAAAACACGCAGATTTTGGAACTCCAAGCAGGCACCTTGCAACCTATTCTATATTGAAAATAAATAGCTAAGAACATCATGGGAGGGTTTCCCATTATACTGGTTCTGGAGAGCTGTATTCAGTTCTTATATACTACTTAGCATTTAGCAATAGTGTTATGTTCTTCTTAAATATTAAATGATATTTAAGAACATTAATAAACCAGAATATACTTCAGAGGTGTTTAGATAGATGGTTCAGTGGTAAAGAATCCACCTGCAATGCAGGAGACATGGGTCCAATCCCTGGACTGGGAAGATACCCTGGAGAAGGAAATAGCAATCCATTCCAGTATTCTTGCCTGGGAAGTTTCATGGAGAGAAGAACCTAACAGGCCACAGTCCATGGGTTTCCAAAAGAGTCAGACATGACTTAGCGACTAAAGAACAAGGGTTTAGATAGAAAGTCACCTGAAACTACATCAAGAGGAACAAGTGAAGGAAATAAGACTCCTTATTTTGGAGTAAGAAAAATTAGCAGAACAATAAACAGCCATGATAAGTATCTTCAATTTTGAAGGTTTTTCTTTTTTTTTTTTTGTCTTTATTTTTATTTATTTATTTTTTTTTTTTTAAAGATTTTATTCAGATATACACATGCTCCCCATCCTGAACCCTCCTCCCTCCCCCCTCCCCATACCATCCCCCTGGGCCTTCCCAGCGCACCAGCCCCAAGCATCCAGCATCGGGTAAGAGAGTTTAGAACTTTGTGTATGTTAAGAAGTTACAGAACTGTAATAAACCATAAGTTACAGAACTTTAATAAACTTCACTTAACACACAAGTTAAGTTCAATAAGAAGACTAAAATACAGAAATATCTGAAGATAAAACTGGCTACCACACAAGATTAGAAGACCTCCTACCACTGGAACTATTCTTGTGTAGGCTGGATAACTACTTGACAGAAATGCTATAGAGGGAATTCAAGCAACTGGTTGATGAATACCTGAACTATATGAGTTTCAAAGCACTTTTCCAATATTAAGTTTTGAAATTCTAAAACAGAAATGCTATAGTCTCAATGCTTTCACCATCTTCCTTTAAAGGGAATTCTCACTGTTCTTCTGGAGTGTCTACCGTAAGCCTGGTAGAAAAGAGAATTTGACTTAAAGCTGATGAAAGGTCATAGAAATTTGAAAAATGACAGAGTGAAAGTGTTCCATAGAGATCAGCATGCATGCATGCACATGCATATGCAGGCACACACACAGACACACAAACTTCCAATCCTAAATTAGAATTAAGAAAAGCCTTGATTGAAAGCAAAGAGAATTAACATACTAAATCTCAAACATAAATATTATGTTTATGAAACACAAATGTGTGGATAGCCAACTTTAAAGGCAGCATTAAGGGAGACATAACTAGACAGAGACTAAACAACAGAAAAGTGTTACTAAAGCAAGCCTAGAATATTTCCAAATTTCATATCACATGAGCCCTGGAAATTTTCTGTATTGTTTGACTTTGTTTTACAATGAAAATAAATATCATAATAAAAACAGTGATACTATTTTCATTGAAGAAACATGTGGCAGCTTAAAAATATTTCTTCAAATTACTTGATACGGTCCCACCCAGAGGCAAAGCCAATGTCTCCTCGTCTCAGATCTGGGCTCTGTGACTGATAGACCAATAGAATACATCAGTGTAATGCAGTGCCAGTTTCCACATCAGGTTTTAAAAAAATTGGCAGCTTCCACTTCCTGACTCTTGGGACACTTCTTGGAACATCGCCACCATTCTGTGAGGAAGTTCAAGTACCCAACAGAGAGGCCCACATGGAAAGGAACCAAGGGGCCTGGCCTTCAGCCCCGACTGAGCTCCCCGCCAGCTTGAGTCAAAGCCATGAAAGTGAGTCATCTTGGAAAAGATCCTTCAGCACCCCCATCGGGTCACCTCAGTTGATACTTTGTGGAGAAAACATGACACTTCCCACTGACCCCTGCAAATTTGAAATCTAAATAAATATAAGTTGTTCTTTAAGTACCTGAGTTGGGGGGTGAGCTGTTATACAGCAATAAAGAAACAGAATCAAAACCAAAACTGGCACTGCTCATAGGCATCTTACTTTGAAATTTTCTGTTTTAAGCACCTACCAGAATGCTGATTTCCCAACTCTTCTCATAACTCTGTCTATCCGATCCTTTTTCCTGCACATTATCTATATAGAGTGTACAATGGGGCATATTTTTCAAAATATCTAAATGAATTAATTATAATTTTTATTTGAGAATTTTATAGCAATCTTTGAGATCATTACAGATACAGGAAAATCAATTACAAAAGTAAATATGGAAATTATCCAGTGCAGTCCATGGGGTCTCTAAGAGTCGGACATGACTGAGTGATTTCCTTTCACTTTTCACTTTCATGCATTGGAGAAGGAAATGGCAACCCACTCCAGTATTCTTGCCTGGAGAATCCCAGAGATGGGGGAGCCTGGTGGCTGCCGTCTATGGGGTCGCACAGAGTCGGACACAACTGAAGCCACTTAGTAGTAGTAGTAGTAGTAGTAGTAGTAGTAGAGATATGGCACTTAGGGGACAGAAAGTATAAATACATACCCATATAAAAATCATCCAGAGTTCCCCTTACCATATTCCAGAAGAACATTTTGAACTATAAGGAATATCTACATATCACTTTTTTTTTCTTTTTATTTTATTTTATTTTTAAACTTTACATAATTGTATTAGTTTTGCCAAATATCAAAATGAATCCATCACAGGTATACACATATCACTTCTACATATCATTCCATGACAGTTCCAGTTCAGTCGCTCAGTCAGGTCTGACTCTTTGTGACCCCATGAATCGCAGCACACCAGGCCTCCCTGTCCATCACCAACTCCCGGAGTTCACTCAGACTCACGTCCACTGAGTCGGTGATGCCATCCAACCATCTCATCCTCTGTCATCCTGTTCTCCTCCTGCCCCCAATCCCTCCCAGCATCAGAGTCTTTTCCAATGAGTCAACTCTTCGCATGAGGTGGCCAAAGTACTGGAGTTTCAGCTTTAGCATCATTCCTTCCAAAGAAATCCCAGGGCTGATCTCCTTCAGAATGAACCAGTTGGATCTCCTTGCAGTCCAAGGGACTCTCAAGAGTCTTCTCCAACACCACAGTTCAAAAGCATCAATTCTTCAGTACTCAGCTTTCTTTATAGTCCAACTCTCACATTCGTACATGACCACTAGAAAAATCATAGCCTTGACTAGATGGACCTTTGTGGACAAAGTAATATCTCTGCTTTTCAATATGCTGCCTAGGTTGGTCAAAACTTTCCTTCCAAGGAGTAAGTGTCTTAATTTCATGGCTGTAATCACCATCTGCAGTGATTTTGGAGCCCAGAAAAATAAAGTCAGCCACTGTCTCCACTGTTTGCCCATCTATTTGCCATGAAGTGATGGGACTGGATGCCATGATCTTAGTTTTCTGAATTAATTGTATATTCATATAATAAATGAACAGCAGACACAGATTTCAAACACACTTCCCTATATATGTTTTCACAAAACACAGATGCCCTTGAAAAATCAAACTAAATAAAAATTAATACAGAGGATATAGAGGTAAAATGTTTAAAAATTTATTTAGTGCCACAGTAGCAATTCTTAATAAGTTATAAATTTCCTATTGTTAGTTGCTCTTTTTGCTGAGCACTAAAAATAACACAGATAGAAGGTACATAGTCTCTGCCCCAAAGATGTTCATACTGTAATGTACACATATTTCATACTGTAAAGTACACCTACAATTAGAGAACTATGATGACAGCAGATGGAGAGGGGAGTGTCCAAAGTAAGGGAAGAGTTAGAATAGTGTTAGATTTGTGAAAGTCTTCAGGCACATGTATAATACATTAAAGAGATCAAGTCACTAAAGCAAAGGGACTACATTAGGAAACAGGCAGAATTAATAATGAATCTACACTTACTGGAGTAATTAAATAGAATATATTTGCATGTCTTGTTGCAGCATTTAGATTTGCTCCAAGCAACAAGGAGTCACCATAGCAACAAGGAGTCACTGTAAAATTCTGCAGCCTCTTCCACCACAATCTCTTTATTTCATGAAAACACCCTATGATAAATCCAAACTAATGGACATGCTGTTCATCTGTAAGAAAGAATCCTCTTTGCCCTGTTAACTCCCATTCATCCTCCAAGATCCAGATCAAAGGTGCCTTGTCTGTAAAGGCTTCCTTAACCTACCAGGTCATATCCTGTCTAAAAGTTCTATTTTACAATACTTTTACAGTATTTGCCCCTTTTATGCTATAATTCATTTCCTTAATACTCTCTTCTAACTCTTTGGTGCATGACTTCTTCAAGGTTATGTTCTCTTTCTTACTCCTACTGCAATGCCTGACACATAAGAGACTGTAAAATTTATGATTAACACATGTCAAATTAAGGATCAAGTTTGTCTTATTTTCTTCTATGCTCATGGCTCATAGCCAAATTTTATACACTATGTAAAAGAATATTAATCCAGTAAAATTACTCTTAAAACACTCAAGATGTTAAACAATTGTCTCCTTCTTCAAAGGAACTTTATTACTCAATAAGAGCCTGGATTTTGCAAAAAATTTCATGAAACATGAAATTATTATTTCTCCACAGCTGTAAAATGCCCTAACCCCAAAATAATAGAAAAAAATATAAACTACAGTTAAGCAAAGTATGAAAATTAACATAATAATTTGTAGATACATTTTGTGTAAATTCCACTATGTTTTAGCATATTTTGCCATAAAGAGTTAAATTATTCTTATTACTATCAGTACCATGCCCCATCTTTACAATCTACTTTCATTTCAATGCCAAATGTGATGAGTCATGATTTCCATGGAACTACAAACCCCACTGAGCTTCAGACATATCAGACCAAGGGGACTCATTCAGAAACCATGCTACGCTATGCTATGCTAAGTCACTTCAGTCGTGTCCGACTGTGTGCGGCCCCATAGACGGCAGCCACCAGGCTCCCCCATCCCTGGGATTCTCCAGGCAAGAACACTGGAGTGGGTTGCCATCTCCTTGTCCAATGCGTGAAAGTGAAGTCGCTCAGTCGTGTCCGACTCTCAGCGACCCCATGGACTGCAGCCTACCAGGCTCCTCCATCCATGGGATTTTCCAGGCAAAAGTACTGAAGTGGGATGCCATTGCCTTCTCCGAAATCATGGTCAGGACTAAATCAAGAAACAAAAGTAAAGAACCACTTTATATGACATTTTTAAACAGTATAAAGGAAAAAGTCATGAAACTACCCATATATAATGTCTGAGGTACAATTTCAGTTCGTAGTGGCCTTCTGAAAACAACTAAATTTCTATATGGATTTAAAAGAATTTTCTTTGGTCAGCTGTTTTAAACTCTACAGAGTTCCTCACACTGAAAGAAAGAAATATAAAGTCCAAACCCCACACTGTTAAGGGAAAGAAAATTCCACTAGGACACTGTGTTGGGGGTAGAAATCTATTAACATTCTACTAAATTTGTATTTTCTGTAAGTTTCCATAAAATTATAAGATAAAAATAATGGTTCTCTCATAAACTAAACAGTAGAAAACACTGACAAAGAATTTATTATTCATTCAATAATTAAATAAATCATTATTGACCGTATATTAGGTTGGCAAAAATGTTCTTTTGGGTTTTTCCATAACATCCTACGGAACTTTTCATAACATCTTCACAACTTTTTGGCCAACCCAATGCTTTAAGCAACAGATATTGACTGAAAGTTGATTTATGCTCTTGCTTAGGGATGCTCAAACAATTATTATTCAGTGGGATAAGTGCCAATGCAAAATGAAGACGAAAATGATCAAGAGATAAGTAAGGTAGAAGATGGACAGAAGGATCAGATATTAGTCTCAGGGCAGAATCAACAGAACTTGGTGACTTGTGGGGTGATAACTCTAAGATTTCCAACTTACTGACTAGACTAGTGGGGACATTAATTAAAATAGAGAATTCAAGAAATGGAGTATGTCAAGGGGAGAAGAGATAACAAAAATTCCATTTTGTTTGTGCTGGATTTCATTCCCTTGGGCATCCAGGAAATATGGGTTTGGAGCTCAGTATAAATGTTGGGACTGAAATTACAGACTTGGGAACCAGCAAAGAAACAGGAAATGAAATTATATGCATAGTGAGAAATAAGCCAAAGTAAATTGAGAAGACTAGAAAATGAGGAGAAAAAAAGTGATCAGTGTTTTAGAGGCAAGGAACAACAATGTTTTTAATCAAGAAGTGTCTGGAACTGTTTGCTGCAAGATAATTTGGAAATACAAGTATCTAGAGAATTCATAGGGTAGACTGCTTAGAACTCTATTTAGAGGAGGAGCTGAGAAGTCTCGTTGGGTTGGGTGGTGGGTGAAATATCTTCCTCCTTTAAAAAGAGACTAGAGGCACAGAAGTTTGGTTTAAGAAAAATGAACTGATAATTTTCAACAAGGATTCCAAGACATTCCCTTGTGGGAGAAAAAAAAAAAACAGTCTTTCCAATAAATGATGCTAGAATGACTGGATTTTTAAATGCCAAAGTTGAACTCCTTCCTCATATCATACACAAAAATTAATTCAAAGTATTTCATACCTGGGCTTCCCTGGTGGCTCAGTGGTGAAGAATCTGCCTGCCACTGCAGGAGACATGGATTTGATCACTGGATCAAGAAGATCCCCTGGAGAAGAAAATGACAACCCACTCCAGTATTCTTGCCTAGGAAATGGACAGAGGAGACTGCCAGGCTACAGTCCACTGGGTCACAAATAGTCAGACACAACTTAGTGACTAAACAACAACAGTTCAGACCTAAACTTAAGAACTAAAACTACAAACTTCTTAGAAGAAAATACAGAAGAAAACTTTTGTGACTCTGAGTTAGGCAAGGTGTTCTGGGATATGACACCAAAAAGCACAAGAAACAAAAGAAAAACATGGACAGCAGCCTGCACCAGGCTCCTCTGTCCATGGGATTTTCTAGGCAAGAGTACTGGAGTAGGTTGCCATTTCCTTCTCCAGGGAATCTTCCCGACCCAGGATCGAAACCAGGTCTCCCGCACTGTAGACAGACACTACCATTTGAGCCACCAGGGAAGTCCATACATATACATATATACATATACATATATGTATATATATATATATATATGTTGGAATTCATAAAAAATTAAAAAGCTTTTGTACTTCAAAAGGGATACCATCAAGAAAGTGGAAATGGGACCCACAAAAAGGAGAAGATATTTGCAAAGCATGTACCTGGTAAAAGACTTGTACTAAGAATTGAAACATGTAAAATATCATGTAAGAAACGAGTTGCCAGTCCAGGTTCGATGCACGATACTGGATGCTTGGGGCTGGTGCACTGGGACGACCCAGAGGGATGGTATGGGGAGGGAGGAGGGAGGAGGGTTCAGGATGGGGAACACATGTATACCTGTGGTGGATTCATTTTGATATTTGGCAAAACTAATACAATATTGTAAAGTTTTAAAATAAAATAAAATTTTAAAAAAAGAATTTGACAATGCAATAATTAAGTCAAAATAAATGAACTAAGAACTAAACAAAGATTCTGAATATTAACTTTCCACAAAAAAAGATATAGAAATGTCCAAGAAACACATGAAAAGATGCTCAACTTCATTAACCATCAGTGAAAGGCAAATCAAAACCACAGTGAGATACTACTTCATATACACTCAGATGGCTATAATAAAGACAGACTATGAAGACCTACAAGACCGTTTAGAACTAACAACCAAAAAAGATGTCCTTTTCATTATAGGGGACTGGAATGCAAAAGTAGGAAATCAAGAAACACCTGGAGTAACAGGAAAATTTGGCCTTGGAATATGGAATGAAGCAGGGCAAAGACTAATAGAGTTTTGCCAGGAAAATGCACTGGTCATAACAAACACCCTCTTCCAACAACACAAAAGAAGACTCTATACGTGGACATCACCAGATGGTCAACACCAAAATCAGATTGATTATATTCTTTGCAGCCAAAGATGGAGAAGCTCTATACAGTCAGAAAAAACAAGACCAGGAGCTGACTGTGGCTCAGATCATGAACTCCTTATTGCCAAATTCAGACTGAAATTGAAGAAAGTAGCGAAAACCACTAGACCATTCAGGTATGACCTAAATCAAATCCCTTATGATTATACAGTGGAAGTGAGAAATAGATTTAAGGGCCTAGATCTGATAGAGTGTCTGAGGAACTATGGAATGAGGTTCGTGACACTGTACAGAAGACAGGGATCAAGACCATCCCCATGGAAAAGAAATGCAAAAAAGCAAAATGGCTGTCTGGGGAGGCCTTACAAATAGCTGTGAAAAGAAGAGAAGCGAAAAGCAAAGGAGAAGAGGAAAGATATAAACATCTGAATGTAGAGTTCCAAAGAATAGCAAGAAGAGACAAGAAAGCCTTCTTCAGCGATCAATGCAAAGAAATAGAGGAAAACAACAGAATGGGAAAGACTAGAGATCTATTCAAGAAAATCAGAGATACCAAAGGAACATTTCATGCAAAGATGGGCTCAATAAAGGACAGAAATGGTATGGACCTAACAAGAAGCAGAAGATATTAAGAAGAGATGGCAAGAATACACAGAAGAACTGTACAAAAAAGATCTTCACGACCCAGATAATCATGATGGTGTGATCACTGACCTAGAGCCAGACATCCTGGAATGTGAAGTCAAGTGGGCCTTAGAAAGCATCACTGCGAACAAAGCTAGTGGAGGTGACAGAATTCCAGTTGAGCTATTTCAAATCCTGAAAGATGATGCTGTGAAAGTGCTGCACTCAATATGCCAGCAAATTTGGAAAACTCAGCAGTGGCCACAGGACTGGAAAAGGTCAGTTTTCATTCCAATCCCAAAGAAAGGCAATGCCAAAGAATGCTCAAACTACCGCACAATTGCACTCATCTCACATGCTAGTAAAGTAATGCTCAAAATTTCCAAGCCAGGCTTCAGCAAGACGTGAACCGTGAACGTCCAGATGTTCAAGCTGGTTTTAGAAAGGCAGAGGAGCCAGAGATCAAATTGCCAACATCCGCTGGATCATTGAAAAAGCAAGAGAGTTCCAGAAAAACATCTATTTCTGCTTTATTGACTACGCCGAAGCCTTTGACTGTGTGGATCACAATAAACTGTGGACAATTCTGAAAGAGATGGGAATCCCAGACCACCTGACCTGCCTCTTGAGAAATTTGTATGCAGGTCAGGAGGCAACAGTTAGAACTGGGCATGGAACAACAGACTGGTTCCAAATAGGAAAAGGAGTATGTCAAGGCTGTATATTGTCACCCTGCTTATTTAACTTCTATGCAGAGTACATCATGAGAAACGCTGGACTGGAAGAAACACAAGCTGGAATCAAGATTGCCGAGAGAAATCTCAATAACCTCAGATATGCAGATAACACCACCCTTATGGCAGAAAGTGAAGAGGAACTCAAAAGCCTCTTGATGAAAGTGAAAGTGGAGAGTGAAAAAGTTGGCTTAAAGCTCAACATTCAGAAAACCAAGATCATGGCATCTGGTCCCATTGCTTCATGGGAAATAGATGGGGAAACAGTGGAAACAGTGTCAGACCTATTTTTCTGGGCTCCAAAATCACTGCAGATGGTGACTGCAGCCACGAAACTAAAAGACGCTTACTCCTTGGAAGGAAAGTTATGACCAACCTAGATAGCATAATCAAAAGCACAGACATTACTTTGCCAACAAAGGTCCATCTAGTCAAGGCTATGGTTTTTCCTGTGGTCATGTATGGATGTGAGAGTTGGACTGTGAAGAAGGCTGAGTGCTGAAGAATTGATGCTTTTGAACTGTGGTGTTGGAGAAGACTCTTGAGAGTCCCTTGGACTGCAAGGAGATCCAACTGGTTCATTCTGAAGGAGATCAGCCCTGGGATTTCTTTGGAAGGAATGATGCTAAAGCTGAAACTCCAGTACTTTGGCCACCTCATGCGAAGAGTTGACTCATTGGAAAAGACTCTGATGCTGGGAGGGATTGGGGGCAGGAGGAGAAGGGGACGACAGAGGATGAGATGGCTGGATGGCATCACTGACTCGATGGACGTGAGTCTGAGTGAACTCCGGGAGTTGGTGATGGACAGGGAGGCCTGGAGTGCTGCGATTCATGGGGTCCCAAGGAGTCGGACACAGCTGAGCGACTGATCTGATCGGATCTGGTAACAAATATTGATGAGGATGTGAAGAAAGTGAAACTTTTATATATGTTGCTAGTGCAAATGTAAATTCAAGCAGCCACCTGGTAAAACCTCTGGTCATTCCTCAAAATGTTAAATATAGAGCTACCATGTTGTTGCTGTTGTTTAGTCACTGAGTCATGTCATTTTTTTGAAACTCCATGGACTGTAGCCCGTCAGACTCCTCTGTCCATGGGATTTTCCATACTGGAGTGGGCTGTCATTTCCTTCTCCAGAGGGTATTCTCAGCCCAGGGATTGAACCTGTGTTTCTTGCATTGGTAGGCAGATTCTTTATCACTGAGCCATAAGAGAAGCCCAGAGCTACCACATGACTCAGCAGTTCTATTCCTAGGTATATTACCAAGGGGATTTCAAACATATATCCATACAAAAACTTATACATAAATGTTTCTAGTAGCATTATTCATAATAACCAAAAAAATGAAAGCAACCAAAGTGTTCATCAATTTATGAATAAAAAAATGAGATGTGGTACATCCACACAATGGAATATTACTCAGCAATTAAAAAAAGAATGAAATACTGACAAACACTACAACACAGATGAATCTTGAACCATTATCCTAAGTGAAAAAAGTCAATCACAAAAGAACACATATTATGTGACTCCATTTGTACAAAATGTCCAAAACAAGCAAATCTTGCCTAAGATTGGGAGTTGAGGAGAAACGGGCAGCGACGGCTAATAGGTACAGGATTCCATTTAGGGATGTTGAAATTATCTAAAGTCAATTATGGTAATCGTTATACAACTCTGTAAATATACTTAAAACGACTGAACAGTACATTTTAAACAGTTGAAATGTGTCGTATGTGGATTTTATCTCAACAAAGCTGTTTTTTTTTTTTTCATAAGTAACAATTTAGGATTGTTCCCAGATTCAGTCTTCAAAGATTTTTGCACTGTTTCATGATAACTTTCACAAATACATGAAAGTTTAAATAATTAAACAGCACTGGTATCAGCAACCTACACAGTTACCATAAAAAAACAGTAAGTGCTCCAGCAACAACAGTTGCCAGCATCACATTACCACAGTGTCAATAACACTGCTGCTGCTGCTGACACTGGACATTGGGAAATAACAGGCTGATGCAGTGTCCTCTTTGCCAGGAGGCAAGGTGGTTATATCCTTCTCCAACACCTGTGATTTAACTGCCTGTTTCTGAGCTATAGCACAAAAGAAGAAAGCAGCAGATATCTCAGGTAGTAAAGAATTGTTTCAAGACTGCATAGGAAGCACTGTTCCCAGAACGACTTTGATGAAATTTTAGATGGTCTTGGGTTCCATAAGAGTAGGCAGAATATTAATTTGTGACTGTCACTTTGACATTATTCTAACCTCACATCTATATGCTCTCAGGCCAAGTTGGACTGGATCAACACAGGTTATAGAGAGAGCAAGTAGGATAAGAATGAGAAGAGACACATAAGGTTTAAAAATTAAGAATTCATCATTAACCACAGCAAGAGCTCTTTTAAAGAAGTAGTGACTACATAGCCACCAATTCTGTAGAATGAATATGGGGTAAGCATGTAGAAATAACAATTACAGACAGATTTTTTAACAAGTTTGGCAGTACCTCACTCTCCAGTGTTAAGTCCGCCTATTTATTTAATCTTCATTTTCTTATGGCCTTTTTGCATAAGGGATGAGAAAAGGTTTCATTCAGAATATGTTCACATTATGACTGGAATTTTCCACTATTAACATAATCCCTCTAAAAACCAAACTCACTGTTACATGCCTCAAAATTAATAGACTAAATAATCAACAGGAATAAAGATAAATATTATTTTTGAGATAGTAGATTAAATACCACATATTTATAAATTCTACTTCTCTTTACTATATCTTCAGTCCTATCTTAGGTATAAGCATGTAATATACAACAACCATTTTTCCATGTGTCTCTGAGAGCTTTCCAACTTTCTTATCTTACTTTTTTCCTTTTCAGCATTCCTTTCTTCTACTTTTTCCAAATTCAAGTACGGATTATAGTTGCCTTGATCAGTCAACTTTTATAGATTATTAGGACAGAGTACTGATGTATTTGGCTTTATCCAAGCTGTTATTCCAATGAAAGGGATCTCATAGCTTAAAACTTCTGAAAGATCTCTCTCTAGACCAGCTTAAGTACTACTCACATTTATCATAACTTTATTATTATATTACAATGTACTACATCCAATGCTGATTTCTTCAAAGATGCCTCTGACAAAGCATCACAAAAGATACTTTTTAAATTAACTTTGAGTGAAAGATGGTGGGGAGGACTGATTTGTCATGGATAGAAACTGGCTTACAGACAAGTTAACAAGAAGATAAAGGGTTACCTTTCTTGCTTTCACTAAAGACAAGAGTATCTTTGGACAGAAAAAAAGCATAAATAACAGGGTCCACAATAACAAATCTTCAAATTGGTCTTACTTTAAAAATAATCTCAAAACACTGTGCACAAAGGAATCTCTAAGACTGCAGATGACACTGGACTATTTTGAAACTTAGAAAAATAAGAAACCAAATATAAACTGCATCTAAAAGATGGCACACTCTAAGACAAAATTTTTAGTCCCAGGAAAGAACCTGAAAACAAACTCACTATTTCTCTTTATTTAAAAAAAAAACGACATCAAAGCTTCAGATATAATCATGGAGGAGCACATGAAATAAAAGAGAACACATCACGCTCCCCCTTACAAAAAACACATAGTACTTACTGAGCACTTCTGTTGACACCATACTTCAAGAAATAGCAATGGGGAGAAAGTCCAACTAAAGGTGACTGACATGACTGAAGAGATTAAGAGGCTACAGTTTCTAAATATTTAGAAATTGAATTCCAGTCCACAAAGATAAAATATGAAGAGAGATTTGAGTTCAATGTGTTCTTAGAATGAAGTTACCTAAGCAAGAGGAAGGGTATAACTCAACTGCATCTTGAGAAGAGTTACTATACAATGCTCTGCTGAGATAAATGGAGAAGGCAATGGCACCCCACTCCAGTACTCTTGCCTGGAAAATCCATGGACAGAGGAGCCTGGTAGGCTGCAGTCCATGGGGTCGATAAGAGTCAGACACGACTGAGCAACTTCACTTTCACTTTCCACTTTCATGCATTGGAGAAGGAAATGGCAACCCACTCCAGTATTCTTGCCTGGAGAATCCCAGGGATGGCGGAGCCTGGTGGGCTGCCGTCTATGGGGTCGCACAGAGTCGGACACGACTGAAGCGACTTAGCATTAGCATTAGCATTAGCATAGCATGCTGAGATAAAAGCATTTATTTCTGACACTGTCAGGAACACATTTTAGGCAAATCCAGGACTGACTTTCCCATGACTTCTTACTTTTATACCTAATCCACCATGATTTCTCCCTTTTTGAATTTATTAACAGCAATTCTGATTTCTTCTCAGTATACAATGCCTTGCTAGCATTTTATTCCTAGATGTTGTCTCCCTAAATGTAACTGCAATCTCTCAAATCTGGGGATTACATGTTTTTTTCTGTTTGTTTCCACAGTTATCAATAAATACAATATTGATACTTTACCAACTTGGTAATATTATAAACAAGCATAGCAAGGTTGAATGTAGACTATGTTGAACATGAGAACTAAAAAGTGTTCCTTTGGCACAAAAATAAGTAATTTGGGGATAAATAAATGTTTACTTCATAAGTAGTAAACAATAGATAAAGATCAAAACTACAGTTAACTTCAAAAGAAGTTTAAATCAATTAATGATGCTTGCAATATCTCTCTACTCCTTAAAAAATGATGTCAGAAAAACCCAGCACTACACTGTCTGCCATAGACAAATGTGTGGTCTGTGCATGTATGTAAAATTTAATGAATAAATGAAAAATTTAATGAGACAAAATCATGAATGAGGCAGTTTGTCATTATTCCCTACCTATGTTCCTCATCTTTGGTGACTCCAATAGTTGTGAGTACTTTGGTCAATCCCCAGCTACAGACTATCACACTTGCATGAGCCAACCCTCTGTGTCTCTCCCTTTTTCATCAACTTCTTATCCTTAAACTAGTCCAGTGAATAAGACCAAGTAAATGCAGAAAATATCTATTCTTGTGGAGACAGAATAATTCAAATCAAATGTAGCAAATATCTATTCTCATAAAGAATTATCTATTCCAAAGAGGTCTGAGACCAAAATAATTGTCCTTAGTCTCTCCCAAGAGTATAGCCTTTCTAAGATTAGATGGATTAATCCTAATGGTCAGAATTTTCAGTTCTGCATTAGAAGCAGAATAACACTTCTATTGTTTAAGTGGGCAAAAAGCACATTTTATATACTATGTCCATATTTAAAATAAAACTCAGTAGTGAATAAAAGTGATAAAACTTTAATTCTAACAAAAAAAGTTTAACTCTTTCACCTTCTCTCCATTCTTTAATTTTTCCTTTCACCTCAGTCTGCAAGACACTAAGAAATTCACACATTTCTTCCCTACAAACACCACCATTCTGCTTCCAGGGATGCTGTGAGTTATTGGTTGCTTTAACTGACAACTGTATCCATAACAAGCTGGAGAAAATTATATCTAAATTACAATTCAGAGCATTAAAAACAGAACTAATGAGCATCAGTATTGCAAATCAATGTCTTACACATGCATGACCAAAAAATTCACTGAAGAAAACAAAAACAAAAACATGCCATTCCCATAAACACTGACTCACTACCCTAAGAAAATACAAACAATGGTATGAAAGAAGACTTTAAATATAAATGCTTATTTGTGTCCTTTCCTTTGCCTCAAACTGATTTACATAGAACAGAATAAACAAAAGACAATGAATCAAAACAAAATCACTAAAAAGATGAGGAGATTTCAAATGGATACTTCTGTAGAAGAGTACTCAAGGAGAAGCAATAAAATGAATAATGAATTTGGACGCTTTCACAGATTTAAGAGCTAGTCTGGACAAGGGAATAAGAGTTATTATAAAAGCATTTTTGCTAAGAGTTCAATATTTTGGAGCAAGCTTGGTGGCCAAGTTTAGCGACATGACATTAGTATTATAAAATTGTAGAGTACTTGGAAAGCTGTATGTTACACTGGAGATCACTACATTGGTTTGGCAGACTCAGATACTTTTATGAGGAAATATTTCCATTGCAACAGCAAATAGGATATTAAAAAGATCAGATCCAATTTTTAGGATGTTTATGATTAACATGTTGCATGACATTTCCTATGACAGGGAACTGTGAACCATGTCTCTGTGTGCAATGTGCATACACAGATATGTGAAATAAAGCAAAAAATGTATATATTCTGCTAGCCAAGTGCCCATCTGCATGCACAGCACCAACTCTGTAAAAGTCCAGAATAGCAGTGTTGAAGGACAAAGCCAAAAGCGCACTGAGCCAAAAGGTGGTGATAATCACATCAATGCTTCCTATTTACTCACTAAATTTCTTCCAGAAAGATGCATGAAAGGGGCTAGGGTTGGAGAGAAAAGTGACAGAGAGCAAGAGAGGAGAGAGGGAGAATGGAGGAAGAGAGGAGGCAATAAAATACTGAGGATGTTATACAATTTATTTTTTCAGGTCATACTGAAACAGACATATATACACAAAAAATATGTATGTTTGTATGCATGGAGAGAAAACATCAAGAGAAAATGCACAAAAGATACCCACCTCAACAACTGTATATGAAACATCAATTTTCATGTACACATATCTATGGTCATGGCAGATTATAGAGAGTGAGAGTCACATGCCCTGTATTTGGAAGTCACCACTAAGTATGCTAGTTGACATGTTATGTGTAACAAAAAGGACTTTATAAATAAAATTAATAACACCTGAAAGTCCTAAATTAATTGATTTATGTGATATTACTCATTATAAGAGAAACCACATATGGTACAAAGGTTTATCATGGCATAAACTAGCTATATAAAATGTCCACCCTAGATCCATCCATGCTGCTATTCAGTTCAGTTCAGTTCAGTTGCTCAGTCATGTCCGACTCTTTGCGACACCATGGACTACAGCACGCCAGGTCTCCCTGTCCATCACCAACTCCCAGAGTTTACCCAAACTCATGTCCTTTGAGTTGGTGATGCCATCCAACCATCTCACCCTCTGTCATCCCCTTCTCCTCCCACCTTCAATCTTTCCTGGCATCAGGGTCTTTTCCAATGAGTCAGTTCTTCGCATCAGGTGGCCAAAGTATTGGAGTTTCAGCTTCAACATTAGTCCTTCCAACAAATATTCAGGACTGATTTCCTTTAGGATGGACTGGTTGGATCTCCCTGAAGTCCAAGGGACTCTCAAGAGTCTTCTCCAACACCACAGTTCAAAAGCATCAATTCTTCGGTGCTCAGCTTTATAGTCCAACTCTCACATCCATGCATGACTACTGGAAAAATCATAGCCTTGACTAGATGCACCTTTGTTGGCAAAATAATGTCTCTGCCTTTTAATATGCTGTCTAGGTTGGTTATAACTTTTTGTCCAAGGAATAAGCATCTTTTAATTTCATGACTGCAGTCACCATTTGCAGTGATTTGGGAGCCCCAAAAAGTAAAGTCTGTCACCATTTCCACTATTTCCCCATCTATTTGTCATGAAGTGATGAGACCAGATGCCATGATCTTAGTTTTTTGAATGTTGAGTTTTAAGCCAACTCTTTCACTCTCCTCTTTCACTTTCATCAAGAGACTCTTTAGTTCTTCTTCACTTTCTGCCATAACGGTGGTGTCATCTGCATATCTGAGGTTATTGATATTTCTCCCGGCAATCTTGATTCCAGCTTGGGCTTCATCGAGTCCAGCGTTTCTCATGATGTACTCTGCATATAAATAGGAAGGGTGACAAAATACAGTCTTGACATACTCCTTCTCTAATTTGAACCAGTCTGTTGTTCCATGTCCAGTTCTAACTGTTGCTTCTTGACCTGCATACAGATTTCTCAAGAGGCAGGTCAGGTAGTCTGTACTCCATCTCTTTAAGAATTTCCCACAGTTTATTGTGATCCACACAGTCAAAGGCTTTGACATAGTCAATAAAGTGGGAATAGATGTTTTTCTGGAACTCTCTTGCTTTTCTGATGATCCAACGGATGTTGGCAATATGATCTCTGGTTCCTCTGCCTTTTCTAAAACCAGCTTGAACATCTGGAAGTTCATGGTTCACATATTGTTGAAGCCTGGCTTGGAGAATTTTGAGCATTACTTTACTAGCATGTGAGATGAGTGCCATTATGCCGTAGTTTGAGCATTCTTTGGCATTGCCTTTCTTTGGGATTGGAATGAAGACTGACCTTTTCCAGTCCTCTGGCCACTGCTGAGTTTTCCAAATTTGCTGGCATATTGAGTACAGCACTTTCACAGCATCATCTTTTAGGATTTGAAATAGCTCAACTGGAATTCCATCACCTCCACTAGCTTTGTTCGTAGTGATGCTTCCTAAGGCCCACTTGACTTCACATTCCACGACATCTGGCTCTAGGTAAGTGATCACACCATTGTGATTATCTGAGTCATGAAGATCTTTTTGGTATAGTTCTGTGTATTCTTGCCACCTCTTCTTAATATCTTCTGCTTCTGTTAGCTGTACATGGCATTATTTCATTGTTTTAATGGCTGAGTAATACTGCCCACTGTATATATGAATCACATCTTCTTTATCCATTCATCTGTCAATGGACATTTAGGTTACTCCCATGTCTTGGCTATTGTAAACAGTGGACTTAGAGACTGTCATGCTCAATGAAGTAAGTCAGAGACAGAAAGACAAATATCTTATATCACGTATATGTGGAATCTAAAAAACATGATACAAAGGAACTTATTTATAAAACAGGAACAGACTCACAGACTTAGAAAATGAATTTATGGTTACCGGGGGGAAGGGTGTGGGGAGGGACAGATTTGGAGTATGGAACTGACACGCACATACTGCTATATCTAAAATGGACAACCAATAAGGACCTAGTGTATAGCACAAAGAACACTGCTAAATATTATATAACAATCTAAATAGGAGAAAAAATTTTTTTAAAAAGCAGGTACATGTATATGTATAACTGAATCACTTTCCTGTACACCTGAAACTAATACAATATTGTTAATCACCTATACTGCAATATAAAAGTTTTAAAAAATAAAAATAAAACATTTAATTGAGGACTCTGTACCTATTATATTTAGCCTTCCTAATTTTAGATACTACCATGTGGGTTTGTGCTTAAACAGAGGCTTATTTGCTTCTCAGCACATACACCTTTCCTGGTAAAGAAACAGAACCAGTATGCCAAATCTGTGACATTGAATTCATTTCCATGGCAACAAAACAAGCTGCCTTAATTACAGTGAGGAAATACTAGGATGAGACAAAAACAGAGTAACAAGGAAGAAAGTTCAATCTAGATACAAATCTTTCAATAAGACAACTAGAACAAATGGAGGAAAAAAAAAAAAAACAGAAAACTCTTTCTTATTCTTCTTGCTTTCCCAGAACTATCTTTATGGTTTCTTGACATTAAAAAAAAAAAACAACACTGGTTCATTATAACTAACGAAATAACCAAGAGTAAGAGTCAAGTGACTCTATGAAATATAAAGAGAATGAAACATCTTTTATCATATACTGAACTTTCACAATCAACATATATCGTATGACCTCTTTAAAAAGATACAAGTCATCATATGTAACTACCTGCTGTTTCTGAATGTAAGGGAAGATGTTACCAATCAAAGGCTCCTCTTGCCAGAAAAAAATACAGTAATCTACACAGTATGGCAGATCACTTGGAGATCTGTGAGTCAGTCAGACCCAGTCAGGATGCTTTGCCCCATTACCTCAGTCTTGAACTCAGTACACTAAATCAACACATATATTTTAAGGTATCTTGAGTTTTAGAAATTATATTTTATGTTTTGATTACTTAAACAGGCAAGTGAATATTTCCCACTTGGGTAGGGCTGCATTTACATTTCCTGGTTTATATCAGAGCTCCTGGCATTATAATAACAGATGTCAGTAAATGTACTTAGCCTTCAGTGCATTTTTACCAGAATTTCCTCAAATAACTGTACACATACGGAATTTGGCAACATATTTCCCTTTCCAATCTTCTTTCTACCCCTAGCATGCTGAACAGATCTGAAACATAAAAACCAAGTACTTCAAGCACACAGTTCCATTAATTCAGTGTTTAAACTGTATATAAAGCTGGTAAACATTTTTCCCTTCACCCAACTAAATATCTGACATTTTGAGTGTCAGCCTCAACTTAGGATCAGCATATGGAGGTGTCTTTCCTTCATACTTCTTCAGTTCTAGGACAACCCCCTAAACTATAAAATCTATGTCCTAGTCAAAAGCACTCTCTAATGAAGCAGACAAATTCTGCTTAATACAAAACACTTTGAAACTCTGATGGGAGATGGGGAAGAATACTGAGGAGAGGGGATAACTTTTGCTTTCTACGACCATCTCTGTGCATACCAAATTGCTTCAGTCATATCCGCCTCTTGGTGACCCTATGTACTACAGCCTCTGTACCAGGCTCCTCTGTCCATAAGATTCTCTAGCCAAGAATACTGAAGTGGGTTGCTGTGCCCTCTTCCAGGGGACCTTCCCGACTCAGGTTTCGAACCCACATCTCTTAAGTCTCCTGCATTGGCAGGAAGGTTCTTTACCAATAGTGCCACCTGGGAAGCCCACAATCATCTCTACCTCTCTCAATTCTCTTTCCTTTTTTGAAGTAAATATTAGGTTGGTGACAACGTAATTGCGGTTTCAAATCATTGTAACTAGGTTCAAATACATCCTTATTCATCAAAATAGGAATCATTACGAACACACACTTTTGCCAACAAGAAATGTTTATTCTTATAGTGTAAAAATCTGTGTTTCTGGATTTGATGAACTCTCGTAAAGCATTTTCTGCATCCTCTTGGTTGTGGAAGAATTGTCCCTGCAAAAAGTTGTAAAGATGCTTGAAGAAGTGGTAGTTGGTTGGCAAGAGGTCAAATGAATGGATGAGGCAAAACTGTGTAGCCCAATTCATTCAACTTTAAAGTGCTGGTTATGAGACATGCAGTCAGCAGTGTCATGGAGAATTGAGCCCATTCTGTTGACCAACACCAGCTGTAGGCATTGTGGTTTTGGGTGCATCTCACAGATGTGCTGAGCATACTTCTCAGATATGATGGTTTAGCCAAAATTCAGAAAGCTGTAGTAGATAGGACAGCAGCAGACCACCAAACAGTGACCATGACCTTTTTTTGGTGCAAGTTTGGCTTTGGGAAGTGCTCTGGAGCTTCTTCTAAGCCCAACCACTGAACTGGTCATCACTGGTTGTCATATGCAATCCACTTTTTGTCACACATCACAATCTGATCAAGAAATGGTTCACTGTTGTTGCGCAGAATGAAAGAAGATGACACTTCAAAAACACAATCTTTTTGATTTTCAGTCAACTCATGAAGCATTCACTTATTGGGCTTTTTCACCTTTCCAGTTTGCTTCAAATACCAAATGACCATAGAATGGTCGATACTGAGTTCTTCTGCAATTTCTTGTGTAGCTTTAAGAGCATCAGCTTCAATGATGGCTCTCAAACGGTCACTGCCAACTTTCGGTGGCTGGCCACTATGCTCCTCATCTTCAAGGCTCTTGTCTCTTCTGCAAAACTTGAACCACCACTGCATTGTGCATGTGTTAGCAGTTCCTGGGCCAAATGCATTGTTGATGTTGTGAGTTGTCTCTTCTGCTTTACAATCCATTTTGAACTGGAATAAGAAAATGGCTTGGGAATTTACTTTTTGTCTAACATCATTTCCATAGTCTAAAATAAATATAGAATAAACAACAACTAATAAGTTATCAGTAAAAAAAAATAAAGTGAGAAATGCACATTAAAATGATGTATAATATACCTACCTTTATTTAAGAATGTATTCCAATATTAAAAGGCAAACTTCAACAATGCAAAAACTACCAAACAATAACTTTTGCACCAACCTAATATCACATACAATGATATGCCCAGATCTCAAGTACAAAGTTCAATAAATTTTGAAAAATGGAACAAACACTCCAGTCAAAATATAAAACATGTCCATCAACCCCAGAAAGTTTGCAAGGAACCATTCTAGTCAATCACCAGGCCCCCAACAGGCAAACACTGTTCTGATTTCTAACAGCATATATTCTGACCATTCATGAACTTCATGTAAAGGCAAGCATACAGTATTTAGTCTTTTGTATTTTTGGCTTCTTCCTTTCAAAATAATGTTTTTGAGATTCATCTGTGCAATTTTATGCAATCATGACCTGTTCTTTTTGTCTCTCAGTGAATATTCCACATCCAGTTGGTATCCTGCATTTGGAAGTAGAAAACACCCAGGGAGAAGTGAATTAAAGAGAAAGGGGAGAGAGCAAGAGTGAAAGGCATAGAGAAAGAGAATAAAGGAGAGGAGACTGGCATACCAATGTAAAGTAGTAGACAGCAGAATAAAGTTAATAAGGAGAATATGGCAGTACTCAGGCACAGAAGAATCTAAAATAGCAAACAACTTTAAAGAATGAGTAAGTGTTATAATACACTATACATATTAATAGATCAAGGAAGGCAAGGACTGAAAAGTATCCATTTGTCAATTCGGCAGGTACTAGAAACCTTGGTGTTGGCAATTTCAAAGTCAGATGAAGGTGTAAGTCAAACAATCACTGATCCGTAATAAATTGGACTTGATGGTTTAGATAAACTTTTCAATAAGCTAGGATATAAATAAAAGGGAACTGGAGCAATCGCTAAATGGAAAATCAGAGTAGAAACGGAAATCTCTACTATGAAAGAGAACACAGTTGAAGGGCTGGATCCTAGCATATAGGACTG
The DNA here is from genome assembly GCF_003369695.1 of Bos indicus x Bos taurus. NCBI lineage: Eukaryota > Metazoa > Chordata > Mammalia > Artiodactyla > Bovidae > Bos > Bos indicus x Bos taurus. Next base: position 42,500,020 of record NC_040092.1, read on the forward strand.
TTAGAATAAGATCCCAAAAGAATGCAGCAGTCTCAGTTGGGAAGAGGTAAGGAGCAAGGAATGAAGCTGATAATTATTGGTAGTCTGTTGGATTCCAAGCACTTTCTTAGGCATATAAATGTATTACTTTATTTAAGCAAACCCATCCAATGGCCATTATCCTCAATTTGCACGAGGACACTTTTTAGATGATAAATAACTCAACCACTGTTTCTCAGATAGGAAGTTTCAGAGTCATGTTTCAAATTTTGTCTGCATGGTGTCAAAACACATGGTCTACACTGCACTTGCCCTTTCCTCTAAAACAGGAAAAAGGCATCAAGACCAATGCATGCAAAAGTGGTAAATATGGGGGTGTGAACCTCTGCTCATCACAATTTTCTCTGACAAAATTACTGACAGGGGTTGGAGTGATGACGGAACTGGACCTTATGGGACTCATGAAATCTGAGCTAGTGGCTCTAGTTTTCTGACTCCAGACCAGAGGCAGGGTAGTTTAAAAATGTAACTAAGGAGAGAAACAGGAACTTACAGAGATTCCAAATCTTATTGTTTCAAGATATTTTCCCCTTGCATTAAGGAAATAAGATGTAGGAACGAAAAAAGTAAAATGTCATGTACTAGAAATCTCAATAATACCTAAAGATAAGTTGACTATCAAAATAGATAATGCTTAAAGGGACACTGCAGGGGGCAAAGAAAGGGTTAGAGACTCCATCATGAAATATTACTTGACCAACATTCAATAGGTAAATTAGGAACTTGGCTAGGTAATTCAGAAGCATCTGAAAGAGCCCCAGAGCTACCTACAAGTGAATAGCCCAGTGATAAACAGAGTTTCATTTGTGTAAGATAGTCCCAGTGGTTCCCCTCTCTCTTATATCAGAGGAAAGAACCTGGATGTGGCCAGGGGAGATAAGTAACTGATCTATTCGAGTCTGGCCTCACTTATATTGCAAGGCAGATATATAGACTGAGGGAAATAGGTAATAGGGTCAGATTGCTTCTAGATTGAGGACTCTCCCAGTGTCCATGGGGAAATATGTATGAATAAGAAGTAAAAGGAGACATGCTGGCAATTCAGAGGAACTGGAAAAGAGAGAATACATACCATAAGGGTGTGAAAGAGCTGAAAAATTTTATGGGTGTAATTCTATATCAAAGTGTCCAAACTTTCCTGAAGCTTTTTGACTTTCTTAATATCCTATTCTTTCTCACTCAGAGTTCCCAGTTCCCCAGGGTCTTCAGATCTCCAGCATTGAAAGGATACCCCAGTTTTCCCTGCCCAACTTTTTTCTCAAAACTAAGACAGAAGTCTAACAAATATGCCAGCAGTCAAGAGAAATGAAATACAGAAAAAGGAATATCCCCAAGAAGAGGGAATATGGTCTTATATAGGTAAAAAAATGAAGAAAAAAAGACATTGGGAGAAGTATGAGATGAAACTGAATGTGTGTCCAAATTACACAACAAATTTAAGTTGATGAACATATGTCCCCGTGCCTATATTAAAAACAGGATAAACAACAAATCACTATGACTATACACAAAGAGGCTATAAGTGACGGGGTTCCTACAGAGACTAAGGGAAGATAAGTTATATGAAGAAGATAGAATATATATACTCAGCAATCTCTGCATCTTGGACCTTTGTTCATGAATGCAGTTCTGCTTTCATCAGGTGTCAAACTATGGAAAATACTATAGTAAGTGCATTAGACTCTAGCAAGCCTTAGTACTGAAACTGTGGGCTCTCTCAGCATGTCAGACTGGTTGTAAAGCAGGAAGTCTGCTTTAAATGGGAAGGCTAATAACCAATTTGTGCTACAATCAAGACACAGGCAGAAAATGTTCTATAATCACAATCAATTCAGAGCTCACCCATAATGACAAATTGGGAGAAAGGGGTCAGATCTTACATGGATAAATGAAGATGCCAAAGTTCAACAAGCTGCAAAGTCTGAGCTATGTTAACGTGGAACTATGTTAACACAGGCAGGCAAGTGATGGTCTGGAATGGCAGCAGCCCCAATTTCTATACATAAGGCACTTTAAAGACTGAATCCAGAATCTTGAAGTAAAGTTTATAGTAGAAGCACACTGTACTTAGATGGTAAATTTATGTAGGGTGACTTTTTGGACTAATTAGAATTAAGAAGAGTTGAAGCTCCTTTGTAAACCATGTTTTTCAATATTTGGCAAAACCAATACACTATTGTAAAGTTTAAAAATAAAAAAAAATAAAATTGAAAGAGCAAAAAAATAAAATTTTAAAAATAAATAAATAAATAGTTTATTTGGCTGCACTAGGTCTTAGCTGCAGCACACAAGATCTTCGATCTTCATTGTGGCATGTGGGATCTAGTTCCCTGACCAGGGATCCAACTGGGGCCGCCTACATTGAGAGCGTGGAGTTTTAACTACTGAACCACCAGGCAAGTCCCTAAACCATGTTTTGATACAACCATAAAACTGGAAATGGTATTAGCAAAACACTTCTATCAATTAAATATAATGAGCATCAACTTTTAATCATCAATATCCACATTCCCTATTTAACAAAAGAAAGGTTTCAGGCTTCAAGTCCCAAATATTTACTGGCTTCACCACTTTTCTGAGATAGGATCTGGAAGACGCTTACATTATTGAGTAGTAAACAGACCATTGCATGATAAACTTGAAACTCACATTACAGCTCCTACACACAATATGGGCCAGAACATGCAAACGGCTAATTGTCAGACCTCCAGGGAAACAGAGCTCCACATGGAGCTACACAGTATCTCAGCAACATTATTAGAACAATTACTTTGTAATTCTGAGGTTTAGCAGCAAATACTTTTTTCTGTGATATTGTCTGAAACCTATTAACTGTCAGTGCCACCACTAGAATTAATATATCAGTAGCACTGAGTGAAGAAGCATCTGTATCCACTGTTTTGCTAACATCTTGTTGTTATTCCACATGATTCAAAGAGTAGTAGTAACAGAAATCTGTACAACATATGCCCAGTGATCCTCACCTCCCAGTATTCACACTGTGGGCTGTCCCCTCCCTCACTTTACCAGGCCAGCTTGTTGATACCAATAGTACACTACAAAAGTGCAGGTTGGATGTTCCCAATACTAGATCATAAAGAACAGTAGGGTTTCTGCCTTGGTCTCTCTTGGATGACTAACGCTACAGGAAGCCAGTATCCATGTCATGAAAACATTCAGGGAGTCCTGATAAAGCCTCCACAGTAGGGAATTGAGGTCTCCCACTAACAAACAATTCAGACTCAAAAGCTAAGTGAATGAATTTCAAAAACAGATCCTCCACCTCCAGTTCAGCCTTTAAATGACAGCAGCCTAAGCTAATATCTCAATACTTCCTCATTTGAGATACCTCAGCTAGAACCGCTTTGCTAAATGCACCCAAATTCCTGTCCCAGAGAAATTGTGAGATCAAAAAAATGCTTATTATTTTCTTAAGCCATTTATTTTATGGTACTTAGTTATACAGTAATAATAAGTAATACAAGTGAGTTTTATCCTATCCTGATAAACTCTGTCCGAGTTAAGTGATCCATCTTTGTGTTTCCCCAAAATCCCATGTTTATATCTATTGTGTCATTTATCATCCTGTGTTACAAATGTTTACTTATCTGCTCCCTCTTTTGACTGCAGGCACCCAGAAGGTAGACACTGGGTTTCCTCAGGGCAAAGCATTTTAGCTGCACAAAGATGCTGGATTAATATATTTGTTACCTACAACAAGATGACTCTGTTGGACAGAATATGGGAAAATAATGAACAACACATAGTATCAAATGAGCATACCAAGCATACCAGAATACCAAGCAACAGACATGCTGATGAGCGTGCAGGAACGAGTAAAAGCAAACACTTTAGTCTGGTCACAAGTATCAGGAGCAGTCTCATTGCAGTTATAGATACTAATCTGAGGATAAATGCAATTTGAACTTAGTGGGAAAGTGTCGAGCACTTAAAAATGATTCAAAATAAAGGTTAATTGAGTAAACACTTACTGAACAAATCAAATAAGTTGATCCCAGAAGGATTTTTAGGGCCAATTCAGATTGCAATATTTGTAGAAGCACGTCATTCTAAAATGAAGCACAACATACAGACTGTTTACACTTCACATGAAATGCACTTATTAAAAACAACAATTATTTAGAAGAGTAGCTACCTACTACAGCAGCAGTATCATTAAGCATCATTCTACAGAAGCATCATATCCCTAAACCAGGCATAGTGCCTGGAGCAAAGTAGGTGCACAGCAAAGATCTGAATGATTCAAAGAACCTAGAAATGTTTTCAGTTTCTTTCACTAAGCTTCCTCCATGTGACTGGAATAAAATCATATCCTGCCTTCCAGAGCAACCACTGGGCTAATCCCATGAGCAGTACAGTGTCAGGCCTAGGTCTCAGGATTATCACTTTTACATTTCTGATGACAGCTCTATTTGAATGTCCAATCTAACATCAACCTCATATCATCCTATCTTATCATCACACCGTGGTTTATGAATATAAGAGATATACAATTTATAACAGGCAAAAAAACAAAAACAAAAACAGATTTTACACCACTAAAGAATGACCCTCCTTCCAAAGGGTTACATGAAATCCTCAGGCACCTTGGTATCCGACCCCAGGCATTCAGACTAAGATGTGTCTGATACTGTGAAGCCTAGTGCCACCTCAGTGTCATCCCCTGGCACTTCTCCAAGAATCAAACATGTCCAAAGCATGATGTCCATGAAAGGAAACATTTCAAATGCCAGTTTCACTCATGTAACTACTTCCAAATCCCTCACTAGGAATCAAAGCTGATAAATCAACACACAAATGATTCTTTTTTAATCGCCAGACTACTAAGGAATCTTGTTCATCTCTCTCTATGTTTACCTAGTCTCTTCAGCACTCAAAACATCCACACAAAACTGAATGTTTTCCCATCATCCAGAGCTGCTGCAATGTTAAGGACCATAAATCCTGAACATGCGCACTTAGTTCCCAAAACCATAATAATACTTTTATGCCAAATTCTCATTCTATGTAATGCTCTCAAAATTTCCCCTGAGTATTATACACAATGAGAATCTAATCTGATACTCTATTTTAGACATGAGGACTTTTATCTAAGGATTTCAAAACATGTTATATTGAAGTTAAGTGATTTGTTGAAGGCTACACAATTCAGCAGATTAAGTCCAAATAATCTAGCCCTAAATTACACCTTTTTTTTTCAAAATACAATTATCTGGGATTTGTTGTATCAGCACTAGAACTGTATGATGTACTCACTGGTCAATGATTCGCTCTTATTCATTCCTATTAAAAGAATGACCACACACAATCTCACCTCCTCCACCAAAAACAAACTTAAAAGTTCCTTATTTTCAGCAGAAAGGGAACAGAATGTCTACACCTACTGTTGAGAAAATATAACCTTGCTTCCTACGAAACTGATAAGAGTATGTCACAACAGAATAGTCTTTAACATGAAACCAGATCTGAGTGGACCTGCTTTCTTATACCCTGAGCTGCTATATTTGAGTCCACTATATTCACAAACATGGCTTTTTGTCCTCTCAGTTGCCTTGATACACAGTTAAAAGATTTAACTTGAAATCACTAGCAATAAAACCTGGAGTCATATTTTAAACTCGGGATTTTAATATTTTCTTATTTCTCATACCTAAGAAAGAATTCTCTACTCATTCCATATAATTTTTTACCAAATAATGACTTTTAGCATGAATTATACTTAGTCTTTGAAAATGCAAAGTTGTTACTAGTCTGGATGGGTAACTATTCCAGATTTTAGATGGCAATTTCAAAACTTATTATCTAACAAAGAGAATTATAGAGTAAATTGTTTACAAAGATCTTGGTCATCTGGTAAAGCTTATGTCCAAAGGAACAGATTGCAACTCTGAACATCTGAGACCAAAAAAGAAATCATCTGGTCATCCCTGAAATTTGAGTTTTCAAATCAACCTACTCCAAAGGAAACTATTTTGTGTACTTGACCAAAATGCCCAATTTTGCAATAATAGACAAGAAAGCCATAGAATAAGATAAATACAATTCCTGAACATTGCAATTTTTGAATTTTCCTAGTCTCACATTCAGTCAACAACCTAAGTTAATCAATTTTAAAAATTAGGGAGCCTATATTCAAATATAAATTAATTTTAATCATCTGGATATTTCCCAGTAGGTAAAAGGAGAATATACTCTAAACAAACACCTGAAATATAATTCTTATTGACAGTATATACAGCAAAGTCTCTCTTGGTTAGTTTTGAGGATTTGGTAAAAATTCAAATGGGATGTAAAAAATATGTTAGTGCTGTTTCTTATATGTATGATGTGTCACATTAAATTAGCAGAAGCTAATGTGTCTGGTTTCCAAAAGTTCTCAATTGCGCATTTTAAAAATGTTATAAAAATACAATAGCAAAATTGAAATGAAAAAACTAATAGAATATGTGATAATATCTTGACTGATTATTGCAACCAATTCTTACAAAGCTAACTAAAGCATTCAGGAATTCAAGAGAAATGTATAGTAATCAACTAGAATGACTCAAGTCACTGAATCTTTATAGAATGGGTCTATCTAAGCTACAGGCTTCCCTGGTAGCTCAAATGATGAAGAATCTGCCTGCAATGTGGGAGACCTGGGTTCTGTCCCTAGGTTGGGAAGATCCCCTGGAGGAGAGGCATGGCAACCCACTCCAGTATTCTTGACTGGAGAATCCCCATGGACAGAGGAGCCTGGCAGGCTACAGTCCATGGGGTTGCAAAGAATCAGAAACGACTGAGCAATGAAGCACAGCATCTAAGCTACAGTGAGTTTGTGAAACCTAAAACTAAGTTTTTCACTGAAGCACTTTTTCCAAAAAGCAATTTAAAAGCAGCAACAAAAAAAATTATGGTATTTTATCTAAAATGCTCCATTTTTTAATTTGTATCAACTAGTTTTTGCTTGCATACAAAATTACCCAAAACTTAATGGCTTGAAGTAACATTTTTATTTCTTATGATTCTGTACATTGGCTGAGCAGATCTTCTGGTGTGTGCCAACTTGCCTGGCACTGAATAATCTTTGATGGTTCACTCATGCGTCCGAGTGTTGGCACCAGTGCTGGCTAGTTGGCCGAGGGACACCAGAGCTAGGACAGCTTGTCTCTATTCCACATGGCATTTCATTCTAACACACAGCTGTCTTAGGACTGCAGAGACCAGCAAGGCAGGGTAAGCTCAAACATAAACACACTCCTCAAACCTCTACCTGAATCAATTTCCCAAAGTTCTGTTAACTGAGATAAGTCATATTATCAAACCCACCCTGACTGAACTGTAGAGAAAGTAGATTCCACCTCTGATATATTTTGTGACTTTTTTTTTTTTCCAACTTACCACAATATCTTCAATATCAGTAGCCTCCTTTAGAGTTTGAATCATGGGAAAATTTCTCTTATTCCAATATTAATGTTGCTTCTTCACATCTGAATTGATATAATCTTTCTTCTTGTTTTGTGGTCTTCATTTCTTTTCTTTCTTTCCCAATATTCCCCAGAATATAGAAGCCTTCCAGGGATTAGAGACAGCAGCTAACCAGGTAATAAGAAATACCAAGATTAATGTGATAAAAGACAGGACCATTATATACCCCTATATTTATATCTCAAACCAAAAGAAAAAGCAACTTGAAAATTTTAATTTGTTTTATGCTCCATGGGTGTGACCTAAGTACAGGTCTAGTGCTCAGAAAAAAATAATAATGATAATGATACTAGTAGTCAAAATTGACAAAACAGAGTAAATGTGAGATCTAGGGTGAGCAAATTATATTTACCTCAAAAATGAAAAGTGAGTTTTTTCTTCACATTAAAAAAAAAAATTTATCTTATCCTTACTATGGAAACATGACTTCCCTGGTGGCTCAGACGGTAAAGTGTCTGCCTACAATGCGGGAGACCCAGGTTCGATCCCCCGGTTGGGAAGATGCTCTGGAGAAGGAAATGGCACCCCACTCCAGTACTCTTGCCTGGAAAATCTAATGGGAGGAGTCTGGTAGGCTACAGTCCATGGGGTTGCAAAGAGTCGGACATGACTGAGCGACTTTACTTCATAATGGAAACATAAGCTAATCCAATTTTTTTTTAATATATATATATACTATTTAGGGGTAATAATTCAAAAGCTAATGCCAAACATAATTCAGTTTGCTCTGCTAACATTATTAGAGTAATGAAAACCTAGTTTTTAAAAAGAACATCTAATATGATGGCAGCCATTTTGTTTAGTACAATCTGATCACAAATACTTCATCATGGGTAAGTGACAAGACTTTCATTACCACCTTAATGGCAATTAAATAACCACTGACATCACTGGTAGGAAATGTCTTTCATCACCACTTCAGATTTCTTGAAATAGCAGGAAACATGATTTTGTTATTGTAGTATTAATGCAGGTAGCATGTATAGTAGTTGTATAAAAGTAAAAACCAGTTTGAGATTTAACAACAATAACCATCACTTTTTAGTTTAAGACAAAGTTAACTATATGCATTTGATCAAACCTCCAACCAGACTTGGAAGGCATCTTTTTCTCGTCAGAGAAACCGCTTTTACTCCATCATAGAAGTGATTATTCCAGCCTAATAATGCAGGCAATCAACAGTGGGATTTTAAATAGAACTATGCATGTGGAAGTAACAATAATCCATACACTTTTCCACTGGTATCTTAAGATATCACATTTCTTACCTTTGCCTTTAAACCCACGCCTAACCTTTTTCTTTTATTTGGTAAATACATAATACAATCTTCATGAAACGCGTTTACCTTAAAAATCCAAAATGCAAAATAACATATAATTTTGTGATATTTCGTTTAACTCAATAATTGTTTCCATATTTTTTGGCTCTCCCTGGCTAGTGTCAAACTGTTTTGATGATTAGCTGATGAAAATGAGGAAATTTTTCCCCCTGCTACAATGTTGTTCAGCTTTCACTTAATAGCAGTTATTTCCTCTGATATCACAGCTCGCAAGCACTGCTTAACCATTTAATTCATGTGCTTCAGATTTCTGACTTTACTGCACAGTAATCCTATGTGGAAATTTATCTCTGCTCCCCAAAGAAATTTTATCCATTGGCAGCTATGGTGTCCTTCAGAATTTAAAGAAAATGAGACCACCATGATTGCATTAAATATTATGGTGCTCTCCTTCTCTTAAAAATGTAAAAAATTCACAGACAAAAAGTAGATGGTATATTATAACTACACTTCTTAAACTATGGCAGAGTAAAACATTTGCTGGTCGTATGAAAAATTTCCTTACCCAAAGATCAAGTAAGTTAAATATGACCAGAAACATTTTATACATTTCTTTATTTAATTATATTTGCTTTTGTTCCATAAGTGTAGAACAGTAAGCACACAAAATTTTATGATATCTCAAGTAGGCTTCAAACACCTTGGTAGGCTAATCAGCACTTGGAATTTCTTTCAAACGTCTATAAAAGCAAGATCCAGACGTAACACACACAGGTTCTCAACGCAAGAAGGAAAATGGTCAAGAAGACATTTCAAATTTCATCTGGATTTAAATTTGACTCTCAAGTGTCCTGTGAAAGAACTATTTTTTTATGTGTCTACCCTCAGCAATTAACCTTTTACTCCCTTTCCTCCTTCCTTCACCTCAAAAGCTAATAGCATTTAGAATCAATTTTAAATGCAGACTCAGAGGAAATTACAATAATTCCAGCTTCTTGATTAAGTCTCCCCACTCACATACATACACACACACACACACACACACACACACACACACACACACTTACTTTACTCACAGTAGGGGCCAGTATTGCTCACTCTTGGAAAAATCCATTCCTATGATCCAAAACTGACTGTAGAAGCACAGCTGATCAATTTATACCTGTTCTAGTCTTAATCTATTCAATAGAAGAGAATATCTAGGCTACTGGCTGCTTTCAAAGTAATCTCCATGTTTTTGACAGATCATTTTTCTTTTTTGATCAAAGCGGGTCTAGAAATCTGAAGTCAGTACTTCCACCACTTGAATTCCAGGGTATCCTTTGACCTGAGGATGTCCCAGGGTCGGAGGAGTCAGTCAAACCCCAAAGAAGTAAAAAACCTACTTCTCACAGATCTAAACAGCTTGGGAAGAGGCATGACTATTAGGGCAATTCCAGGGAGCATCTACCTCAGGGGCACACTCCATCAATAGAAGCCAAGGAAAAGGGCTGGTGGAGGAAAATTAAAGGTTTGTATTTATTCTAACAGTAATCACTACCTACTTACACAGTTTCTAAATTTCAACATACAATGTCAGTTGGATATATATTGCATGTATTAATTCCATTTTGAGCTACGTGCTGGATGAATTCCATTGTTACCTTCTTATCATGGAGAAATACAGTAAAATGGAATCATAAAGAAGTTTCATCCCTTTCCACCTATCTTATTTCTAGTACAAAGGGGGAAAAAAATACAATATGGGGAAAGAAATTATGAGAAAGAAAAATAAAAAAGTTCTATGATATGTGAAGAAGACACAAAGCATTGAAAAACCCTTTAAAAAGCTTTGTCTGAAAGTAAAATTCAGAGACTGAGAAAATCAAGATCTAATTGCTATTTCAAACATGGAACTTTTAAAATAATGTTTAAGTGAATATATTTCACTCTTTCCTAATATCTGTGTGTGCTCTGAAAGGGAAGTTAAATATTGTGATTTTTCAATGTTGTTTTACTAGTGTTTTGATCCACAGTTCAATTTACTGAACTTCCTCTGAAAAGTATGTATTGTCTCCACTTTTCTAAGCATAATTTGGTGCGTGTGAGGAACAGAAGGGATTATAAGAAAACCACAAGACATAGTTCTCTCCTGGCTGTTATTATTATTTGGCACCAGAACTTGAGCCTGAAAGCTTTATTTCTGTAAAGTTCAAAACACATCTTGTGTGCACTATGTAATTATCATATTATATGTTATATTTTTTACCGCCTTAAGGGAAATTTGCTCTTCCAATTTGGATCCCAGATGGCATAATTTCCTAGGTCTAGTGTGTGTGTGTGTGTGTGTGTGTGTGTGTGTGTTTATAAATACCTCTTAAAGCACACATGTGATAGATATGACAGTCTTCCAGACAAGCCCTCAGCTGGTTCTCAATTAGTACAAGTCAAAAGTCATATTACTTGGCCCTCAGCAGGTTTGATATTCATTTCCAAATGCCCATCTTTAATATTCACATAATATCCAGCCAGTTTCTTGCAGCTTCCCTTGCTGGGCCACATGGCAACATTACCACCTAGTGGAGCTTGCCAATCCTTCGGTGAGTTGCAATAATCTAACCCTATCTAGAAAATTTCCATTTGTGTATGGATAAGTGGTCTTTTCACAAGAACTTCCTTCTTGAAAGTACTCCTTCCTAGGGAAACAGCCAACCTTGGTCTACTTTCAAATAAACAGGCTATAACACAAAAACATTACTGATTAAGTAAACATAGTAATTATTTCTATTCATATTCAGTTTAAAAAAATTCTAATCTAGCTTTTATCAGTACTCCTTGCTAACATCTGTTGAACACTTCTTGCATTCTAGGTGCTCTGTAAGCATCTCTAATTTCACAATAAACCTAAAAGATTGACACTATTATCATTTGCTTTACTAATGAAGAAAATGAAGCTCCAAGAGCTACTTGCATAAGTGACTCACACAGAGACCTTCCACTTCTGCCCTCATGAGGATTAAATATCTATATCAATAGTTGCATTTAAGAACTTCATATGCTAGGTACTAACAAATTGTACCTTGGACCCTGTTTATAATTAGCCAGGTCACCAAACGATTTCAGCAGTTGACAAGGTTACTCACTTTATAAGCATTTTCCTTTGTGGAAAAAAAGTAGATAGAAACAAAATTAACTGTTTCCTATTAAAAGTGGCTGAGTTTATTCAAGGATGCAGCAGGAGGGCTATACAAGAGAATCCTCAGAAAGAGAAAACATCTAGCTCTTTCACAGAATTTCCTGAAGGGAAGGGAAACTGCCCACTCTCCCAGAACATCAAAATTTCAGTTGAAAATGAGCTAATCTTTCCATCAGCTCCATTGGGCTCTTTGGCAGGAGGCAGAAGCTTGGACAGTCACAGTCTGTAGTAAGACTGGGGGATTTTCTTCCTCCGTGCTATTATTTTGGCACCTTTCACAAGCAATAAATCCTTTAAACCCTATCAAGTAATTGTAGAGAGGTTGGAACTAAAGCTGCTTTAGTTGCAAAGCTTTTAATATGTCACTGGAGCAAACCATCATGTTCACCGTTTTAAACAGAAATGTCTTTCAATACTACGGGGTTATTTTTTACCACCTGCTATATATCTGGCACTGTGTTAGAAACATATCTACACACACATGCATGTACCCAAAAGAGTAATTCCTGTCTCAGGAATGTAATATAAAAATAAAGAAGTTAAATGTTTACAAGCAATAATCACAAATTTTTAGTGAAACCTTTCTAGCATACTGAAAAGAACAGATTTATACTTGGGACATTACAAAACTGTCAAATCCAAATATTAAGTCATAGAATTTTCTGTAAGTCAAGGTCCCATCAGAAAGCAGAACTCTGCCAAGATGGTTCAAATGAAGAGAAGCTAACGAACGGACTAACAAAAACGATGTGGGAAGAACTGTGCTAACATACAACACATGATGAGGCAGCCAGAGACCCAAACATGGGAGGGCATTGCCACCTCTAGAGTTGAAGGGATAAGAAGAATAAATAGTGTTAAAGGAGCCCAGTCAGGGCTGAGCCACAGGAGGGGCTGTCCAACAAGAGCTTAATCATGGAGGAACACATCTGTTTCAGGAGAAACAGCTACATGGAAGCAGGAAGGAAGCAAAAATGATGGTCACATCTCTCTTTTCTTCTGTACATTCATGTCTTCCCAGGGCCTTCTCTGGTTGAACCAAAATGAAGTCAGCTGAAAAGTGAGCCCAGATAATGCTGATTACAGTCAGGACAGCAAGCAAAGTGGGAGGGAAGACAAATACAGAATATTAGCATATATGTTGATGAATTAGTATTATTATATATATTAATAAGCATTAAACACAAAACATTTACTAGGTGAAACAGTGTCTTAACATATATTAAATCATTTAATCTTCACAATGATCTGAGTTAAGACTACTATTATCACCATTTACAGATAAACAAACTGAGGTACAGGGAGATTAAACTTGCTCAGGGTCACATAGCTAGTAAATGGTAAAGTTCAGATTGGAGCCCAGGTTATCTGGCTCCAAAGCTCTTGGCCTTAAACACTCTGTCTCACTGCCAGCTCTACTCCAAACACCCCCCTTCTTCATAACAGCACCCCCAGATCAGAATCTCTGGATAAGAAATCAACAAAGTAAAATCAAATCAGATGCCTCAGATTTCGCCAAATACCTCTTGTTAATGAACACAGAGAATAAGTGTTTGGGATACACACTCCTCTACCATACAAGGAAAGATAATTAAGTATCATTTTGATTGCCTTAAGTCTCACAAATGCAGAAATCCCTGGAGGGGCAGTGGTAAAATAATCAGAAAATACTCCATTGCAAAGGAGAAAACCAGTGACGGAAAGGAAAAAGACATAATTTAAAGCCCAAAGAAGCTATTTTCACAAAGAGCAACTACTAGTATTGCTTTCTGCCTTTGGTTCAAGCTGAACCTGGACAAATGTTGATGTTCTTGAACTAGTAAAACTGTAAAGCTCCTCAGAGACGTTTCTTCTTGGAGGCAAAAGAAAACTGATTAGCCATTTAACCTAAGGTAGGTATGCAACCAGAGTTTAAAAGGAAGCAAGCATAAAGAAGGATTTATTCAAACAAGTCTGCAATAGCCACCAGATTGTTGTTGCAACTCATCACATCCTTCCTGAAAAATATGGAAGAAATGCTAAGCTATCCCTGGCCCATAATAAATCACTCTGGAGCCACCACTACCAAGCTAAATCTTCCGGTCCTCTCCCTACCTATCCCTTTTTTTCCCCTCATATTTTCCTTTTCTCATATTTCCAGTCTCAGTTAAAAGGAATGAGAAGACAATGGGAGTAAAAGCAGACCATTTTTGCCTCTGTTGTTGCCCTGAATATCTAAGAAAATAAGAGTATTACTTTTCTGCACTCGTTCAAAATTTCTGCAACAGAAATCATAATTGACAAGCATGCACCAGAAAGGCATACCATTTTGGCTTTGGACTTAAGAGAGTAGGTGGTGATTTAAACAAACTCAAGTTTTAAGATGAATCAGAAGACTTTTGTCCAGAGTTTCTTTCAAATTTGATGAACCAAAGCATCAAATTCCTTAAAAGATTTATTTCTTTGAACTATCAGTAAAAATATTAGATTAAATGTATTTGCTTAACAGATTTCAAAGCACATTAGAAGCATTACTTATTTGATCTTGATAACAAATCTTTGATTTATCCAACTTGCTTATCTCTGTTCATGTCATCACCACTGTTTATGGGGGTTAATAAGGCAGGCCTCTGATTGAAAATTAAATAAGGTAAGGAGAATAATGTGGAAAGGGAAGAAAGAGTAACTTTATAGGGGAGAAATCTGACAAACGCTACATCAGTATGTTAATACTATACACTCTTGAAGTTATGGAAAATGGCACTGAATCTCTTATTTTCCTCCAGAAAACTCATAAATTCAGTCTCATCATGAGAAAAAATATTAGACAAATCCCAAAGGAAGTATTATACAAAATTCCTGACCTGTAGTCCTCAAAACTGTTAAGATCATTAAAAACAAAGTCTAAAAAACTGTCACAGCCAAGAATAATTGAAATGACTAAATGTAATGTGGTATCTCAAATGGGATCCTTGGATAGAAAAAAGGCATTAGGTGAAAAATAAGAAAATAAGAATAATATAGTTCATTTTATATATAGTTAATAATTATATAATTATATCATTAACTATATATTATATCTTTAATAATATAATCTAATATGATTATATATTTTAATATTATGTATATTTTAATATTTATATTATATTGTATATATTTACGTTTATGTGTTATATATTTATTTTAATATTATACACAATATATTATAAGTATTATTAATATAGCTAATAACAACGTATCGATGTGTGTGTGTGCATGCGCCCTCAGTTGTGTCTGACTCTCTGCGACCTCATGGACTGTAACCCATCAGGCTCCTCTGTCCAGTGGATTTCCCAGGCAAGAATACTGGAGTGGGTTGCCACTTCCTTCTCAAGGGGATCTACCCGACCCAGGGATGGAGCCCACATGTCTTGCATCGCCTGCATTGGCAGGGGATTCTGTACCAGCTGAGCCATCAGGGAAACTGGTTCATTAATTGTAACAAACATACCAAACTAATACAAGATGTTAATAATAGGGGTAAGTGGTTATAGAGTGTATGGGGAATATTTGTGTTTACTTTTTTTCTGTAAATCTAAAACTGTTTCTAAAATAACATTTCTTTTAATGAAATAAGGTGCTGCATACTGCATAGGAAAACTTTGTAAACCATGGCTTACTACAATGGTGATGATGGTGGTAATGCTTAGAGTTGTATTTTGATGACAATCTGTCAGTAGCTGGAAAGTGGAATAATGCAATATTCACAAAAGAGTCTCCTTTTTCTCAAATATGTCAAATTTCTACTAAAATATTCAAGATTTTGGTTTTTTGGAAACTACCAGTTATCAGATACACAACTTCTGAAAGTGGTTCTACTTGTCAGATCGATTTCAGCAACTGCTAAATAATTCCTCAGCCATCCTGCATGTCATTATTTTAGTGCCCATAATGTGGCAAGTACTATCCTGTGTACTGGAACACAAAGGTGAGCCAAGCTCCTAGCCTTCAAGGGTGACCCTGTAAGAGAGAAAAGTAAAAGAAACTAGTGTTTACTGAGGGCCTACAGTAAAACAATTAATTTTCTTCAAGAAAATTACAGATACCAAGGGAACATTTCATGCAAAGATGGACACAATAAAGGACAGAAGTGGTATGGACCTAATAGAAGCAGAAGAGATTAAGAAGAAGTGGCAAGAATACACAGAAGAACTACACAAATAATGACCCAGATAACCACGATGGTGTGATCACTCACCTCAAGTCAAACGTGCCTCAGGAAGTATTACTATGAACAAAGCTAGTGCAAGTGATGGAATTCCAGCTGAGGTATTTTAAATCCTAAAGATGATGATGTTAAAGTGCTGTACTCAATATGCCAGCAAATTGAGAAAACTCAGCAGCGGCCTCAGGACTGGAAAAGGTTAGTTTTCATTCCAATCCCAAAGAAGGGCAATGCCAAAGAATGTTTAAACTACTGCATAACTGTGCTCATCTCACATGCTAGCAAGGTAATGCTCAAAATCCTTCAACCTAGGCTTCAACACTATGTGAACCAGGAACTTCCAGATGTACAAGCTGAATGTAGAAAAGGCAGAGGAACCAGAGATCAAACTGCCAACCTTCGTTGAATCATGAAAAAGCAAGGGAGTTCCAAAGAAAAAAATCTACTTCCACTTCATCGACAATGCTAAAGCCTTTGACTGCGTGGATCACAACAAACTATGGAAAATTCTTAAAGAGATGGGAATATCAGACCACCTTACCTGCCTCCTGAGAAACCTGTATGCAGGTCAAGAAGCAATAGTTAGAACCAGACAGGGAACAATGGACTAGTTCAAAACTAGGAAAGGAGTATGTCAAGGATGTATACGTTCACCCTGCTTATTTAACTTATATGCAGAGTACATCATGCAAAATGCCCAGCTGGATGAGGCATAAGCTGGAATCAAGATTGCCAGGAGAAATATCAATAACCTCAGATAAGCAGATAACACCATCCTTATGGCAGAAAGTGAAGAAGAACTAAAGAGCCTCTTGTTGAAGGTGAAAGAGGAGAGTGAAAAAGCTGAGTTAAAACTCAACATTCAAAAAACTAAGATCATGGCATCTGGTCCCATCACTTTATGGCAAATAGATGGGTAAACACTGGAAACAGTGACATACGGCTCCAAAATCACTGCAGACAGTGACTGCAGCCATGAAATTAAAAGATACTTGCTCCTTGGAAGAAAAGCTATGACAAACCTATACAGAGTATTAGAAAGCAGAGACATCACTTTGCTGACAAAGGTCCAATTTGGTCAAAGCTCTGCTTTTTCCAGTAGTCATGTATGGATGTGAGAGCTGGACCATAAAAGTGAGTGCCGAAGAACTGACGCTCTCAAATTGTGGTGCTGGAGAAGACTCTTGAGAGTCCCTTGGAAAGCAAGGAGATCAAACCAATCAGTCCTAAAGAAAATTAGTCCTGAATATTCATTGGAAGGACTGATGTGGAAGCTAAAGTTCCAATACTCTGGTCACCTCATGCAAAGAGCTGACTCATGGGAAAAGACCCTGATGCTAGGAAAGATCAAGAGCAGGAGGAGAAGGGGGTTACAGAAGATGAGATGGCTAGATGGCATCACCAACTCCATGGACATGAGTTTGAGCAAACTCCAGGAGATAGTGAAGGACAGGGAAGCTTGTTGTGATGCAGTCCGTGGGGTCGCAAAGAGTCACACACAAGTGAGCAACCAAACAACAATAGTGTAATAAGAACTTTACCTACATTTCCTCATTTAATCCTCACAGAAACCTTCCAGGAAATATTCTACTGTTGCCCAAATCTGAGGCATTTGTTTCCATGGCATCCAGTTCTTAACCCTATCCTGGTGCTACCACACAGTACAGCAATAGCTAACAAACTATCCACACCCCCAGCTAGACTGTCAAGTCCTGGAGTATAAGAACTTGCTCACTGTTGTAGCTCCAGCATAATAAAGCATATTACCAACCCATAGTTAATGAAGTGAAAGAATGAGATGTAGTCAAGAGTCTTTCAGTTGCAAGTGACAGAAACCTGAAACAAAAAAAAATGATTTATCAGCTCATGGACCTGGCTTCATGGTGAACTTTGCTTTGCCTCAACAGTCCTGATCTCTCCCCATACCTACTCACTCATCCTGTGAGAGGAGGAGGACTTAGAAGGCTGGTGTATTTAGAAGAATGTACTTCTTAGCTCAGTCTCTTCTCCCTGGCTTAGACAGCAGGTGTCAGTTACCCTACATTACTATAGGAAGAGTATTCTGGTCTGCTTCTACCATATACTAAGCTTACCATGTAAGATTTGGATTTACAAACCCAATTCTGGAGAGAATACTAAAAAGTCGACCATGGCTGCACATCTAAACTATGTTCACTCTAGTTTTTATTAGTATTACAACTGATATTTTGATTAGTACACAGCTAACTCTTATTGCTATCACTCACTTGGTTATAAATTTGAAGGAGAAAAAATAGGAAGCTGTTCAATGGCCCCAGGAGCCAGGAGAAATACAGGAGTGAGTAGGAGGAGGAGGCTGAAGCAAACTAGACTGTCTACCCACAGCTATTATTAACTCTTTTCTCACACACACACACACACACAAGCTGAGGGTACACAGCATCTATGGACCAGATATGGAATTTAGAATTACATGTGTCTGACTCCAAGTCTGTATGCTCTCCTTTTTAAGATCATTCCCTAAGCTTCCACTGACAAATCTCATCAACCTTACAAATGATCTAGCTGAAGAAATGGTAGAAACTCTTTTAAAAAGATCCTAGATCATACTGGTGGAAGGGAACATACTGGATTTCTGTGCCCTACAGTAAAAACCACTACTGCTGAATACCTAATAAGGCAATCTTAATGCCTTTCTGGACCAGCTCTGCTTCCCTGATGGCTTAGTAGGTAAAGAATCTGCCTGCAATGAAGGAGACGTGGATTTGACTCCTGGGTGGGGAAGATCCCCTGGAGAAGGAAATGACGACCCACTCCAGTATTCTTGCCCGGAAAATCCCATAGACAAGGCCGCTGGTGGGCTATAGTCCATGGGGTCAGAGAGTCAAACACAACTGAGCGACTGAGCACAAGTACAACAAAAATCATTCCTGATCAATACCTAATACGGCAATATCTTATTGCTTTTCTGGACCAATTCTGCTCCAACTTAACAGATATCATCTAAGATAAATTAGATCATATTTGGAAAAATGCTTAATATCCACATGTTCTTTGCTTTTATTTTTACCTTGATTGCTAATATTTGCTGCTGCTGCTGCTAAGTTGCTTCAGTCGTGTCCGACTCTGTGTGACCCCATAGATGGCAGCCCACCAGGCTCCCCCGTCCCTGGGATTCTCCAGGCAAGAACACTGGAGTGGGTTGCCATTTCCTTCTCCAATGCATAAAAGTGAAAGTGAAGTCGCTCAGTCATGTCCGACTCTTAGCGACACCATGGACTGCAGCCCACCAGGCTCCTCGGTCCATGGGATTTTCCAGGAAGAAGTACTGGAGTGGGGTGCCATTGCCTTCGCCATAATACTTGCTAGGATCTCTAAACAATGGGACCAATATAAGAAGTACAATTTTTTCCTTAAATTCAACTTACTATTTCACATGGTAGCAGAAACAAACTCACTGACAGAAGTTAAACTCAGTTAACTGGATATTTTCTCAATCAAATCAGAGTAAACTCAATTTAGGGTTCTCTCCCTATCTGTTTAAGTTTAGTGTCATGGCATCAGGAAAAACACCTGATCCTCCGTCTGTGGAATCTTTATCAGGTTAGGAAAAGGATAACACTCTCTTACATTATCAGTTCTTGCTAATCTTCCAATCCTTTCTTTAATCTACTATTTCCACAATAAGTTTTAGCTCAGAAGCTGGGATCAACTGGTTTGTTTTCAATTGTTCTCTCAGATTTTCCTTCCCTGAAATTGAGAATGCAGGATGCCTGAAATAGAGATAAAGGCCACTTGAAAAAATTACTAAAAATGAAAACACAGTTGTTAATGTCAATTTTCCACATGACGTAATTTGGACCAAGTTGAATGAATTTCTGTATTTGAGGTACTAAGAACTGGGCTCCAAAAGCATAGAATGCAGATGGAAAAATACAGCTTTCTCAAGTTAAATAGAATATGAATATTTGCTTTCAGAGGTACTTGACAAACTTCTTCACTGACATTTCACAATAATCCTTAAGCTACCCTAAGAAATGACTCTTCTTAGTAATTAACTAAGTCAAAAAAGACCTACATAGCCTTCTCTGGCTAAGTCCTTAAGTGTATGGTTACCAAGGCAAGAGGGGAGAACAAACCTCATGTTAACAATCAGAGACTTTTATTATGAGCATCATAACTTCCCTGGTGACTCAGATGGTAAAGAATCTGCCCACAGTGCAGGAGACCTGGGTTCGATACCTGAGTTGGGAATATCCCCTGGAGAAGGACATGGCAACCTACTCCATTATTCTTGCCTGGAGAATCCCATGAACAGAGGAACCTGGTAGACTATGTCCACAGGATCAAAAAGAGTCAGACCCAACTGAGTGACTAACACACATACAACTTTATCACGGGCTTTATAATTCCAAACCACAGCAAGGATGTAGAGGACATCATAAGGAGAGAGGTTTCCAACTTCTCCTTGCCAGCATGAATCGCTCTCAAGACTCCACATTGAGAAGAAGCATAGGAAAGGAACAGAAATCAGAAAGGCCATGAGCTTAATATAAAAGCACTAAGCCATCAAAAAGAAACTAAAAGAGAGTAAAGAATTATAAACTGCAAATGCATAGTTTATTTTTTCTTAACTACCCAGTGAGACTGTCAGCAATAGGAAAAAAAAAAAAAAAAGATGCTATATTTTCCTTGCACTTCTAAGTGTAATGAGAGTGACTGCTGCTTTGCTAGCCAGTCCTCTAAAATCAATCTTTCCAACAGTTGTACATAGCAAAATAGAATAAGGCAAGATGATAACAGCTTGCCACAGAATTCAAAATCAACTTTCATAAAAGTCTGTACTCTATTCACTATTTTGGCTGACTTATAGATATTGAAGTGATTAAAAAATGGGTAGATACTGAAAGGAAGAAGGAAAGAAGGAAAGGAAGGAGGGATAGAAGGGGAAATAGAGGGGAGGAGAGAGGAACAGACAGAGGGGAGGAGGAAGAGACAGAGGAAAAGAATGAAAAGGAATGGGCAAAGAGCAAAATATGATTTGTACATAGTAACTCTTTGGTAAAATCATTTCCCCAACAAGCTATGGGTGAAATTAAAGCTGATAGTAGGGCCAGGTTGTTCAAATAATGCTTCAAAAATCTCTCCTTAGTATATCTCGAGTGAATTCAGAGGACCAAAAAATGTTTCTCTTAAGTATTCTAATCTTTATTTATCCTTCTTATTTGAGTCTTTTCTCTAGAAGAACTTGAAAACTCTCTCTGCAGAAGAACTTGAAAACTCTCTATGCAGAGATTATTAAATTACCCATTAAATTTTATAAAATGCTGGTTTTAAAAATTAAGGAATGAAATAAACAAGAAGAAAAAAGAGGAGGATAGGAGCATAAAACAAACTAAGCACTTGAATATCTACATATTAGTGATTTTGTTAATGTCTCCAGATCTTCATGTACTAATAGGTAAATTCTAAAAGCCCAGATCCATTTACAAACTGATGTTCTGAGCTATTGCTTATAGCTGGAAACAGATACAATCCTCTCAGCAGAGGTGTAACCCATTTACCAGACTACACTGTAAATGAGCCTTCTTTCCTCCCAAGCTCCCCAGAAAGGATGTAATGGTAACTCCAGTCATTATAATTATTCCACAAATGCCTTCAAGGAGATTTGAGAAGACCCAAAAGCCCACGTAGTATATTAACTTAAACAAAGAACGTACAAAGGAGTTTTATTTTCAATTCCAATTTCTCAATTTTTTTAATCATTTTCCCCAGCACAGAGCAGTCTTTGTGCCTGTGGATCTCCCTAAATGTTTATGTCCCAAAGGACACAGAGGTGTGAAAAATGTGACTCGTATTCTTGATAAATTCTTATTACAAGACATGGCCTTGAAAATGAAAAGCAAATGAAATCCCTCTTTCCTCTAAATTTTTTCATGTCAAAGGTTAGTCTTACTTATTTCAACAACTTAGATTTCAGCACTTGAAAAATAATGAGCCTATCTGAGTAGTGGTAACAGCTCAGATTTTAGAAACATGAAAGTCTTTAGAAAAATAACTCAGGGTTAACAGTTAAGAGTTATCAGTTTTACTAGTCCAGAAATAAATTACTGCAAATTGAGTAAGTATTTGCTAACTCTCACAGAGGCCACCAGGAAAGTTTAAGAATGAAGATGTTTGAACGTACGCTGTATAATTCACTTTTAAAACACACTAAAATCATGAGTATTCATTCTATGAAATAAAACTGTCAAGAATGTAATCAGAACACAAATTCATCTCTTTTCTAGGAAAAGTATAATAATTAGACATGTATTTTAAGTCAACAAATCCCAACCACAGATTCCCCATCAAATAGAACATAAATTTTTGCAATACATTTATTTTCTGCTCATTTCCTCCCACTACTTGCAGGTTAATGACAGCAAACCTCTGACAGGCCAAAGAATTTAGCTTTAAATACTAGATAACTTGCATGTCAATCATACCTCATTCTGTTCTGGAAAAAATTAGCACTTCTCTTTGTATTCATTTTATTACACAAGAAATAATTATGAAGTTGCGAGTGAAAACAGGAAGGTCACAGAACTTACCAACCAAATGCCTTTTACTTAAACAGTCTATTAACAAAGACTTATTTCACCTACTCTATAACTCTTGATCTGTATTAAGGCAAAAATAAGAGGTAACACATAGTGAGTGCTTACTATATGCCAGGCACCATTTAAAGCACCGACAGAAATTAATTCAAATAATGTACATAAAAATATTTCCATCCCTTGGAAGACAAACTAAAACCAGCTGGGAATATGAGAAAATGAAAACAGCATGATTTTTCTGGATGGCTGAACCATGAATTAACTTTTTATTTCATGTTGACTGCCATTAGTGTTACTCACATAGTAAATACTTACGTGAAGTTTTCTTAAACCTCTTCCAAACACTATTTCCCAACTGGAAAATGGAGATAATAATAATACCTTCCTCATAAAATTGCTACATTAGTTTTACAGCTGCAAAAAGAGAGTTTTACAGCTCTCTGAAACGCCACTTGTATTCATATAGTATTCAACTACTTACTGGATCTAATCAAACTTCTTAGCTGGTTCTGCAAGTCACTCTCTTTTATCTCACAATTTCTCTGTACAACCCTCCATCTCAGTCGGGCCAGGTTCACACCTAAGTCATTCCTATCTTAACTCACCTACCCTTCCCAGCTCCTTACAAATATACTCATCACTCCTCTCTGCTGCTCATGCCTTCCCCATGTGATCTTCCAGGTCACATTTCCCTATTTCTCTGTAAGTCTTCCCCATCCTATGTGGATCTAACTGGATTGTGCAGAGTACCTATAATGTGCTTGGCACTTTTTGCATATTATTTAATCCCTTTTTTCTTTTTTTTTTAATTGAAGTATAGTTGATATACAATGTTCTACAAGTTATAGGTATACAATACAGTGATTCACAATTTTACAAGGTTATACCTCATTTATAGTTATAAAATATTGGCTATATTCTTTATGTTGTACAATATATTCTTATTTTATGCATAATAGTTTGCACCTCTTGATCCACTATCCCTGTACTGTCCCTCCTTCCTTCCCTCTCCCCACTGATAATTACTAATTTGCTCTCTATATTCTTTTTTGTTATATCTATTTTGTTGTATTTTTTAGATTCCACACATCAGTGATATCATACAGTCCTTGTCTTTCTCTGATTTATTTCACTTAGCATGATACCATACTGGTCCATCCATTTTGCTAAAAATGACAAAATATCCTCTTGTTTATGGTTGAGTAGTATCACAATGCATTATTTAATTCTTTAAATAATTCTAGAGATAGTTGATGGCACCCTATTAGATATTTGAGGACTAGAGGGACTGTGGTTTTTTAATCCTTATTTATTTCACTTGGCTGTGTCAGGTCTTAGTTGTGGCATGTGGGATCTTAGTCGCATCATGTGAGGTCTTTCATTGCAGTGCACGGACTCTCTAGCTACTGCTCAGGCTCCAGAGCACATGGGCTCCAGTAGTTTTGGCACACAGGCTCTCTAGTTGCAGCCCACAGGCTTAGCTGCCCCACAGCAGTGGGATCATAGCTCCCCAGCCAAGGATTGAACCCATGTCCCATGCACTGCAAGGCAGATTCTTAACCACCAGGGAAGTCCT
The DNA here is from genome assembly GCF_003369695.1 of Bos indicus x Bos taurus. Taxonomy (NCBI): domain Eukaryota; kingdom Metazoa; phylum Chordata; class Mammalia; order Artiodactyla; family Bovidae; genus Bos; species Bos indicus x Bos taurus. The sequence goes on from NC_040092.1 coordinate 42,524,339, forward strand.
GAGACTGTAACTGATCCAGAGTGGTAAAGCCAGGGTTCGAACTCAACTACGCTGATCCATCCTTAAGAACTTATACCACAAAAATAAGTCCTTAAATTTATATTTTTGTAATGTTGTCTAATTGCTTAATATATGTGAAATTCATGTCATCCTCTAAGTTCCTTGAGATCTAGTCCTTCATAGGGGAACACCAAAGTACTTAGTTAATACTGCTGACTTGAACTGACAGACAAGGAAGGCCTCAAAAGTGATATGAATTTCCCATACATAAGTTACTATTTAAATAATGTCATCCCAGAATTTCCTAAAAGGACTGTGAACTACCAGATGCTTCAGACAGCCTAGCAGAAGCTTCATCATGAAGAAACAGTAAGTATGTTTTTTATGATGATGATGAGAAACTCTTAAGGGAATTGGACCTTTGACAGAATGGAGAAGTGTCAGAGGAAGATCAGAGTTGTCCTTCAAAATCTTAAGCATCCAAACATTTAACTTCCAAAGAGCTTATATCTTAAGATGAAGTAGGAAAGTTTCCTCCCATTATTTTCATGTTCCAAACCATTTCCTTTTCTTACAACCCCAGAGGTCCATGTCAGCTGAAGTTTTAGAAGACAACTAAATTGGGTTGTTTCACTATCTCTAAGTAAATTCTGACATAATTCTTTATCCTCTATCCAAAGGCCCCAATCCAAAGTGAAAGGAGGTGGAGCAATGCCTGACATGTCTCAGCAACCATCCACACAGCTTTTACTCTGGCACCCCAGGGAACATCCAGCTAAACACCTTGAGTTGCTGTCTTGTGTCCTTCCCACATCAGAGCTACAACTGCATTATAGAACTTCAAGCTCTGCCACGGTGCCCTGGTGACACCCAGAAATCCCACCACTACAGAGCTCTCGGGAGAAAACAAACCTTTGATAGCAGTGGGTTTCAACATTAGCCTATGGCTAATGGGCATAACTCTAAAAGAAAACTCTTACTTGACACCTTCTTGAGCAGTCTTTTTTAAAATCTTTAATTAGTAATCATTTCCATCATTATGGTCCTTAGTGTTTCTTAATAGTAAGTCCTTTGCAAGCAGTGAACAAACCAGTAGTTAAGAGTTTCCAGCTCCTCATGGCACTCCTCAGTGGCATATACGAGTCTCTTTGTGACTTTTATTCTGGGCATGTATCAGCTGGAGCACAGTTGACCCCATCCTTCAACAACTTCATTTGCCTGGTCTTCAGCGGGGCGGTCAGAGGTAACACTCCAGCTGCCAGTACCATGCCCAATGACAGAGTAAAGGATCTTTTCCACAGAAAGGCAAGGTTAATAAACAGCTCGAATCACTGGCTTATTCTTTCTACTCTCTTTACCTCTCTTGTGCCAAGGGATCTCCCCCAGCTTTGTAATGTCTTCTTTCACCAACACAATTAAGTCCACCACCAAGTACATACTCCCAATACCCTGATGTGTAGAGAATACTAATGTATCGATACCTGGGCCAGCAGAGAAAAGGGATATGATATCTTACTAGGAAAATCTGTTCATAAAACTATTCACCCACTCAGTAACTGGTATAAACGCTTCTGAAAAAAATTAATAAGACATTATTACCCCATTAAGCCTCCATGAACACTTACACACAAAATTATATAAGCCAAGAATGTAATTACTTTGAGGTTTTTATTTTAAGGAATTGCTAGATATCATATGAAACATCCCTAAAATATAAATATATAGACACATTTATATTGAGAGTTGTATATAGAAATATAACCACAAATATTTAGAAATACATATTTATATATAGCTATATACTATTTATATTTTAAATCTTATACAGTATTTATATCTATTAACTTATAAACATTATGTAACATATACATATATAAAATGTTTTATGCATACATATTTTACATAAAATGTATTAATATAAATATTTCAAATAACATAACTTATATATAGAATTTATTTTATATATAAATATGAATGTTTATATATAAACATTCATAATGTATGAATTAAATATATACACCGTCACCCTAAGCAAAACTTGTGAGAACTTATTCAAGCCCACAGTGAAGTTTCTTCCACTCATTTTTTATGTTTGTTTATATTATGAATGGGGAAAGGGTAGCAATAATAGAATGACCATATTTAATAAAGTCTGGCTCTGTTATCTGGTCAAATAAAAATATTAGAGTTCTATGACCCTGAGGTGTTCTTATTGTTTAAAATGAACTTTTTAATTTTCAAGAGGACAATAAAGGGATTATAAATGAAAGTTTCACTCCTAAATACTGACAAAAATAATTACCTTTTATGGATTTCATAGGCTGATATAACCAATCCAAAGTCATAACTAAAACTTGAAAGAAAAAAGTTCAATAAAGATAAGACAATGATAGTATGTATTCCTAGACATACAGATAAGTATAATGAAATAATATAGTCTCGATCATGAGAAAAGGGCTGTCAGGTTTGAAAAAAATGTATATGTGTATATATAACTCATAAAGAACTTGTGAATATGGAGGAAAATATATGTAAGTTCTTATTCATTTAATTTTTATTTATTTTCTTCCCACTCAACCAATTTCAAAAAAGGATCTGAGGCAGAATTTCTTTCTAAACTATGTAAGACCCCACTAGTGAAAGCTGGTAGCAACAGTGGAAGTGGTGTTAGCATGGCTATCGATTTTCCTGCCCATTTCCAGACCAAGGCCTTTAACATCAGGCTGATGCTGCCCTCCCACAGTCCCTTGATTCAAAGAAAAATAAATATTTATTTTACCATCTGTCAATATGTCTGACTTTTTAATAGCCAGCCCATCAAACATGAAAATATCTATACGGCGTATGTATACAACTTGCATTTTTTATGGCAAATATGACAGAAGAAAGGCAGAGAAAGAGGAAATATTTTCTTAAGGCATTTCTAACTAGCTTCTGACATAAGTTACTGCATTTTAACAATATAAACTGTCTCAGTTTATAATCAGTTGCTGATTCCCCCCAGCATCTGCCAACACTGCATTCTGCAAACACTAAAAAAGAAGAAAAATAATACTTCTGCCAAACACAAAAATAAGATCTTTCAGTGAAAGAGTTAAGAAACTGATGAGCTCTGTAATAGATTTTCTTTGATTCTAAACATATCATAAGATATCTTAGCAGCTCAATGGATGCATTCAGCACCTTATACCTTGAAAGCAATTCATAAATTTCACTAAAAAAGTTTACTATCAATGCCACAGCACTTTTCCCAAACATTTTCTACCACAAAATTGTTTCATCACATACCTATGAATATCTTGCAAAATACTAACATTCCCAGAACACAGCCTAGAAATCAGTTATACAGAATTTAATAATTTATCATCCAGCAATATAGATAATAGAAATACATATATGTGATAAAGAAGGCAAAAAAAAAAAAAAAACGGGGTATTTATAGGTAGAGAATGCTCTTCAAATATTATATGCAACAGACCTGACTGCTACTTTCTGCTACTTCCCATTCAGTCTTACTCAGTTTCTCTACATTTTCAAGAATTCCTTTCTATTTTCCTAATTTTAATTCTTCAAGAAACACTCATGACTATCTGAATCAACCATACTCAAATTTTTATTTACAGATAAAATAAAAACCAAATATAACTAAGCAAAACTACACTGAGTCTGTGTAAGTAATCCTGTAAATAAATGTACTACTAAAATGACCAAAATCTACTAATTAAAATGTATGTTCCCCTTATTCAGGAACAGTACAGTTTTAGCTAAAGTAAACATGACAGAGAAAAGCTAGAATATGTATAGAAAAACTCTGAAAGGTTACAAAAAAACTGATAATAATGGTTGCCTCTAAGAAAGAAAACTAGAGGATATTTTATGGTATATATTTTTGTAGTGCTTGAATTCCTCATCATATGTGAGTATTGATTTTTTGAAAAATAAAATATATATTAAATTTAAAATTTTTTAAACAGTAAAGATATTAAGAATCCATACAGCAAGCATAAGATGATAGGATTTGCCATGTACCTCACATATTGGAATTTCCTACTTAGTTAAAAGACTCACTATGAAAATTATTTGTTCAAATCTTACATTGACAAGAAACATTAGGATCTGCAGAAGAAAAAACACAAATAGCTATCCACAGCAAAAATAAAACTCATGATCATGTATTATACTTGGTTTAAACATCCAACTCTTCATTCAATATCAGTAAATCCTTAGTAACATGTGGATTCAAATAAACACCTAAGAAATTAAAATTACTGAATTCACAGTTGGGCTGATAAAGCATTTCAAGGCCTAGGAACATTAAGTTTACTGTGCCTTGATACCACGACACAACAGAAAATCCTCAAAGATAGAATGAATCATACGTAAAACAAAATTTTAGGGAATGCGGTTATATAAGTATTGAAAATAACCCATGAGAAAAATTTTATATATTAAGATATTCATCAGTTTTAAGGTGAAAAAAAAATGGAAATAACCTAAATGTATATTACTACAGGAATTGTTCAATTATAGAACATACTCTCAATCAGTAACATGAATTTTCATCTTAAAATCTGTGGAGTAACATGGAAATTACTGATATCTAATGAAACCATAATATGAGACTACACATATTCCATTATCAAAAATATGTTTCTGTGCCACATTTGTGGTACTTCACTGTCACAGCTCCAAGAGCATGGAGCGGAAAAAGCTAAAGACCAAGACTCCTACTGTTCAATCACACACACATATTCATACCCCTCTACCAGGCCACCAAAGGCACTGTCACCTCTTTAGGGCTTAGCGTGGGAATGGACACATGTGTCTGCCACGTGAAAAACCAAAAACTTGCTAGAATATTGTTGGCATCCTCAACCGAGACGAAATGCCCCAAAATAACTCATATTCTTTCAAGATTAAAACCCTTCTACCTATCTCAGAAATAGAGAAAAACAAAAGAATGGGAATGACTAGAGATCTCTTCAAGAAAATTAGAGATACCAAGGGAACATTTCATGCAAAGACGGGCTTGATAAAGGACAGAAATGGTATGAACCTAACAGAAGAAGAAGATATTAAGAAGAGTTGGCAAGAATACACAGAAGAACTGTGCAAAAAAAGATCTTCATGACCCAGATAAACACGATGGTGTGATTACTGACCTAGAGCCAGACATCCTGGAATGTGAAGTCAGGTGGGCCTTAGAAAGCATCACTACGAACAAAGCTAGTGGAGGTGATGGAATTCCAGTTGAGCTATTTCAAATCCTGAAAGATGATGCTGTGAAAGTGCTGCACTCAATATGCCAGCAAATTTGGAAAACTCAGCAGTAGCCACAGGACTGGAAAAGGTCAGTTTTCATTCCAATCACAAAGAAAGGCAATGCCAAAGAATGCTCAAACTACTGCACAATTGCACTCATCTCACACGCTAGTAAAGTAATGCTCAAAATTCTCCAAGCCAGGCTTCAGCAGTATATGAACCGTGAACTTCTTGATGTTCAAGCTGGTTTTAGAAAAGGCAGAGGAACCAGAGATCAAATTGCCAACATCTGCTGGATCATGAAAAGGCAAGAGAGTTCCAGAAAAACATCTATTTCTGCTTTATTGACTATGCCCAAGCCTTTGACTGTGTGGATCACAATGAACTGTGGAAAATTCTTAAAGAGATGGGAATCCCAGACCACCTGACCTGCCTCTTAAGAAATCTGTATGCAGGTCAGGAAGCAACAGTTAGAACTGGACAAGGAACAACAGACTGGTTCCAAATAGGAAAAGGAGTTTGTCAAGGCTGTATATTGTCACCCTGCTTATTTAACTTATATGCAGAGTACATCATGAGAAACGCTGGGCTGAGAGCAGCACAAGCTGGAATCAAGATTGCCAGGAGAAATATTAATAACCTCAGATATGCAGATGAAACCACCCTTATTGCAGAAAGTGAAGGGGAACTCAAAAGCCTCTTGATGAAAGTGAAAGTGGAGAGTGAAAAAGTTGGCTTAAAGCTCAACATTCAGAAAACTAAGATCATGGCATCCAGTCCCATCACTTCATGGGAAATAGATGGGCAAACAGTGGAAACAGTGTCAGACTTTATTTTTTGGGGCTCCAAAATCACTGCAGATGGTGACTGCAGCCATGAAATTAAAAGACGCTTACTCCTTGGAAGGAAAGTTATGACCAACCTAGGCAGCATATTCAAAAGCAGAGACATTACTTTGCCAACAAAGGTTCATCTAGTCAAGGCTATGGTTTTTCCTGTGGTCATGTATGGTTGTGAGAGTTGGACCATGAAGAAGGCTGAGCGCCGAAGAATTGATGCTTTTGAACTGTGGTGTTGGAGAAGACTCTTGAGAGTCCCTTGGACTGCAAGGAGATCCAACCAGTCCATTCTGAAGGAGATCAGCCCTGGGATTTCTTGGGAAGGAATGATGCTAAAGCTGAAACTCCAGTACTTTGGCCACCTCATGCAAAGAGTTGACTCATTGGAAAAGACTCTGATGCCGGGAGGGATTGGGGGCAGGAGGAGAAGGGGATGACAGAGGATAAGATGGCTGGATGGCATCACTGACTCGATGGACGTGAGTCTGAGTGAACTCCGGGAGTTGGTGATGGACAGGGAGGCCTGGCGTGCTGCGATTCGTGGGGTCGCAAAGAGTCGGACATGACTGAGCGACTGAACTGAACTGAACTGAACCTATCTCAACTGAAGCTTGATTTCCATTTCCCCCCCTTTTGGACGTATAACTCCAGGCTTCATCGTCTTTATTAGACCTAAAACCCTGAAACACAAAATACTTAGACTTCCTCTCTGTAAGTTGATACGAAATAATCTCAAGAATGAGATACAGAAGTTAGGAAGGGGAACCAGTTTAGTTGAGGGAAATATGATTAATTTGTTCATTCATCCAAGAAAAAGGCACTTTGTGCACTGTATGTACCAAATGTGGAGAACATGGCAATAAACAAAATAAACATAGTTCTCATTCATATCTGGGGCAATTAACGCTGAGTCTATTCTGAACGCAAAGAGTCTGAGTTACTGCTGCTGCTAAGTCGCTTCAGTTGTGTCCGACTCTGTGCATGCATGCTAAGTCACTTCAGTCGCTAGGATAACCCTAACAGACAAGCTTATATAGAGACAGAAACATGGTTTTCAAAAAAGTGCAGGCAAGAATTATCACAGGCTTAGTTTTTGGAAGCTAAGCCTACAAAAATTGAACAGAGGGGAATCAAAAAACCTTGAGTAATTGAATGTTTCACTGAAAATAACAATGCAGATTTGATGGAATGGGCAATAAACAAGATGTCAATTTCACAAACTGTACAGACCTTAGAGGAAGAAGTTTATTGTAATGACTGATAAAGTCTAGAATATATTACATTAGATCAGTGTTAAGGTTGGGTGGACATAGAAGTTGGAGTCCTCAAAGAGGCAGGACCATTAAGTCAGAGGAGTGGAAAAACATTTTCATTAGCCAAAAATTTTCAACACAGGAGAAATTTAAATCACTATAAGAGACCTTGGAATAAATTTTAATAATTTTTCCACAGACAAATTCTCTGAAGAAAGAATGTTTTAAAAGAGGATGACATCCCTTAAGAGACCTGAGGGGAGAAAATTCCCATGAATACAAACAATAAAATGGCCTGGAGATGAGTGGAAAGAAAAATTAAAATCTGTAAAAGCTAAGTATATGACTCCCAAAAAACATATTTAAGTAAAAAAAAATTTTTTAATAAGGTACAGCTTCAAAGAACACTGGAAAACTCAGAAAGGAAAAAAAAAAATGGAACTGAGGAAGACAAGAAAGAACTAATAATCATACCTAATTTGGCTCCAATAATAATATCAAAACATTCTACTAAAATAATAAATACCATCAAGATGTAAATACTTTGTAGCCACTTGTAATCTAATCCTCCCTTCTCTTATTTATCCTGCAACTATAAACAAACTATACATTTGGAGAACATGAAATAATCAAATTAAAAGTACTCCTTTGGGAGGTAACATTGGATGATACTGTTTCATCAACAAAAAATGCAGCAATAAATGAGAACAAGCCACTGAAAAGAAAAAAGAAATCCAAATTTTCTACATTGACATAGAAAATGTGGCTAATGTTACCATAGGATTTAGAGTAGCAAAACTAGGCAAGGGGGTATTTCTCAGCAAATTTAATGTTTTTAATAGTATTTCAACATTTCTTCTCTGACGTCAGTTTTTAAATAGGAAATTCCAAAGTTGGTCAGAGAAAATTTAGTAATTGTGTAATTTATTAACTTGGGGCTGCAGGAGGAAATTTTTGTGTTTTATTTCAAAACTTACCTTTTATTAAGAGCTACAAGGGGGGATTGAATCTGGTGAAGTTTTCCATATTTTTATGAGGACAAAATGCTATTAAGACCTACAAACAAAATGTATTTTTATTAAAAATGACTAATGCTCAGTGAAAAGTTCAAAGGCTAGAAAAGAAGCACTAAAAAGAGTTTTTAAAACAACAGTTCAGCTCACTCAGTTACTGGAAAAGTCATTTTCATAGTTAACCTTCAGGGCTAAGCAGCAGCTGGAAAAGCAGCATATTCTATAATGCAGTTAGTAAATGTCATGCCCTATTCTTGAAAGAAGCAAAATACATTACCCTTAAAGACTGCAAATGACTCTATAACAGCAGACAAGATATACAATAGATTTAATACACAATGCATATCGCGATAAAAGATACCTCTCAACCAGATCCAATGTATGGTCACTGGGTGGCTCCTGGATTCAAAAACATAAATAAGTCAATTTTTCCTGTTAGAGTTGAAGAAATCTGAATATAGAAACTATACTAAATTAACATTATTAATTAGAAGTTTAATTTCTTAGATTTAACAATGTTTTATATTTAGGAAGAAGAATGTCCTTGTTCATTAAAGATTCATGCTGAAGCATCTGGGGGTAAAATATACGTAACTTACTTTCAAATGCATGTAATCTGTGCATGTATGTGTGTGTGTGTGTGTGTGTGTGTGTATAAAGCAAGTGTCTCAAAAATGTTCAAAATTTGGTAAATGTAAGGTATATGGACATTAACTGCACTTTCTATATTATTTCAATTTTCTGGAGCTTTTTATTTTCTTTCTTTTAAATTATAAAGTATGATTTTAATAACACATTTACAGGAGACTTGGAAAAGACAGAACAAAGTTATATATAGTTTCACTATTACAATTATTTTTTAAGTAGATAAATTAAGATTTTTAGTTGAAGTTTCAATATCAAACTCTCAAAAATTAATAGAATGAATAGACAGAAAAGAAGATATAGTAGACCTGAAAAGCACTATGAGCCAATTTAACATAATTAAATTTTATGCAATTTTTACACAACAGCAGGATACAAATTCAATTCAAGTTCCCATAGACTATAAAGCAGAAGATACTGGAACATATCCAGGGATATAAAACAAGGTGCAAAAATTTCATGGTCTAAAGGTACTGAAATCATACAGAATCTGTTCTTTCATCACTGTGGAATTATGTTAGAAATCAATTATCAAAAGATACTTGAAAATAACCCACATGTTTTCAAGAGCAATGTGACATTTACCAAAAGAGACCTTTGACTTAGCCACTTAAAGCCTCAATGAAGTTAAAAGACTGAAAAAACACAGAGGGTGATTGCAGAGAAGAAAGCATTTAAATGAGAAATTAATATCAAAGATATTTAAAAATTGCATGTATCTGGAAATAAAATGTCCACTTTAAATGATGGGTGTACCTAAGAAACCATAACAAGGAAAATTAGAAAATATTTGAAATAGGATAAATATGAAAAGAAAGTTTATCAGAATTTGTTGCATGTAGCTGAAGCTGCTCACTGCACTTAAATACAATGTGGAATCTTGAATAATATGTGGAAATGAATGGACACAAGCATAAAATTTTGTGAAATGTGAAGAAAATCTGTACAATAATAATGCTGTATCACATGCTAATTTCCTGTTCGTTTTTTAAACATAGTATTTCTTTATATTCTCAGAATTGGATTAGAAGTTTCAAACCTCATAAAATTTTTAAAATAACTAAAATAATAAGCTTTCCAGACTTTTAGCAGTAATACTAGATGCCAGAATAAATCGAACTATATCAAAGATTTGAGTGAAAATAAATTAGAAATTTATTAGAATAAATTAGAAATTAGTATTCTATTCATACTGAGTCAAACAAGTGAATCTAAAATGTCATAAATTTTTTAACTAAGCAAAAATTCATAATTTTTCTAAAAATATGTATATTATACATAAGCTTTTCTACTTGATAAAGAACAACAAAACAAAAGAAACGGAGAAATTGGAAACATAAACTAAATGGATTGGGAGCACTGAATATGAAATAGAAAAAGTGAAACAAACTAGGTAAAAGTTAAAAAAAAAATCACCCTATAGTCCAGTCATTTTTAAACACAGATGCTCATTAGAAAGACATCTGGAGCTTTGGCGGAAAAACAACCAGTACATGGGCATTTGGATTCTTAAAAAAAAATTCCAAGATAATTCTGATATGCATCTGGATTTTAAAAAGTGATTCTAGGTTTTTTCTATTAAATGTCAGTTTTAGGGATGAAGAATTCTATCATCTTCTGTTGACCAATCATGATACAATGGAATTAAAAAGAGTAATAGTTACATAATCACAATAGTAAAACATGTTTATCTGTTTTAACAATCAATAATCAGACAAAAAATAAAAGATAATTACAATTTCAAGCCATAATGGAAACATGATTAACGTAACAATATAAAATAACTACATACAATTTGAGGGGTTAAGTAGAGTGATGTGGTAGGTGGAAGTGCATACATACACCTGTTTTTCATCTACCCAGCCAGTCTATGTCTTTTGGTTAATGCATTTAATTTATTTACATATAAAGTAATTATCAACATGCATGATCCTATTATCATTTTCTTAATTGTTTGGGGTTTGTTTTGTGTAAGCTTTTTCTTTCTCTTGTGTTTCCTACCTAGAGAAGTTCCTTTAGCATTTCTCATAAAGCTAGTTTGGTTGTGCTGAATTTTCCTAACTCTTGCTTGTGGAAAGCTTTTGATTCTCCATCAAATCTGAACAAGAATCACGCTGGGTAGAGTATTCTTGGTTACGCATTCTTCCCCTTTCATCACTTTAAATATACTGTGCCATTCCCTTCTGGCTTGTAGAATTTCTGTTGAGAAATCAGCTGATAACCTTATGGGAGTTCCCTTGTACGTTATTTATCATTTTTCCCTTGTTGCTTTTAATATTACATCTTTGTCTTTAATTTTCATTAGCTTGATTACTATGTATGTCCTACTTGGGTTTAGCCTATCTGGAACTTTCTCAGCTTCCTAGACTTGGTTGACGATTTCCTTTGCCATGTTAAGGAAGTTTTCAGTTAAATTCTCTTGAAATATTTTCTCAGGTCCTTTCTCTTTCTCTTCTCATTTTGGGACCCCTATAATGTGAACGTTGGTGCATTTAATGTTGTCCCAGAGGTCCCTTCAGTCAGTTCAGTTCAGTCGCTCAGTCATGTCCGACTTTTTGCAACCCCATGAATTGCAGCACGCCAGGCCTCCCTGTCCATCACCAACTCCAGGAGTTTACCCAGACTCATGTCCATCAAGTCGGTGATGCCATCTAGCCATCTCATCCTCTGTCATCCCCTTCTTCTCCTGCCCCCAATCCCTCCCAGAATCAGGGTTTTTTCCAATGAGTCAATTCTTTGCATGAGGTGGCCAAAGTACTGGAGTTTCAGCTTTAGCATCAGTCCGTCCAAAGAAATCCCAGGGCTGATCTCCTTTAGAATGGACTGGTTGGATCTCCTTGCAGTCCAAGGGACTCTCAAGAGTCTTCTCCAACACCACAGTTCAAAAGCATCAATTCTTCGGCACTCAGCTTTCTTCACAGCCCAACTCTCACATCCATATATGACCACTGGAAAAACCATAGCCTTTGTTGGCAAAGTAATATCTCTGCTCTTGAATATGCTATCTAGGTTGGTCATAACTTTCCTTCCAAGGAGTAAGTGTCTTTTAATTTCATGGCTACAATTACCATCTGCAGTGATTTTGGAGCCCAAAAAAATAAAGTCTGACACTATTTCCACTGTTTCCCCATCTATTTGCCATGAAGTGATGGGACCAGAATGCCATGATCTTCGTTGTCTGAATGTTGAGCTTTAAGCCAACTTTTTCACTCTCCTCTTTCACTGTCTTAATTATTTTCATTCTTTTTTCTATATTCTGTTCTGCAACACTGATTTCCACCATTCTATTTTCCTGATAATTTATGTGCTCTTTTGCATCAGTTACTCTGCTGCTGGGTCCTTGCACTGTACTGTTCATTTCTGTTTGTTTTTTATTTCTTCTAGGTCTTTGGTAAACATTTCTTGCATCTTCTCCATTCTTTTTCCAAGATCCTGGATCATCTTCACTATCTATTCTGAATTCTTTATCTAGAAGATTGCCTATATCCACTTCGTTTAGTTTTTATCTGGGGCTTTATCTTGTCCTTACATCTAGGACATAATCCTATATATTTTCATTTTGATTAACTGTTTGTGATGTGATTTTCGTTCTGGCAGCTGTGGGATTGTAGTTCTTCTTGCTTCTTCTGTCTGCCCTCTAGTGGATGAGGCTAAGAGGGTTGTGTAAGCATGCTAATGGGAGGGACTGACAGTGTGAAAAACTGGGTCTTGTTCTGGTGGGCAGGGTCATGCTCCGTAAAACTTTAATCCGATTGTCTGCTAATGGGTGGTTGTTAAACAGCTAGTTGCAATTTTAATGCTCTTGCAGGAGGAGATGAGTACATGTCCTTCTACTCTGCCATCTTGAACCAATCTCCTAGGTTTTTAATTTGATAAATGAAAAGGTGGGGAGGAAATCAAGATATCTCAACCCAACATTGTTGTTGTTTTTCAGTTGCTCAATCATGTCCAACTCTTTGTGACCTCATGGACTAAAACACAGCAGGCTTTCCTGTCCTTCACTATCTCTTGGAGTTTGCTCAAACTCATGTCCATGGAGTCGATGATGCCATCCAATCATCTCATCTTCTGTTGGCCCCTTCTCCTCCTGCCTTCAATCTTTCCCAGCATCAGGGTCTTTCCCAATGAGTCAGCTCTTCACATCAGGTGGACAAAGTATTGGAGCTTCAGCATCAGTCTTTCCAATAAATATTCAGGGTTGATTTCCTTTAGGATTTACTGGTTTGCTTTCCAAGGGACTCTCAATAGTCTTCTCCAACAGTTCAAAAGTATCAATTCTTCAGTGTTCAGCCTTCTTTAGGGTCCAACTCTTATATCTGCAGATGACTACTGGAAAAACCATACCTTTGACTAGATGGACCTTTGTCAACAAAGTGATGTATTTGCTTTTTAATACACTGTCTAGGTTTGTCATAGCTTTTCTTCCAAGGAGTAAGTGTCTTTTAATTTCATGGCTGCAGTCACTGTCTGCAGTGATTTTAGAGCCCAAGAAAATAAAATCTGTCACTGCTTCCACTTTTTTCCTTTCTATTTGCCATGAATTGACAGGACCAGATGCCATGATCTTAGTTTTCTGAATGCTGAGTTTCAAGCCAGCTTTTTCACTCTCCTCTTTCACCTTCAACAAGAGGCTCTTTAGTTCCTCTTTGTTTTCTGCCATTAGGCTGGTTTTATCTGCTTATTTGAGGTTATTGATATTTCTCCTGGAAATCTTAATTGCAGCTTGTTCTTCATCCAGCCTGGCATTTTGCATGATATACTCTGCATATAAGTTAAATAAGCTGGGTGACAATATACAGCCTTGATGTACTGTAGTGCTTTCCCAATTTTGAACCAGTCTGTTTCTCTATGTCCAGTTCTAACTGTTGCTTCTTAACCTGCATACAGGTTTCTCAAGAGGCAGGTCAGGTGATCTGTTATTCCTATCTATTTAAGAATTTTCCACAGTTTGTTGTGATCCAAAAATAGAATCTCTACAGAAACATAAAGCAGAACTAGATAGGAAACTATCACCACAAAAATAAATTTTACCATCTAAATACACATGGCATACTATACTAGGTATTCTAATAAAAAACTAACATGCTGTATGGTTTTTAAGAACATATAATCTAAGACTGACACTGATGATAAACCTAACATTGAAACTGAAAAGAAATAGCTATACAAATTTAAACAATAAAGTAAGTATATGTCCTAATCATCACTACTTTTATGGTAGTGGTTTAGTCGCTAAGTCATATCCAACTCTTGCAAACCCACAGACTACCAGGCTTCTCTGTCCTTGGGATTCTCCAGGCAATAATACCAGAGTTGGTGGCCATTTCCTTCTCCAGAGGATTTTCCCAACCCAGGGATCAAATCCAGATCTCCTGCATTGCTGGCAGATTCTTTATCAAGTGAGCTACAAGGAAAGTCCCTACCTTCTCTGTCCGTGGGATTCTCCACTCGAGAATACTGGAGTAGGTAGCCATTCCCTTCTCCAAGGGATCTTCCTGGCCCAGAGACTGAACCCAGGTCTCCTGCATTACAGGCAGATTCTTTACCATCTGAGCCATGTGGCTGACCACTTTTCTAGCCACACCAAAAAGAAAAGCTGCTCAAATCTGGCAAAGATCATTCTAACCTTTATAACTCTATATACATTCTACCACTTCAACTGGCTCACAGGATATATAAAGTTTAACCAGTATCACTTTTTCATTCAAGAAATCAGAGTGGAGACTTCCCTGGTGGTCCAGTGGTTATGACTTCACCTTCTAAGGTAGGGGTTGTGGGTTAGATCCCTGGTTGGGAAGCTAAGATTCCACATGCTTCATAGCCAAAAAAAAAAAAAAAAACCACACAAAATAAAACATAAAACAGAACCAATATTGTAACTAATTCAATAAAAACTTTAAAATTGGTCTACATTAAAAAAACAAATCTTTTAAAAAAGAAAGAAAGAAATTAGATGGCCATTAATGAGGGACTTAATTTTGTGAGGGAAAGAAGTTCATTTCTGCTTATAACACTATCTTAGACACTATAACAAAGTATTCTGTGCTTTGTTACAAATTTGCCTTTTCCCAACAGTCCCTGCTTTTCATCATGAGTCAGTTCAAACATTCTTTCCTAGGAGCATTTTCTCATCACCCTAAATTTAGTTAGGATAAAGAAAATAATGGGCTTCTGGTAAACAATCTGCCTGCAAGGTGGGAGACCTGGGTTCGATCCCTGGGTCAAGAAGATCCCCTGCAGAAGAGCATGGCAACCCACTTCAGTATTCGTGCCTGGAGAATTCCATGGACAGAGGACCCTGGTGGGCTACAGTCCATGGAGTCACAAAGAATCGGATACGACCGAGCAACTAACACTTTCACTTCTCAAAGATAATATTTTATTACCATGGTATATAATTTTTCCAATCCAAACTGATCCAGCATTTGGTAGTGCTTGAGATACAAGAATAAATAAGACACTTGCCATATCAAGTCCCTAGTTTGGTACTGGAGACACTCATGCAAAGAAATAACTATGTATGCCATCAGGGAGGGGGGAAATCCACCCCCCCCAAATCATACATTTTTAGACTGGTCTAATAATTAAATTGACACAAAACAAATTAAGTGGAGAAAAAAACTCTAATCTGTATGTAAAGAGGTCTCATAAAAATAGGACACCCAGAGTAACTAAAGCAGGCTATTTATACATCATTTTTAGACAAAGAAAATTACTTGTGAAGATTTAACAAACCAAACAGGCATGTGCATGGGGTAGCAAACTGATGAAGTAACAAAGTCTGCTTATACAGTTTTATTTGTCTTGAAATACCTACGCTGGTAATAAGGATGCTTTTTATGCTCCTGGTATAGGGAGAATACCTTCACACGGGAGATTTACTTCCTACTTTCTGAGAGAAACTGTTTTTTATTATGATTTTCCCCCATGAGGCATTTGTCAAGTAACTGAAATTTAAAATAATAACTATGCCACTGCAGTGTATCTTGGGGTGACCTGCTCTGAGCCCCAACAGTACCACTTACAATCATGCAATCCACCAAGCTACTCAAGTCAAAAACCTCAGATGTCTTATGATTCTCTCTTTCCTCCATTACATCTAGGCCACTGACAAATAATGAATGCATCCTTTCTCTCCATTTCCACTATTACTCTGGTCCAGAACTAACTTCCGGAGAAGGCGATGGCACCCCACTCCAGTACTCTTGCCTGGAAAATCCCATGGACCGAGGAGCCTGGTAGGCTGCAGTCCATGGGGTCGCAAAGAGTCGGACACGACTGAGCGACTTCACTTTCACTTTTCACTTTCATGCTTTGGAGAAGGAAATGGCAACCAACTCCAGTGTTCTTGCCTGGAGAATCCCAGGGTGGGGGAGCCTGGTGGGCTGCCATCAATGGGGTCGCACAGAGTCAGACACGACTGAAGTGACTTAGCAGCAGCAGCAGCAGCAGAACTAACTTCTCTCATCTGGATTGCTAGTATAAAACATAATTTGTCTTCCATAAATGGTCTTCCCCTCTTGACTCCTTGTCATCTGTTTTCCACACAAGAGAGAGAGTAATCTTTTAAAACATAAAACAGATCATGTCAGTCCCTTGCTTAAACCTTTCCAATGGTTTCACTTGGAATAGAATCCAAATTCTTTACCATGGCTGCCTTCCAGGTTCCATATGTTCTGGACCTATCTGTATCTCTGGCCTAATCTCCTAATCTCCCTCTCACATAGTACACTTCAGCCATACTGATTTTCTTTGCATTTCTCAATTTTACCAGCTTTTTACCTCTTACACTTTTGTACTAGTAATTTCTCTCTGCCTAAAATGCTATGAGTACTTCTGTGGCTGGCTCACTACTGTCACACAGGTTTCAGTTAAAATGTTACTTCTCAGCCAGGCCTTTAGCTATCACTCAATCTAAAATAGCCACCTATCCACTTTCTTCATTTTATCACAGTAACACTGATAATTACTTGATCTTTTCTTATTTAAAAATTTATTGGCTGTCTCTCTCTCTTCTAAATCAAGCCTTCTCAGGAGAAATTACTACTGACCTTACAAAAATAAAAAAGAATTATAATAGCATATTATAAGCAACTTTATACCAACAAATTAATAAATGAAATGGGCAAATTCCTAGAAAGACAAAAACCACTAAAACTGAATCAAGAAAAAATAGAAAGCCAAAGTAAACCTATAAAAATTAGAGACTGAATTATTAATTTTTAAAATTCCCACAAATAAAAGATTATGGATAGTTGGCTTCACTGATGAGTTCCACCAAAACTTTAAGAGGAATTAATAAAGGGTTGAGATCAAGATGGCAAAGTAGGAAGACCTGACCTCACTTCCTTTCAGAAGCACACAAAAAATACAAACACTTAGAGAGCAACTATCTCTGACAATGACCTAAAAAAAAATAGAAAATTTTCCACAACAAAAGATATAATAAAGGAGACAAGATGAGTAAGAGTGGCAGAGATGTGGTCCAATCAAGATGCATACTCTTGGCAAGGCAAAACACCAGCTGGAGGGATATGACAATTGCTCAGGTGCTCACCTAGTAATAAAGGGTCTAAGCCCCACATCAGGCTTCCCAGTCCATCGGTCTTGCACTACGAAGATAAGCTCCCAAAATATGTGAAAACCAGCTGGGTTTACACTTAGAAGAGTCAGAGGGTTGTAGAAAACTGAGACTCCACCCTTAAAAGACATATGAAAAACTCACTCCACTCCCAGCAAATGCAGCATCAGAGAGGCACATAGGTCAAATCCACTTTCTTATCTTAGCCTCTCAGAGAGGCCGGAAGCAGATGGAATACCCGCTTAGAGACTGAGATATTGGTGGCATCCATAGAAGTTAACATAGAGAATTAGACAAAATGAAGCCTAAAGGAATACTGTCCAAATTAAAGGAAAAAGCAAAAACCTAAGAAAAATAACTAAGTTAAACAGATAAGCAATCTACCTGAAAAAGAGTTTGACATAATGTTTATAAAGATACCATACTTGAAAGAAAAATGAATACTGTGAGAATTTCAAAAGTTAGGAAACATAAAGAAAAAAATGAAACTACTGAAAAATACAGTAGCTACTTGAAAAATACAATAGCTAAAATAAAAAAATGCACCAGAGAGAATTCATAATAGATTAGATGATGCAGAAAAATGGATCTGCAATATGGAAAACAGAACAGTAGAAATCACTGAAACTGAACAGAAAAAAGAATTTTAAAAAACAAGGCTAATAAAAGAGACCTCTGGACAACATAAAATGTACTAACATTTTGAAGTCCCATGGGGGTGCCATAAAGATAAAAGAGAGAGAAAGGGGCAGAGAACTTATTTGAATCAGTCAGTCAGTTCGGTCGCTCAGTCATGTCCAACTCTTTGTGACCTCAGGAATCGCAACACACCAATCCTCCCTATCCATCACCAACTCCCGGAGTTCACCCAAACTCATGTGCATCAAGTCGGTGATTCCATCTAGCCATCTCATCCTCTGTTGTCCTCTTCTCCTCCTGTCCCCAACCCCTCCCAGCATCAGGGTCTTTTCCAATGAGTCAACTCTTTGCATGAGGTGGCCAAAGTATTGGAGTTTCAGCTTCAACATCGGCCCTTCCAATGAACACCCAGGACTGACCTCCTTTAGGATGGACTGGTTGGATCTCCTTGCTGTCCAAGGGACTCTCAAGAGTCTTCTCCAATACCACAGTTCAAAAGCATCAGTTCTTTTGATGGCGCTCAGCTTTTTTCACAGTCCAACTCTCACATCCATACATTGAATAAATAATACTAATAAAGAAAAACTTCCCTAACCTGACAAAAAACACAGACATCCACATCCACAAAGCACAGTCTCAAACAAAATGAACTCAGATTCAAAAAGAGAAACATTATACTTAAAATGACAAAAACTAAAGACTTAATTAAAAGCAGTAAGAGAAAAACAAGTAGTTACATACAAAGGAATTACCATAAGACTATAAGTTGATTTTTTGGCAGAAATTTTGCAGACCAATCCTATAACCAGCAATACTCTACCTGGCAACATTATCATTCAGAGGTGAAGAAAAGAGAAATAATTTTATGACAAGCAAAAACAAAAAGAAAAACAAAAACAAAAAGAGTTCACTGCCACTAAACTAGTAAATTACTAAAATTTACAAGAAAGGTTAAAGAGATTTCTCTAAGCAGAAAAGGCCATAATCAAATTTTTAAAAACCATGAAAGAAAAAAAATTCACAAGTAAAGCAAAACATCTATTAAAGGTAGTGGGTCAAACATCTACAAAGCTAAAAGTTAAAACATAAAAGTATAAAATCATGTATACTACAGTAAATAGTTAAGAAATACACAAAATAAAAAGATGAAAATATGACATCAAAAGCATTAAATGTGGCAAAAGAAGTAAAAATGTAGGGCTTTCTGAATGCATTCAAATTTAAGAGATCATTAATTTAAAGTAGGTGGCTATATACACAGATTGCTATATACGAACCTCATGGTAACAACAAACCAAAATTCTATAATAGATACCAAAAAAATTTTTAAAGAAATCCAAATGTACTAAAGATAGTAATCAAATCACAAAGCAAGTGGGAAACAGAAGAATAAAAAAGAACTACAAAATTAACTAGAAAACAGATTTTAAAAAGAGCAATAAGCACATGCCTGCGTGTTTGTGCCTGTGCTTGGTCACTCGGTTGTCTGACTCTTTGCAACCCCATGTACTGCAGCCTCCAGGTTCCTCTGTCCATGGAATTTTCCAGGCAAGAATCCTGGAGCAGGTTGCCATTTCCTACTCTGGGAGATCTTCCTACCCCAGGGGTTGAACCTACATCCCTTGCATCTCCTGCAATGGTAGGTGGATTCTTTACCACTGCACCAGCTAGGAAGCCCAAGTACACCCCTATTTATAATCAAATGCAAATGGAGTAAATTTTCCAATCAAAAGACATAGGATGGTTGAATGGATTAAAAAAATAAGACCCATATACATGCTGCCTACAAAAGACTCATGTCATATCTAAAGACACTCACAGGCTGAAAGTGAAGGGATGAGTAAAGATTGTTCAGGCAAATGAGAACAAAAGGAAAAGTGGGGAAGAAATGCTTATATCAGACAAAATAGATTTTAAAGACTTCAACAAGACACAAAGGACATTATATAATAATAATGAGATTAATGTAATAAGATAACACTTGTTAAATACCTATGCACACAACACCTAAATACATAAAGCAAGTATCAGTAGCTATAAAGGAAGAAACAGACAGTAATACAGTATGGTAGGGGACTTTAATACCCAACTTAAGTCAATTGTTAGATCATCCAGAATTACTATCAATAAGGAAACAATGACCCTAAATGAAATATTAGACCAAACAGACTTAAAGACAGACATAATATTCCATCTAAAAGTGGCAGAATATACACACTCTTCACAAATGTGCACAGAACATTCTCCAAGACAGATTACATTCTAGGCCACAAAGCAAGTATCAATAAATTTAAGAAGACTGAAAGTATATCAATCGTCTTTTCCAACCACAACTGTATGAAACTACAAATAAATGAGATAAGAAAACCAGAAAAACACAGACATATGGGAGATAAATAACATGATACTAAACCAATGGGTTAACAAAGAAATCAAAGAAGAAATTGAAAAATACTTGAGACCAATGAAAATGGAAATACACCATAACAAAATCCACGTGATAAAGCAAAATCAATTCTAAGAGGAAAGTTTGTAGTGACACAGGCCTCCCTCAAGAAAAAAGAAATAACTCACATAAACAATCTAACATTACACGTAAAGGAACTATAGAAAAAGGAATAAGATCAAAGTTGGTAGAAAAAGGGAAATAAAACCAGAGCATAAATAAATAGATAAAGCAACAGAAAACATCAATGAAACTAAAAGCTGGTTCTTTAAAAAGATAAAACAAAAATTGATAAACCTTCAGGTAGGGTCATAAAGAAAAAGAGAGACAGCAAAAAATTAAATCTGAAATATAAAAAAAGGTACAACTGACACCAGAGAAAGATAATGAATCATAAGGGATTACTATAAACAATATACTCCAACAAACTGGACAACCTAAAAAAAAAATGGACAAAATCTTACAAATATACAATCTTCCAAGACAGCATCACCGATTTCATAGACATGAATTTGGGCAAACTCCAGGAGATCATGAAGGACAGGGAAGCCTGGCGAGATGCAGTCCATGGGGTCACAAAGGGTCAAACACAATTTACCAACTGAACAACAACAAGACTGAATCAGGACAAAACAGAAAATCTGAACAGACTGCTTACAATTAGTGAATCTGAATCAGTGATCAAAAACTTCCCAACAACAACAAAATCCAGGATCACATGGTTTGATAGGCGAATTCTAAAAAAACATCTTGAAGCCTATCCTTCTGAAAGTATCCCAAAAAAGCAAAGAGGAAGAATCAGCTCCAAATTCCTTCTATCAGCATTACTCTAATACCAAACTCATACAAAGACTCTACAAAAAAGAAAACAATAGGCCAATATCCTTGATGAAGAGAGATGTAAAAATCTTCAATAAAATACAAAGTGAATTCAACAATACAGAGAGGATCATACATAATAATCAAATAAGATTTACCATAGAAATGCAAGGATGACTCAATATCACAAACAAGTCTGTGAGATATACCACATTAGTAAGACTGTATATAAAAATATTATCTTATTAGATGTAAAAAAGATACTTGACAAAATCCAATATCCTTTTATGAAGAAAATTCTCAACAAAGTGGGTATAGAAGGATCATAGTTAAACATAATAAAAGACTGATATGACAAACCCACAACAAACATCATACTGAAGAATGAAAAACAGAAAGCTTTTCCTCTAAGACCAGGAACAAAACAAGAACGCATACTTACACCACGTTTATTCAACACAGTATTAGAAGTCCTGCTGCTGCTGCTGCCGCCGCCAAGTCACTTCAGTTGTGTCTGACCCTGTGCGACCCCATAGACGGCAACCCACCAGACTCCCCTGTCCTAGGATTCTCCAGGCAAGAACACTGGAGTGGATTGTCACTTCCTTCTCCAATGCATGAAAGTGAAAAGTGAAAGTGAAGTCCCTCAGTCGTGTCCGACTCTTAGCGACCCCATGGACTGCAGCCACCAGGCTCCTCCGTCCATGGGATTCTCCAGGCAAGAGTACTGGAGTGGGGTGCCATTAGAAGTCCTAGCCACAGCAATCACAGAAGAAAAAGACAAAGACATCCAAACTAGAAAAGAAGAAGTAAAACTGCCATCATTTGCAAATGACATGATACTAAGCATCAGTTCAGTTCAGTTCAGTTGCTCAGTTGAGTCCGACTCTTTGCAATCCCATAAACTGCAGCACGCCAGGCCTCCCTGTCCATCACCAACTCCCGGAGTTCACTCAAACTCATGTCCAGCGAGTCGGTGATGCCATCCAGCCATCTCATCCTCTGTCATCCCCTTCTCCTCCTGCCCCCAATCCCTCCCAGCATCAGAATCTTTTCCAATGAGTCAGCTCTTCGAATGAGGTGGCCAAAGTATTGGAGTTTCAGCTTCAGCATCAGTCCTTCCAATGAACACCCAGGGCTGATCTCCTTCAGAATGGACGGGTTGGATCTCCTTGCAGTCCAAGGGACTTTCAAGAATCTTCTCCAACACCACAGTTCAGAAGCATCAATTCTTCGGCGCTCAGCTTTCTTCACAGTCCAACTCTCACATCCACACATGACCACTGGAAAAACCATAGCCTTGACTAGACGGACCTTTGTTGGCAAAGTAATGATAACAAGCCCTAAAAGTGAAAGTCGCTCAGTTGTGTCTGACTCTTTAGGACCCCATGGACTATACAGTCCATGGAATTCTCCAGGTCAGAATATTGTAGTGGGTAGCCTTTCCTTTCTCCAGGGGATCTTCCCAAGCCAGGGATCAAACTCAGGTCTCCCTCATTGCAGGCGTATTCTTTACCACTTGAGCCCCAAGGGAAGCCCAGAAAATCCTATAGACTCCATCAAAAAACATAGGAACATAATAAATGAATTTAGTAAAGTTACAGGATACAAAACTAATATACCAAAACATGTTACTTTTCTAGTTGATAATAATGAACTATAAGAAAGGGAAATTAAGAATATTTTCCCATTTATAATTGCATCAAAAAATAAATATAAGTTCTAGAAAAAATTTTAACAAAAGGTAAAAGACCTATAGTCTTTTAAAGACTATAAAACACTAATAAAATAAACTAAAAATGACACAAATAAATAGAAAGATATACATGCTTATAGATTTAAAAAATTAGCATTGTTAAAAATATCCATACTACCCAATCTACAGATTCAGTACAATCTCTATCAAAATATCAATGGAATTTTATAGACCTAAAACACACCATAAAATCTGTGTGGATCCATGAAAGATCCTGAATAGTCAAAGCAATCTTGAGAAAGAAGAACAAAACTGAAGGTATTGTGCTCCCTGGTTTCAAACTATACTACAAAGTTTTAGTAATCAAAATAGTACTGACACACACACAAAAAAAAACAGACACACAGATCAATGTAAATGAAGAGCATATGCTGCTACTGCTGCTAAGTCGCTCCAGTCGTGTCCGACTCTGTGCGACCCCATAGACGGCAGCCCACCAGGCTCCGTCGTCCCTGGGATTCTCCAGGCAAGAACACTGGAGTGGGTTGCCATTTCCTTCTCCAATGCATGAAGTGAAAAGTGAAAGGGAAGTCGCTCAGTCGTGTCGGACTCTTAGCAACCCCATGGACTGCAGCCTACCAGGCTCCTCCGTCCGTGGGATTTTCCAGGCAAGAGTACTGGAGTAGGGTGCCATTGCTGTCTCCGGAAGAGCATATAGGTGAATTCTAAAAACATCTGAAGAGTTAATATCTATCCTTCTGAATGTATTCCAAAAAATTAAAAAGGAAGAATCAGCCCCAAACTCCTTTCACAAGCATTACTCTAACACCAAATTCATACAAAGACTCTACCAAAAATAAAACTATAGGCCAATATCCTTGATGAATAATAAATATTTATTTATAAATAATAATATAAATCCATGTTGATATGGCCAATTAATCTATGACAAAGTGAACAACAATATAAAATGGGGGAAAGATAGTATCTTCAATAAATGACCATGGGAAAACTGAACAGATACATACAAAGAAAGAAACTGGACCAACACCCTTAAACCACTTGCAAAAATAAACACAAAATAGATTAAAGAATTAAACGTAAGACTTGAAGCCATGTAACTCCTAGAAGAAAACATACACAGTAAACTTTCTAAAATCAGCCTTAGAAATATCTTTTTGGATCTGTGTCCTCAGGCAAGGGAAACAACAGCTAAAGTAAACAAATGGAACTGCATCAAACTAAAAGGCTTTTGAACAACAAAGGAAACCATCAATAAAAAGAAAAGGTGACCTTCTGAATGGGAGAAAATATTTGTAAATGATGTATCCAATAAGGGGTTAATATCCAAACTATATAAAGAACTCATGCAAGTTAGTATCAAAAAAAAAAAAAAAAACACCCAAAATAACAAGAAATCCAACTAAAAATGGGCAGAGAATCTAAAGAGATATTTTTATAAGGAAGACATGCAAAACGCCAACAGATAAATGAAATGATGCTCAACATCACTAATTATCAGGGAAATGAAAGTCAAAATCACAATGAAGTATCATTCATACCTGTCAGAATGGCTATTATCAAAAAGACATCCAATAACAAGTGCTGGTGAGGTTCTGGAGAAAAAGAAGCTCTTCTACACTATTGATGAGAATGTAGAACAGTGCAGCCACTATAGGAAACAGTATGCAGCTTCTTTAAAAAAATTAAAAACTAAAACTGCCATATGATCCAATAATTTCACTTCTAGGTACTGAAAAAAACTGCAGGAGCCAATATATGGAAGAAACCTAAGTGGTCATAAACAGATGAATGTATAAAGATGTGGTGTATGTGCGTGTGTGTATACGTGTGTGTGTCTACGTGTGTATACATACATACATATATACACATGTGTGTGAATGGAATATTACTCAGACATAAAAAAAGAATGAAATCTTGCTCCTTGCAATAACATGGATGGATACAAAAGATGAATCTAGAGGGTATTATGCTAAGTGAAATAAGTCTGACTTTCTATTTGTCTGAGAAAGACAAATACTACATGATTTCATTTACATGTGGAATCTAAAAAGCAAAACAAAATTGAAATAGACTCACAGATACAGGGAACAAATGGGATAGTTCCTACAGGGGAGGAGAGTACAGAAATGGACAAAATAGGTGAAGAGAATTGAGAGGTGCAAACTTGCAATCATATAATAAACAGATTATGGGGACATAATGCACGTCATAGGGAATATAGCCAACAACAGTGTAATAACTTTGTATGATGATAGTTACTAGACCTATTGTGGTTTTTGTATTTGTGATGTATACAAATGCTGAACCACTATGCTGTATGCCTAAGGTTAACATAATAATGTATGTCAACCTACTTCAAAACATTAATATAATATTAATTATTAACATTAATACTTAACAAAGAATACTTCATATATTTTCAAAAAACAGAAGAGGAAGGAACAGCTCCCAATTCAATCTATGAGGCCAGTATTTCTGTGATACTAAAACCAGAAAGACACCACAAGAAAACTAAAGATATCTCTTGTAAGTATAGACGCAAAAATCTTCAAAAAAAAAAAAAATACTAGGAAACCAAATCGGTTAACATATAAGAAAGGTTATACACAATGACCAATTGATGCAATAAACTATTTCAATAGAATAAAGGACAAAAATCACATAACTGTCCCAATAAATGTAAAAAAAGATACTTCACAAAATTCAACATATCTTCATGATAAAAATACTCAATAAACTAGGAATTAGGAGAATCTCAACCTGATAAATGTCATCTTGGCAAAGATAAAAAACAGACAGTTTCATACGTAATGGTGAAAGATAACACTTTTCTCTGAAAACCAGGAACAAGACAAGGATATCTGCTCTCACCATCTCTATTAAAAATTGTATTGGAGGGTTTGTCTGGGGCATGTAGGCAAGATGAACTAAAGGCATCCAGAAAGGAAATAAGGAAGTAAACCTATTGCTATTTGCAGATGTTTCCTTGTATATAGAAAACTCTATAATAAAGAATCCACTGTAAACTAGTTAGAACTAATAAACAAGCCCAACAATATTACAGGGTACAAGATAAATATACAAAAATAACCTGTATTTCTATATACTAGCAGTGAACAATCTAAATATGAAGTTAACAAAATTCAATTTACATAGCATCAAAATGAGTGACATAATTAGGGAGAAATTTAACCAAAAAAGTACAAAGTCTGTAATCTGAAAACTACAAAATGTGGTTGAAAGAAATTTAAGAAGGTGTAGATAAACAGAAAGGTCCTATACCTATGGTCATTGAATCTGTGACAAAGGAGACAAGAATATACAGTGGAGAAGAGACAGTCTCTTCAATAAGTTGTGTTGGGAAAACTGAACAGCTACATATAAAAGAATGAAATTAGAACATTCTCTAACACCATACACAAAAATAAACGAAAATGCATTAAAGACCAAAATGTAAGGCCAGATACTATGAAACTTTTGGAGGAAAACATAGGCAGAACACTCTCTGACATAATTTGCAATGAGAACTTTTTGACCCACCTCTGAGAGTAATGAAAATGAAAACAAAAACATATGGGACCTAAAAGCTTTTGCACAACAAACAAAACCAAAAACAAAACAAAAAGACAACCCTCAGATGGGAAAAAATATTTGCAAACGAAGCAAATGACAAGGGATTAATTTCCAAAACATACAAACAGCTCATGTAGCTCAATATCACATAAAAAGAAAAAACCCAAATAATTCAATCAAAAATGGGAAGAGATATAGACATTTCTCCAAAGAAGACATACAGGTGGCCAAGAAACACATGAAAAGATGCTCAACATCACTATTAGAGGATTACAAATCAAAACTACAATGAGGTTATCACCTCACACTGGTCAGAGTAGTTATCATGAAAAAAATATACAAACAGTAAATGCTGGAGAGGATGGGAAGAAAAAGGAACTCTCCTATACTGTTGATGGGAATGTAAACTGACACAGCCATTTAATGAAAAACAGTAGAGAGACTCCTTAAAAAACTAAAAACAGAGCTACCATACGGTTCAGCAATCCCACTCCTGGGCATACACCCAGAGAAATCTGTAACTTGAAAAGATACATGCACAACGATGTTCAAACCAGCACTGTGAACAGTAGCCAAGAAATGGAAACAACCTAAAAGTTCATCAACAAAGGAATAGATAAAGCTGTGGAACATATATACAGTGGAATATTACTCAGCCATAACAAAGAACAAAATGGCGCCATCTGCACAGACTTGGATGGACCCAGAGATTGTCAAAGTAAGTCAGAAAGAAAAAATATAATATTGTTTACATGCGGAATCTAGAAAAATGGTACAGATGAACTTACTGGTAAAACAGAAATAGTCACAGATTTAGAGAACAAACATCATTATCAAGGTGGGAAGCAGGGGAGTGGAATGAAATGGGAGACTGGGATTGACATATATACACTACTATGTATAAAAGAGATAACTAATGAGAACCTACTGTATAGCACAGGGAACTCTACTCAATGCTCCATGATGACCTAAATGGGAAGGAAATCTTAAAAAAGAGTGTATATGTATATACATACAACTGATTCATTTTACTACACAGCAGAAATTAATACAACATTGTAAAGCAACTATACTTCAATAAAAATAATTTTTAAAAATAATATACATTATATAAAAATCATAATAAAAAGCATACATAAGGAACACTGTGGGATATCAAAACTTAATTCTTGAGAAACTAAAAATCAAAAAATGTAAAGAGGACAGTGTAATGAACATCCATTGAGTTTTCAGCTAAATTTTCTTTAAAAATTAAAACCTGAATCCTATAGAGCTCAAAAAAACACAAAAAATAAAACAAACAAAAAAATCAAAAAAAGAAAATTGGTTCTTGACCACTCAACAGTAGAACTCTCAACATTGACTCTCAACATTGACCACTCAACATTGACTCTCCCAGTTCTCAAGTTTTCAGTCTGAGACTAGAGGTAACCGACTCTCCTGGATGTCCAGCTTGCCAACTACAGATCTTGGAATTTGTCAGCCTCAACAGTCATGTCAGTCAATTCTTTCATACACAGACATACACACACTGTACTGGAGGTGGTGATCAAACTCATCCTCAAGAAAAAGAAATGTAAAAAGGCAAAATGGTTGTCTTAGGAGGCCCTACAAATAGCTGAGAAAAGAAGAAAACTGAAAGGCAAGGAGAAAAGGAAAGATATACCCATTTGAATGCAGAGTTCCAAAGAATAGCAAGGAGAGATAAGAAAGCCTTCCTCAGTGATCAATGCAAAGAAATAGAGGAAAACAACAGAATGGGAAAGATTAGTGATCTCTTCGACAAAATTAGAGATATCAAGGGGACATTTCATGCAAACATGGGGCTCAATAAAGGACAAAAATAGTATGGACCTAACAGAAGCATAAGATATTAAGAAGAGGTGGCAAGAATACACAGAAGAACTGTACAAAAAAGGTCTTAATGACTCAGATAACCACAATGGTGTGATCACTCACCTAAAGCCAGACATCCTGGAGTGTGAAGTCAAATGTGCCTTAGGAAGCATTACTAAGAAAAAGCTAGTAGTTATGATGGAATTCCAGCTGAGCTATTTCAAATCCTAAAATATGATGCTATTAAAGTGCTGCATTCAACATGCCAAAAAGTTGGGAAATTCAGCAATAGCCACAGGACTGGAAAAAGTCAGCTTTCATTTCAATCCCAAAGAAGGGCAATGCTGAAGAATGTTCAAACTACTACACAATTGCACTCATTTCACATACTAGCACGGTAATGTTCAAAATCCTTTAAGCTAAGCTTCAACAGTATGTTAACCGAGAACTTCCAAATGTACAAGCTGGATTTAGAAAAGGCAGGAGAACCAAAAAGTCAAACTGCCAACATCTGTTGGATCACAGAAAAGAAAAGCAATTCCAGAAAAAATACTCTGTTTCATTGACTACAGTAAAGCCTTTGACTGTGTGGATCACAGCAAACTGTGGAAAATTCTTAAAGAGATGGGAATACCAGACCACCTTACCTGCCTCGTCAGAAACCTGTATTCAGGTCAAAAAGTAACAGCGAGAATCAGACATGGAACAACAAACTAGTTCAAAATTGGGAAAGGAGTACATCAAAGTTATATTGTCACCTTGCTTATTTAACTTATATGCAGAGTACTAATGCCAAATGCCAGGCTGGATGAAGCACAAGCTGGAATCAAGATTGTGAAGAAAAATATCAATAACTTTAGATATGTGGATGACACCACCCAAGGGCACAAAGCAAAGAGGAACTGAAGAGCCTCTTGATGGAGGTGAAAAAGGAGAGTAAAAAAGCTGGCTTAAAACTCAACATTCAAAAAACTAAGGTCATGGCATCTGGTCCCATCACTTCATGACAAATAGAAGGGGAAACAATAGAAACAGTAACAGACTTTATTTTCTTGGGCTCCAAAATCACTGAAGATGGTGACTGCAGCCATGAAATTAAAAGACGTATGCCCCTTGGAAGAAAAGCTATGACAAACCTAGACAGTGTATTACTTTACCAACAGAGGTTTGTATAGTCAAAGCTATGATTTTTCCAGTAGTCACATGCAGATGGGAGAGTTGGACCATAAAGAAGGCAGAGTACTGAAGAATCGATGCTTTTGAACTGTGATGCTGGAGAAGACTCTTGAGAGTCCCTTGGAAAGTAAGGAGATCAAACCAGTCAATCTGAAAGGAAATCAACTCTGAATATTCATTGGAAAGACTTATACTGAAGCTGTAATACTTTGGTCACCTGATGTGAAGAGCTGACTCATTAGAAAAGACCCTGATACTGGGAAAGATTGAGGGCAGAAGGCAAAGTGTGCAATAAAGTATGAGATTGTTTGATGGCATCACTGACTCAATGGACATGAGTTTGAGCAAACTCCGGGAGATAGTGAAGGACAGGGAAGCCTGGTGTACTACAGTCCATGGGGTTGCAAAGGGTCTGACACTAATGAGCAATTGAACAACAGTACACACACACATACATATATTTGATCCTTGAACAATCTGGGGGCTACACCTCTCCTTCCACACAGTCAAAAATCAACATGCAACTTTACCACTGGTTCTCCATATCCAAGTTTCCATATCAAAAGATTCAACCAACTGCCAATCATGTACTGTAATACATACTTATTGATAAAAACCTGACTGTAAGTGTACTCTTGCGGCTCAAACCCATGTTGTTCAAAACTCAAGTATATATATCATATTGGTACCATTTCTCTGGAAATCTTAATATAGCCTCCAATAAGATGAGCAACTAATCTAGTTCATTTTAATAGTGTTCAGGTGCTTGGAGAATGGTGGGTACCTTTACTACTGTCTAAACCTTAAGAGTCCCTACATAATAAATGCATATCATTTTACAAAGATAGTGAAGACTTCTGGTGCCATCACAACACTAGATTTATATATAATAATATTTCAATACTAACATGAACAAGAAGACCCTGTTCTATAGAAGGGGAGGAAGGAGATTAAATATTTCATTTTTATCCAACAAAGAGGAAGATTCATTAATAAATCATATTTAAAACATAAAATTAATGTTATACTACCAAACTAGGACATCATCTTTGTTAAGTGGAGTGTACTTGAGAAACAAGCAAGATGTGAAATTTAGAGACTGAAATAACAGTTGAAAAAGCCAACATGAAAAAACTATGTACTGAATGATTCCAACTATATTACACTCTGAAGAAGGCAAAGCTATGGAGACAGTAAAAAGTTCACTGGATGCCAAGGGTTCGGGGAGAGGTAGAAAGGGATGAACGGATGGAACACAATGGACTATTAGGGCAGTAAAACTAGTCTGTAAAATATTATAATGGTAGATCCATGTCATTATCCAGAATATGACCTCTTCCTACACTCTCCAGTATAACCACCCTTGGGAAGTATGTGTGTGCTCACAACACTCATAGTATGAGCATTTTCAAATGCTCAGTCGTGTCTGACTCTTTGCAACCCTATGGACTATAGCCCACCAGGCTCCTCTGTCCTTTGGATTTTCCAGGCTAGAATATGGAAAAAGAGTGAGTTGCCATTTCCTCCTCAATGGGATCTTCCCAACCCGGGGATCAAACCCATATCTCCTGTATCATCTCCTGCATTGGCAGGTGGATTCTTTTTCACTGAGCCACCTGGAAGCCAAAAATGGAATCAAGATTGCCAGGAGAAATAGCTACAACCTCAGATATGCAGATGATACCATTCAAATGGCAGAAAGTGAAGAGAAACTAAAGAACCTCTTAATGAAGGTGAAAGAGAAGAGTGCAAAAGCTGACTTCAAACTCAACATTAAAAAACCAAGATCATGCCATCCAGTCTCATCACTTCATGGCAAATAGAAGGGGAAAAGTAGAGGCATTGACAGATTTTATTTTCTTGGTCTCCAAAATCACTGCAGACAGTGACTGCAGCCATGAAATTAAAATATGCATACTCCTTGGACAAAAAGCTATTACAAACATAAACAGCATACTAAAAAGCAGAGACATCACTTTGCCAACAAAGGTCTGTAAAGTCAAAGCTATGGCTTTTATTTGTTTATTTAACTTAAATGCAAAGCACATCACGTGAAATGCTGGGCTGCATAAAGCACAAGCTAGAATCAAGATGGCCGGGAAAAATATCAATAAGCTCAGATATAAAGATGACACCACCCTTATGGCAGAAAGCAAAGAGGAACTAAAGAGCCTCTTGATGAAAGTGAAAGAGAGAGTGAAAAAGCTGGTTTAAAACTTAACATTCAAAAACCTAAGAAAATGGCATCCGGTCCCATCACTTCAAGGCAAACAGATGAGGAAACAATGGAAACAGTGACAGACTTTATTTTCTTGAGCTCAAAAATCACTTCAGATGGTGACTGCAGTCATGAAATTAAAAGATACTTGTTCCTTAGAAGAAAAGTGATGACAAACATAGCGTCTTAAAAAGCAGAGACATTATTTTGCCAACAAAGGTCTGTATAGTCAAAGCTATGGTTTTTCCCAGAGTTAGACCATAAAGAAGGCTGAGTGCCAAAGAATTGATGCTTTTGAACTGTAGTGCTGGAGAAGACTCTTCAGAGTCCCTTGGACTGCAAGGAGATCAAACCAGTCAATCCTAAAGGAAATCAGTCCTGAATATTCATTGGAGAACTGATGCTAAAGCTGAAGCTCCAATATTTTGTTCACCTGATGTGAAGAGCCAGAAAAGACCCTGATGCTGGGAAAGACTGAAGGCAAGAGGAAGGAGATGACGGAGGATGAGATGGTTGGATGGCATCACTGACTCAATGGACATGAGTTTGAACAAGCTCTGGGAGATACTGAAGGACAGGGAAGCCTGGCATGCTGCAGTCCATAGGGTCACAGAGAGTCAGACATGACTGAGTGAGTGAACAGCAACAATGATTTTTCCATTAGTCATGTATGGATGTAAAAGCTGGACCATAAAGAAGGTTGAGCACCAAAGAATTGATGTCTTTGAACTGTGGTGCTGGAGAAGGCTCTTAAGAGTCCCTTGGACTTCAAGGAGATCAAACCAGTCAATCCTAAAGGAAATCAACCCTGAATATTCACTGAAAGGACTGATGCTGAAGCACCAATACTTTGCCACCTGTTGCAAAGAGCAGACTCTCTGGAAAACACCCTGATGTTGGGAAAGACTGAAGGCAAAAGAAGAGGGCAGCAGAGGATGAGACAGTTAGATAGCATCACTGACTCAATGGACATGAGTGAGCAAACTCCTGGAGATATTGGAGGACAGAGGAGCCTGGCGTGCTGTACGCAGTCATAGGGTTGTGAAGAGTCAGACACAACTTAGCAACCAAAGAACAAAGATACATATCATTATACATTTGTCAAAACCCATACAATGTACAAGACAAAACGTGAACCCTAATACAAACTATGGGACTTTAGTTAAGGATAATTTTCAATACTGGTTCATCAATTGTAACAAATGAACCACACTACTGCAAGATGTTTACAACAGGGGAAATTGGATGAGGTGCAAACATGTGAGGGTATCCAGGAACTCTGTGTACTTTCTGCTCAGTTTTTCTGTAAATCTAAAACTGCTCTTTAAAAAGTCTATTAATTAAAAAAAGTAAAAATAACAATTAGATGGGCTTTTGGTAAGAACAAGGCAGAGCATTTAAAACCTGGTAGCATATAGCAGCATACATTTTAGGCTACCAACTTGAGCTTCTTTGTTTCTATCAGTTACAGAGTTACTTTTTAAGTACTGTGACTATTGTTACAGAAGCAGATCAGTTGAGGCCTCAGGAGCTGCTACATGGATTCCCACTTCAGTACATGGAATCTTGTCCCTACTTAGTGGCTGCAGCTCATCAAACTGGCACCATGCGGTTAAGTGACTCTGAACAGATAGGTTATACACCAGTGAGAATCTAAGCGTCTCAGTTTGATCCCAAATTACACAGGTATAATTTGAATATGCTGGAATGGGATAAAAACTTAAAAATTAGGATATGAAACAGTATTTGCTGCTTTTAACCACAAGAGTTCTATTACAGACCACTAGTGAAGGTCTACCTGTTACACTGTTACTAAAAAAGCAAATATCTACACTAGGTATCTAACCAGCACCAACATGAACCTGACCAGCAGACCACCCCTAAAAGTCAGGTTTCACAGCCCTAAACACAAGACTGGCACCAAACTGAAAATGCCTCCTTTTAGGCACCATGGAAGCTCTGTCATTCGACAGAGCCTACAGATGTCAGAGCATGGAGCTCAAAGGGGACATGGAGTTTCAGAGGTTCTGACAGTGCGTTATGGGGTTTTGACGAGTTGGAGAAAAAACTATCTCAGGCAGGACTTCGGTGGTCAGGGCTGCCAGCACTGCAATTTTTAAACTGAGCAAGAAAACAAAGTCTCTACAGCCACTTTCTGAAGGTGAGAAAGTATGCGTAAGTATTTTTTCCTCCAGATATAGTAAATTCATGTTGTCAAAATTATTCTGTTCTTAAGGGGTTTCTCCCAATCAAGTTTAAACTCATTGGTCACGGATACGGGTGTCTGGCTCCACTGGCATCCAGGTGAAAGTGAAACAAGATTTTCTTTTTCCCTTCATTTTTCAGTTTACTATGCCAGATATCTTCACTTTGTACCTCCACTAAAGGGCTCCTGTACCCTCTGGCTTCTGACTGGTTCAGCCATGTGGAAGCCAACAGCTGCAGACTGGAGGAAAGGAAGACAGTACGGTTGGAAAATATACTCCCCAAGCTCTCTCTCTGCCACTACTGGGATGTCCTCTCCCGCAATCCTTTCACTTTCAGGGTCCCAATGACTCTCTCTCCTCCCTCTTCAGGCTTAGGAGTGCTAACAGCCTGCTAATAAGTAGCCACAGGGTGTACAGTATTCCGTGGATTCCTACCACCCACAATCTTACTACATTCCCCTCAGATTATCCCAACGAGAAGTGTGCTATCTATTCCCTACAGGGTCCCTGGCTGATAAAGATACCACTGAGTTTCTAGGATGGACCTTCAGAAACTACTAAGTACAAGATTTGAAGGAACATAATTTTTCCTAGGACAGGTGTTCTCAGTACTTGGGATCTACTTCAGTGATGAACTAGCGCTGTGATGTTAGATGGCCTACTGGTCCTTTAGAATCTTCCTTAAAAATAAGGTTTATCAGAAATTTGACTCAGAATCAATAAAACTCCTGAGATTTTAAAGAAACTTCACCAATTTCAGTGAGAAATAGTATAAGCCACAACTGCAAAAAAAAAAAAATATATATATATATATATATATTCTACATAAAGTACCTTCTAGCTGAGACTGCACATGACAAGTTAACGTTAATGCAAAACTTCAATTTCTTTGACTATAATTCACAAGTGTAAAAATCTTTTTGATAGTTTATCTTACTTCCTCTTATTCTTTAAAGAGGATGAATCTCTGAACATCCATTTTCTCCCCAAAATATTTATAATGGGAGGGTGCTTATATTCAAATTTAAGCATAGTTTTTGACAGTTTTTTCTAGGAACATCTTAACATCAGTTCAGTTCAGTCGTTCAGTCGAGTCCAACTCTTTGTGACCCCATGAATCGCAGCACGCCAGGCCTCCCTGTCCATCACCAACTCCCGGAGTTCACTCAGACTCACGTCCATCGAGTCAGTGATGCCATCCAGCCATCTCATCCTCTGTCGTCCCCTTCTCCTCCTGCCCCCAATCCCTCCCAGCATCAGAGTCTTTTCCAATGAGTCAGCTCTTCGAATGAGGTGGCCAAAGTATTGGAGTTTCACCTTCAGCATCAGTCCTTCCAATGAACACCAAGGACTGATCTCCTTTAGGATGGACTGGTTGGATCTTCTTGCAGTCCAAGGGACTCTCAAGGGTCTTCTCCAACACCACAGCTCAAAAGCATCAATTCTTCGGCACTCAGCTTTCTTCACAGTCCGACTCTCACATCCATACATGACCACAGGAAAAACCATAGCCTTGACTAGATGGACCTTTGTTGGCAAAGTAATGTCTCTGCTTTTGAATATGCTATCTAGGTTGGTCATAACGTTTCTTCCAAGGAGTAAGCATCTTTTAATTTCATGGCTGCAATAACCATCTGCAGTGATTTTGGAGCCCAAAAAAATAAAGTCTGTCACTGTTTCCACTGTTTCCCCATCTATTTGCCATGAAGTGATGGGACCAGATGCCATGATATTCGTTGTCTGAATGTTGAGCTAAATTTAAGCCAAATTTTCACTCTCCTCTTTCACTTTCATCAAGAGGCTCTTTAGTTCCTCTTCACTTTCTGCCCAAAGGGTGGTGTCATCTGCATATCTGAGGTTATTGAGATTTCTCCCAGCAATCTTGATTCTAGCTTGTGCTTCTTCCAGTCCAGCGTTTCTCATGATGTACTCTGCATATAAGTTAAATAAGCAGGGTAACAATATACAGCCTTGATGTACTCCTTTGCCTATTTGGAACCAGCCTGTTGTTCCATGTTCAGTTCTAACTGTTGCTTCCTGACCTGCATATAGGTTTCTCAAGAGGCAGCTCAGGTGGTCTGGTATTCCCATCTCTTTCAGAATTGTCCACAGTTTATTGTGATCCACACAGTCAAAGGCTTTGGCATAGTCAATAAAGCAGAAATAGATGTTTTTCTGGAACTCTCTTGCTTTTCCAATGATCCAGCAGATGTTGGCAATTTGATCTCTGGTTCCTCTGCCTTTTCTAAAACCAGCTTGAACATCTGGAAGTTCACGGTTCATATACCGCTGAAGCCTGGCTTGGAGAATTTTGAGCATTACTTTACTAGCGTGTGAGATGAGTGCAGTTGTGCAGTAGTTTGAGCATTCTTTGGCATTGCCTTTCTTTGGGATTGGAAAGAAAACTGACCTTTTCCAGTCCTGTACAACATGATCTCATTTTACAGTTTCTAAACTATGTTGGACAACACTGCAGATCATTTTTTATAGGAGCTAGACTAGGGTGGTATTTCCACCTCTGTACAGGGAAGCTTTCAAGACTATTTAAACAATGTGTGGTTCTGACCCATTTCAGGGCCTGCTAGGAGAAAAATCTGTATTGCCATCAGCTGCTCAAAGAGGATCCACAAAGAAGAAATGAGTTGCACTGAGGGGGCCGCTCAGGAAAATGTAGCAGGAGTACTCTTGACAGAGTGCTGTTCTCATTCTCACCCCCACAGAGCCAACAACCCAACAGGATCAGTTTAGGGTGTCTCTAGGGAGCGTTATTGTGACAATTCTTCATTACATGGAACCTTCTGCGCATTGCAGGGTATCTTGCATCCATGACCCCCCTTCCCCCCACCCACCCACTATACACCATTAGTATTTTGTGATCATTGTTGCAACAAAAAAAAAAGCTTCCCTAGGGAAAGATAACAATCCTGCTTTAGAACCTTTGGGTTAAAAGAACAAAAATCTCAAAAAACACTTCTCTCCTGCTCTCAATGTTTCCTTCCAATGTGAAGGGAACCTCATGAAAATAACATTCTTGGCCTTTTGCCAAAACTTTACTCCCTCTTCACGAAGGGAGGCACACAGACTTATTGATTGAAAATGTTAAGAAAATGGCATGTTCAACTCATTTCCTCTTCCCTTTCCCTTGGAAATAAGATGATTGTATGGGCAGCTCTGACCCTGCAGGGTAGTGCCTACCCAGTCCTGTGCTGTTCAGGACTGGGTGGGGAAAGCTGCCTGGCTCTGTTTAGAGGAAGCCCACTGCCCCTACAGTTAAACTACAATTTTCAACATTAACTTTATGAAACATAAAGATGGTATTTTGATCGCCCATTGCCTCAGTTCACGCAAAACATTAAAACAGGGACAGTATTTACTGACCCTCCTCAAATCCACACTTCTGCCTGTCTAATAACAAAGTTTCTACTAATCTAGATTTCTTTCCCCATCTTTCTTTAACAATACTTTTCATCATCTAAATCAAGTCCACATTTTCGAAATTTTTTTCTTTTTGAAAGAAGTCTTCTCAACCTCTCCCATTCATATGCAAGTCTACACTTAGAAATAGCTTGGCTTTAAAAAGCTTTTGGAAACATAAACAGCAAGTGCCATCCAGGAAAACCCTAATTCACAATGATTTTCCCCAAATATTTTCTTACTTTTCTCTCTATTCTTAGATCAGCCTTTTTCTGAAGAATCTTCAATGAAATAATTTTATCACTAACATGAATCTTTAGAAAACATAGAGATTCAAAATTCACTGTTAAAAGAGTTTATTATCTCTCATTCTTTTATTAACAGTACTTTAATTGCCAGAAATATTTTCCACAAAGATATCCCAATTCAAATCTTTTGAGCTACTCAACTGTTCAACTATTTGGGGTTTTGAAGGAAAATAACAGACAGCATTTTTTCAGCCACTTTTTCCTCTTAATCACTAAATACATATACTTTAAGAGAAATTTAATCCAGCTTCTTCTGGTTTGCTTCCATTTAAATCATTAAAATGTTGTTTCTTAAAAGTTATTTGCTGTCCAAGAGATTTTTTTTAAGCTAGCTTCTTTGCTTAAAAATCCAAGTTGGCCATAAGAACATGAGCTCTGATGCCAAAAGGCTCAGGTTTGGAACAAAAGTGTGAGCCCCAAGTTGGAAATCAGTTTTAAATGCCGGCTATGACCTAAAGGGACCATGTGGACTCCTTCCCCAACTCATTGAGCCTTCCGAGGAAACAAACATTGCAGCCGAGGTTACCAGAAGGTCTTCAAAATAAATCCTGCATTCAGTAATGAGTCAGGGCTTCTGGAAATTCTAATTTATGCCCTTAATAGTCTTGTTTGTCCTAATCATGTGTGATTTGTCCTCTATATTGTTTAAGAGGGAACATGCTTTCAACTAATATTTAATTCATAAAATGATGAAATGAATTAACCCTTTTTTTTGTTTACTCTTTTCATCCTTCAAATCTAAGAAAAATCCCTTCAATTTGAAGAGAAGGAGTCCCCTTTGAGTAGCACCATTATTTGAGGTCATCTTACGTCCTACCATCTACTAGCAAAAAAACAATCTCTTATTTCCTCAAAAGTACCATTACCAATGGTAGGAGATTTTTGAATGCTTTTTTTTGCTGCACCATAAACTAGGAAAAGCACCTACTTTCAAAAAAAAAAAGCACCAAACTGCCATGTAACATTGACAAAGGTGAAAGAAACTCTTGGAAAAAAATTTTCTTCTTTGCTTCGTGGTTAGAAAAAAAACTTTAACTTCCTTTCAGCAGAAATTTCTCAGTCTTCCTAGTTAGAAGAGTAAAACCAGCTTATTTATTACTGACTTTATTGTTTAAAAATATATATAACTCACATTCACCTACCTTCTTCAAAACAATCAATCTGGAAATATATATCTATTTCTATAAACTGTGAAGCTCAAAGAAATGAAAGCAACAATTTTCAAAGATACCAAAACTATTTCCTGTACAGTTTGACTAGGGGACATTGTCAGTTTTCAGAAGGCTGGTTTTTGATGAATAAGAAAGAAGCATTCAAGAACACATCTGGTTTTCCACACTGATTAGCATTTAACAATCCTAGTTCTAGCTTCTCAACTTAAAACATGATGTCAAAATGTCCTTAAGATTAAATGACTCTTAATGGATCCCTATCTATCTACTTCCTGAGGGATTAACAGTCCAAAAGTCTATTAGACTGCAATCTAAAATACTACAATTTTCTATTACACTGTAGTAACTTAACAGTACACTAAATTAACGCATTACACTGCCAACCTGTAAACAATTATTTACAAAATGATAATTTATATGTCAATTATACACTGGAGGTTTATTTATAACTATCTTAATGAATTATGGTCAGTAGTGGTTACAAAAATAAAAGATGTATAAACATGCCTAATTGAAAATTCTACAGTACCTTTACTTTGTAACTTTCATAACTCATTATTATTAAATTTTTAATTAGTACAAAGTTACCCTTATTCATTGCTACAGTTATGCTTTTAAATTGATTCTTTGTTGCTTTTCTCTTTCTCTAGCCAAGACTTCATGATCCTAAACATAAATGACACAAGATATAAGACAATTATTGACTAATAATAGCAAAAAGTAACCATTTTCAGGGTTCCTCAAGTATTTTTACTGGGCTTCCCTAGTGGCTCAGACAGTGAAGAATCCACCTGCAATGCAAGAGACCTGGATTCAATCCCTGGGTTGGGAAGATCCCCTAGAGAAGGGCATGGCAACCCACTCCAGTATTCTTGCCTGGAGAATCCCCTTGGACAGAAGAGCCTGGCGGGCTATAGTCCATGGGGTCACAAAGAGTCGGACATGACTGAGCAACTAAGCACAGCACAAGTGCTTATGAAGCTATTTGCATAGCTCAATGCTGACATCTGTAGAAAAATAATATGTTTTTCAGTAAAAAAAAAAAAAAACTAAGATTTTTCTTCTTTTACATGAGGCTTATATAAAGGTCAGCACAATATTTTAAAGTTTTCTTTGTGAATCTGCTACAAGGAAGAAAATCTGACAATTCCAAACAAGGGTAAAAATATATATTGTGAAAAAATAAATCACAAAAAACTCAACTATTTTAGACATCACTCATACAATGAAAAATAAATCTTAAGGTTAATATTTTAACATCATGGCCCATATTTAAAAAGTATCATTTTAATCTTAGAAGGCAATGCTTTAAACACAGAAATCTTAGAGAGGATAAATATAATTGTACATTCGTAACACATCTGCACAAGCCAAGTAAAAGCAAACAAAACCACTGGTAAACAGCCAGATAGATCATAAGAAGTATCATGTCTCAGCTATTGTTTACTATAAAGCATGAATAGTATTACCTACCTGCCTCAGTTAGATTAACATTTCCCTGACAGTAAATTCTATTTTTTTTTTTTTAGGAATTTTCCATTCCTTTTAGACTTTATCCGTTTGCCTCATGGATGGAGTTTGCCTCATGGATGGACCCAAGAAATGATTATTATTTTTCTATTTGTATTTTTGTTTTCTTATCAACATTTTTGTTTTCTCATAACCAAAATGCACAGAAAGCTTGCACTGTTTGTATTCAATAAATCTCACTCAACATTTGGCATAGCTCACCCCAACCTATCTTTAATAGGCAGCAATCCCTTTCCCCAGAGGTGCTGTATCATTCTGACAATCAAGGCACTGGTGTAATTTTCCTTTGCCAACATAACGAAACAGGGAACATTCTACACCATTTCACAAGCACCAGCCCAATGAGACCATGAGTTCAGCTCTGTCATGGTACAATACTACTGTGATAAAATAAAAAGGTCCATGTAATAATTTTTAGTTTTTACATATTCTCTGCAAATTTTAATACTAAGAATCTCATTTGTGGTTGTTATTTAGTCTCTAAGTCTTGTCCGACTCTTTTGCGACCCCATGGACTGCAGCTCGCCAGGCTCCTCTGTCCATGGGATTTCCCCACAAGAACACTGGAGAGGGTTACCATTTCCTTGTCAAGGGAATCTTCCCAGCCAAGGGATCAAACTCACTTCTCCTGCATTGGCAGGCAGATTCTTTACCACCACGCCACCTGGGAAGCCCAAGAATCTCATTTAGAAGAAAACAAAAAATAATCCAAAGGAACAGTTACATTTTCCTATTAGGCTCTTAATTTCATAATAGGCTACTCTAGAAAGTCTTCCTGATTGATTCTCCAAATCAGGATAAAGTGACAACCACTAACAAGTCAAAACAAAAGTCCTATTTCCAATAAGCCAGATAAGAAAAACACACAAGAGAGCTCACTTTTTTTTGTCAGCTGTAACCACAAGATAGACTGGCTGAGCAACATTAAACTTGTCTCTGTCATATAATACCCTCAGTCTGGGATATAACTGAATTTATAATGACAGAAGCAAAGTTGTAATGCACAATTATATAATTTACTTGATCATTTGCTTTCCATATAGGAAGTAACAGATTGACCAGTTGCATTTTGGCTGAGATGAATTCTACCATTATTCAGGGTAAAACAATTTTGTTGAAATCCGGAAATCCTTCAGAAATCATCTCTAAATCTCTCTGATGACTCGACATTGTTTCTTTTTCCCTTGGAATAGTATACAGCTGTGTCCTCTTTTGTAAAGGCTCTGGACCTACATTTAAGCATAGTAACTGTTTGGGAAACCATAAATATATCTCACATATTTTACAGAAGAGATAACCACTCAGGTCATTCAGTCAGATCTCAATGATTGAAACAAAAAATAAAATTCAGGGATGAAGAGATAGAAAAAAGGCAAAAAATCCTTGTTGGCATATTCCTTTCTAAAGGAAAACACACTGTCTAGGATATGGGTTTTTCTTTCTCATTTTATATCTCAGTTGACAATAAAGTGGAACTCCTACATATTTAATAATATTCCCTCCCAGTTAAGTTATACTCCAGGAGAGGTATTTTATGGGCTGTGGAACATTCTTATTCATGACGTTAACATTTTAGAATAGGCTGATGGGTAAGCAATGCATATTCTATATTGATGAATAAATGATCTGGATCCCAGGATATATATCTTCAAAGTTCGAAAACTTACATTGTCCAGTAAAAATTTCTCATTATCGCCCTTTGAAAAGGTCTTGAAATTGCAACCATCCATAGCCAAATATCATTTTCTGAAATCTGTCCCCTTATACATGGATTTATGAGTCCCATGGTTAGACAAAGGGAAATTATCCAAGGCAAAGTTGTCCAAACAGGCAGTTATCCAGCAGATTGGAGCCAAAACAGTTCTCTGGAGGTAACTGCACAGGTTCAACTGCAGCTGTGTGGGAACTATGAACAACAATCAGTTCTATGAAGAGTTTGGGTGACTCCAGGAAGAACAAACTGGGAAGATGGTTTTTGTCCTAGTCTATTGGTATGTATTTTTTAAGTGGGGAGGAGGCTTAAAACATTTATGTATCTGTAGTGTTTCTGGAGAAGGTAATGGCATCCCACTCCAGTATTCTTGCCTGGAAAATCCCATGGACGGAGGAGCCTGGTGGGCTGCAGTCCATGGGGTCACTAAGAGTCGGACACTACTGAGCGACTTCACTTTCACTTTTTACTTTCACTCATTGGAGAAGGAAATGGCAACCCACTCCAGTGTTCTTGCCTGGAGAATCCCAGGGACGGGGGAGCCTGGTGGGCTGCCGTCTAAGAGGTCACACAGAGTCCGACATGACTGAAGCAACTTAGCAGCAGCAGCAGCAACAACGTTTCTACCTCTAAATAGTTATATTACATGATGTTATGCAAATTACCATTATAATATCATAAACCTTTTTGCACCTCAAGTGTATTCAAGTAGGAAGCCAAGCAGAAGCATAACACTGAAAACACAGTGAAAAATAAAGAATACCATGGTGCCTACAAAGAATGACGGTCTTCCACACGAAAACTAGCTGTACATATGTAAATCTCATTTGATCCTCTGGATAACCCAAGAGGTAAGTAGTAAAGTTATTATGATCCTTTCACAGATAAGGAAATTAAAACTCAGAAAGGTTGGGAAATAGTCAAAGGTGCCCAGACAGTAAGTAAGAAGT
This sequence comes from Bos indicus x Bos taurus, assembly GCF_003369695.1. Taxonomy (NCBI): domain Eukaryota; kingdom Metazoa; phylum Chordata; class Mammalia; order Artiodactyla; family Bovidae; genus Bos; species Bos indicus x Bos taurus. The sequence continues at coordinate 42,567,651 of NC_040092.1, forward strand.
AAGGATTCACACCAGGTATTCTTTTTGAGAACCAGCACTCAATCCACACGTGCCTTAAGGGCAAGCTCTACCTAAGAAAACGGGAGTAGTGTCACTGCTCCTGCACTGGAGCGGACACATTACTGCTACAGACAAAACCTGTGTTCCGTTAGCAGAAAATGTGGGGAAGAAGAGGGGTGAGAAAAAAAAAAGAAGAGGAGTGAGGGGGGTGAGGTGAATATTGGGTAGAACTGACAGTATTTGCAACATCTTATCTGAGCCTTCTGGTGTTCACAATTATTTTTCTTTTTCATTATGCAAAATTTCAAACACACACAAAGTAAAAAGAACAGTGTAATGAATTTCCATGTACCCACCATCCAGCTTCAACAGTTATAAACATTCCGCTCTTTGTTTCATCTTTCCTATTTTTTTTTTTTTTTAATTTTAGTTTCTGACCTGGCCAGATTTCTAAGTAAACTAAAATATAAAAGAAAGCTTGACTAGATAACCAGGAGAAACAGTGTCACTATATATCTAAGTTCAATCTAACTGCTTTTACATGCGCTACTACTGGCAAGACACATTTGATTAAAGGAATCACTTTAGTTACAAGTATATAGAATTCAAGCGAAATATCTGGCGAATCCAATTGTATATGAAAGGGAAAATGCCTTTATTATTCACAAGGCTCCTGATTTCTAAGAAGAAGGGAGTCCTTTGTTGGCTGATTAGATTGTTGAGTGAAAAGGTAAAATACAGAAAATTAAAAAAAAAAAAAAACTATCACTATAATCCTTTCAGAAAAGGTTGGAATAGAAAAATCTATGAGGAAGAAGCAGCTAAGACTCAGTATAGCTGAGAAGCTGTTGGGATGAAGTTGGAGAGTAGAGAAGAAATATGATACGGGTTGCACCGGAAAAAGAATTCTGGAAAATTAACAAGGAGATATGTATTAAGTTTTGCATATGGTATGTAACAGAGAAGGCAATGGCACTCCACTTCAGTACTCTTGCCTGGAAAATCTCATGAACGGAGGAGCCTGGTAGGCTGCAGTCCATGGGGTCGCTAAGAGTTGGACACAACTCAGCGACTTCACTTTCACTTTTCACTTTCATGCATTGGAGAAGGAAATGGCAACCCACTCCAGTGTTCTTGCCTGGAGAATCCCAGGGACGGGGGAGCCTGGTGGGCTGCCATCTATGGGGTCGCACAGAGTCGGACACAACTGAAGCGATTTAGCAGCATGGTATGTAATGTACATTGTTCTCCTCTCTCCATGCAATGTTCAGAAAAATTTCTATTTTTTACTAATGCACTGAAAAATTGAATATATTTGGGGGAAGCCTTGAAGTGCTGAGTCCTGCTTCAAAATAGTCTTCTCAGAAGAATACTACCATGTTAAAATAATAATTATGTGTTAGAGGATCTTTTTTAAAGTATATCTGACTTTTCCCTTTATTATTTATATCACACAAATAATAAAATATATATATATATATATTTAACGTATAATAGAGCATATAAGAAATATAGTCCATTGAAGCATACTGTGCCCCTAAGGGGATCACAAGGCTACCATTAACTATGCAAAAGTCTTGGAAGCCAAGGGCAGGAATGCCACACTTAGCTCTGACCCTCCTCCAACCCCTAGAGAATGTTTTATTATGCATCAGGGCATCTTGATTATCATGGTGATGACAAGGAGGCCTATTACTGATTGGCACCTAGTGCCTTAGAGGTAAGAGACATCAGTAATGAGCCACATAAGCATTTCATTTTTTTTTTCCATACAGATATACACTCTGTATATATATATATACACTATATATATATACAGATATATCCATATAGTTCATAATCTGTGAAAAAGTATATCTTACTAGAGTGTTCCATTCATATAAAAGGTAGGAATTGGTATCCATGTTTAAAATTTTTGAAATTTGTCCTAGTTCTAGCTTGAAATTTCTCTACTGACATGCAGAAGAGAGTGCCTTTGTATTATTAAATGACATTTCATTAAAGAAAATCTACTAATTTATAATTAATGTGTATTCCTAAAATAACATCAAGAATGAAACTGGCCCCTTAAATAACTGTCATTAGAATTGATGCAATGTTCAGAGACACATCAAAATAAATCAATCTGTATCTGTTGGTGTTTTTGTTTTGCTTTGTTTTTTTCAGCAGTTAGTATATGTTAGGTTGCTTCTTAAAAAATATATTCATTTTTGCATTTTATTCCCATCTACACATGTGAACTATAAAAAGAAAAAAAAACAGAAGTGGAGGAAAGTATTCTTATTGGGAAATCACAAATGAAATGATATGTATTAATGGAGGTAAAGAAGATGCATGGTTAGAGACAAGTGAGAACCAAGTATAAAAATGAAGTTTATATGTTCTGAAATGAGGGATGGGGATATGCTATTCAAATACCATTACCTAGTCAACAAAGACTAATTCTAGGCCAGTCGTGAACTTCTCACATATCCTTAATGTTGAAATAATCCATAGTTATTTGTGACCCTTAGTAAACTACTATAAATTCTGCAGTTTACCTGGGCTATACATAAGGGATCTTCAGCCATCATCTGTGGTATGTCAGATACTGTCCTAGATACAATTGCGCAAAAGTGGTTTTCTGCCTCAAGGAATTCAGACTCTAAAGGAGAAGACCAAGATGTAAATAATTAAGTAAATAAACTTTTATACTTGAAATAATAGAAGTATACAAAGGATCAAGTATACCAAGAGACCAAGAAACAGTTTCGTAAATGAAATGAGTCTTAAATGGAGAATACGGGCCAGGGAAAACTGGCATTCCACAGAGTAAAGAGACTAAATAAAAAGCAAAGAAGTACGATACTTTACAAGATCTTCAAGTAATCCCACATGACTAAAGCATAGAATGCAAGGAATAGTATGGTAAGAGATGATATGAGAGAGCAGGATGCAGCTCATTGAGGGCCACGCTGAAAAACTGTGCCACATCATATAGAGAATCCACAGAAGCGCTTTTAACTGACAAGCAACATACTCAGATCTTAGAAATATTTATCTGTTATCAGTATTGAAGATGAAATGAACAAATATGAATCAAGATAAGAGAAAACTAAAATATCCAGGCCAAGTGATGATGGGTTGAATTACACTTTGAAGCAGTAAGAATGGAAAAGAGGTAGCTTTACGTCAGTGATGTTAACAACGGAGAATCAGTTGGGTTTTGTTACTATATGTGACTGTAGTTCAGACCTAGTCCTGTCACCTACTAGCTGTACAACCTTAAATAATTTACATAATTTTCAATTCAAATTTCTCCTTGACATTAAAATAAAAATAATAATCATTCCTAACTCACAGAGAATGGTTGTAAGAATTCAGTGAGTTACTGAAATATCTTAAATGCCTATCACAGTATTAGATCAGTTTCCATTCATTCCTTTGTGATTTGAGATAGTATCATAAATTACAAACAAATTTCCTTTGCCAGATGTGGAAAGTGGTAAACAATTATCTTCTCAGAATGATTTTTTTGTCTACTTCTCTGCTTGGGCTTAAAAATGTTGGTATTTCTTCATCATCAAAGGAATGAATGGAAAATTAGTCCCCAGGTTTATACATTTGTCAAGTGGAGATGAGAATTTACTTATGCAGAAAAAATATAAATGACAAGTTTTGGACATGTTAAGTGTCTAACATAAAGTAGGACCTCAATAAAAATGCATTGAGTTGGTGAATAAATGAATGCTTGAAATGTCTATGGGAAAACTGGAAGATTTCTATCTGTATGTATCAGATATTTAGGATGCAGCCCTATATTACAAGTATAGATCTGGGAAATGTTAGTGTACAAGTATTCTTTAAATCCATGCATGATTGATTTCAATCAAGCGACCCATGTACTACAAAGGACAGATGAAGGGCAAACACAAAACAAGAAATACCAACATTTTTAAGACCAAGCAGAGAAGTAGACAAAAAATCATTCTGAGAAGATAATTATTTACCACTTTCCACATGTGGCAAAGGAAATTTGTTTATAATTTATAATACTATCTCAAATCATAAGACTTTTGTCAATATAATCATACCCTTCACATAACAGTATGTACTGAGATTATATAGGGGGAAAAGACAATATAACCTATAAAATATGAGGAAGTCTCTCTTTTCTAGTCCCTTTATTAGATTTTTCATGAAAATATTTCCTAGTGAAGAGTCTCTGACAGAATACACACAAGAAACTTAGTTAAATATAATTGACAGTTGAAGCAGAAAGAACAATACTTTTCCTATAATTAAAAAGTAGACTATACAGTTTATATGTTGAACTATATATAACTTATATGATTTTATATAAACTTATACGATTTTTTAAAACTACATATAGTTGGTCTCTGCTTACAGTTCCTTAAACAGAGATCCTAAAACCTTTGTAATTTCCTGAATAACAGGAGTCATAGGAGCATCTTTTGTTCTGATATTTGGTCTTTATCTTTGGTTCCTCACACAGAACTACCATGTCTCTTGAATTTTCCTGGGTACTAAAAGCATCTTTTGTCCTAATGAGGCCTCTTCTGGTGGGTCTTTACACACAGTTGGTCACCAGAAAGACCAAGGCATGATCAAAGGGTTGGAATTTTCAGCCCTCCCCTTGACCTCTGGGGAGGTGGGAGGCACTGGAGATTGCGATCACCAATTGCGATTGGTGATGACCAATAGTGAATGATTTACTCAATCAATGAAACCACCATTAAAAACTCCTAATGATGGGGTTCAGAGAGCTTCTGGGTGGGTGAATGCATCAAGGTGCTGGGAGGGTGATATGCCCACAGAGGGCACGGAAACCTCATGTACCCCTCCCCATATTTTGCCCTGTGTACATGTTCCACTTGGCTGTTCTTTGTTGTATCCTTTAATACTATACCAGTGATAGCAAGGGTTTCCTGATTTCTGCAAGACAGTCTACCAAACTATCCCACTTGAGGAGGGAGTCTCAGGGACCCCTGACATATAGATGGCTGTTCAGAAGTATAGATAGCCACCTAGGACTTGCTACTGGCATCTGAAGTGGGGGCAGTCATACAGAACTGAGACCTTAACCTATAGGGTCTGTGCTAACTCTGGGTAGTGTAAGAATTGAATTAAATTGTAGGAAACCTAGTTGGTGTCAGAGAATTGGAGAACTGGTTGTTGGGTGGAGGAAAAAGTTACTCAAAAGTGTTAGTTAAAGCAGTCTGGAAGAGAGAATAGCCAATGCAAATGCTGAGTACCAAACAGAAGTTTCAAGGGCTTCAGGATATTTTCTACTTTCATGGCTAATCTCTAATAGCCATATGGTCTTAAATAATATATTTCACAAATACAACTCCTCTCAATTTTTTCAATCTTAACACTATAAATAATAAGGAGAAAATGTGTACTGGCTAGCCCTTAGTCTGGCAAACAGACTTTCAGTCTGCTAATGAGGTAAATGACTTCAACAAAATTAAAGCTACCCTAAAAATTTTTTTAAATAATAAAAACTTGCAAATTTTTTCCTCAGGCAAAACTTATACAGGACTGAGTAAACCTCATTATTATTTCCTTTTCTTCATAATTTGCATCAAACTTATGTTTAATGGAGGTTCTGCCTACAGCATGGTTAACCTGGAAAAACTGCACTAGTTGAAACCTGGTTCCAGACGGCAGAGTCTTTAAGAACAATTCTTTTTACTGAGAAGCTGACAGGAAATCTCCAAAGACGCAACACAACGTTCTTCTGGAGCAAGAAACAATGGATTCTGTAACTCAGATCCAAACACCTCTCTTAAAATGCATGGAGAGAAATGCAATGGTACAGAAGCAGAGGGACTGTGCTGGCCTCACAGTCAAAGTTACTCTTAACCTTAACTTCCCCATTTAACTTTATCTCCTCCTTCTCACATTATGAAAATTTTTGTGACATTTTCTTTACATATGGTTCTTTGTATTTACAACACATTACAGAATGTTTTTCCCACTGAATCCTGTGTTCAATATCATTTATAGAACAGTCTCTCTTTTTTTTTTTTTTCCAGTTTCTTCTCATAACCCAGCTAGCATCATAAAGTGAAGGTCATAGCTTTGTATGCGGGAGCCCCTAGACAAAGCATACTTCTATTTCAAGTTTGACACAGGTGGCAGTGTATCTACTTTGCAATCATGTTTAGTACTGAGCACAGGTGAAATACACATGCTTATTTCCTAACACATAAAACTTAAATTGGCATAGCCAGAGGTTGTTTATCCTAAGAGTCTTCTCAGCCTAAGCTGAATTAATTCTCTTCCAGTTCTTTTTATCCAGTACTCTCAGCCTGTGTACCATGGCTCTAAATTCCTAATTACTATAAAGTAATTTTCTTCCCTTGAGCTAAGCCTGGTAATATGCTTCTAACAGATGACCTCCAGAATTTGTAATTTGTAACATGTAAGGCCAAGTCTGAGAATAATTTTACATAGTTTAAATGAACATAATAAAAATCACAACAGCATCTCTACCTTTGCCAGGGAAGTTGAAAAAAAAAAAGGCAATAATAATACACCTAAGCTTAAAATAATGTTCCTAAAATGAACTCTTTCCTTCTCATTAAAGTTATCTTTCCATCTTCATATATCCCAAGCAAATAATCATTGTTTAAGATTTCAAATCCAAAATTATTTTCCTTTAATTTTAGAAAAGTGACCAAATTTGGATTCTGCTGTGTTTTTTATGGGAACGGTACACTTTGATACTGGGTAAGGGGAAGGATATGTTTCCCTGTTCAAAGACTGCTTCATTTTTCAAAAAGTAATTTCAAAATCTTTCCATAAATCTTCAATTATTTAAATAATCATGCGTGAGTGCCTGCTAAGTCACTTCAGTCCTTTCAGACTCTTTGTGACCCTATGAGCTATAGAACCCCAGACTCCTCTGTCTATGAAATTCTCCAGCAAGAATACTGGAATGAGTTGCCATGCCCTCCTCCAGGGGATCTTCCTGACTCAGGGATCAAACCTGCATCCCTTATGCCTCCTGCATTGGCAGGTTGGTTCTTTACCAGTAGCACCACCTGGGAAGCCTCTGACTAATCATATCAAACCCAAAACCTAATATTTTTAAGTTTTAAAATGTGAAATAAGTAATTGAAGCTCTTCCTGAATAATTACCACTAAAACTGACTAGTCATTCATTCATCTTAAACCCACTTACTTACATAGATTAAGGTGAAGGCACAAAATAAAGCTACCTCTGTAAAAATCACCCCAAGAGTAGAAGATTCCAACTACTGCTAAGCGTGCCAGTCACAGCTAAAAAGAGCAAAGTTGCAGGTGTCTTAAAGACAGGAAATAAAAATAAACCCAATTTTTCCAAAAATATAAAAATAAACAACTTTCCACTTGCAATGGGAACTTCCTCCTTCATATAGGTGAGGAAAAAAGCAATTCTCAGGGGCACACATTTTCCTACAGCCATGAGTATTTTCCAGTCATGCTATTTTAATCCCAACTAAGCCACCCTCCCTCTCCTTTCTCTCAAGAACATTTATTTATGACTGGCTGGAAGACTGGAGAATACAGTACATGAAGCTTCTGGACTTTTTTTTCTAATAAGACTGCTCAAATGTCACAAAATATATTTGCCTTCAAATATACTCTCAATATATAAAAATACAGACCAGTGTACCCACTGCTTCCTAATTCCAATTCAATTTAATCATAAATGGAAAATATGTCCAAGACAACAGAGTCTCTGAGTACTTGATGGTGGCTACATTATTCAAAAAGCTTCACAAGCATGACTGAAAAAGAGAAAGCCTGACGCACCCAGGAGAGATATCAAGGAGACAATTGTGGCAGGAAAGGGGACAGAAGAAACATTTCACAAAACGGAGGAGAAAGGAGAAGAGTGCAATCAAGTTAATGACATTGACTATTTGAAGAATTGCGAAAACTCTCAAAATAAAGCATAAAAATTGGAACAGGAAATTGTATATACAGCATGACTCCAATTTTGTGATACAACTGTGTATTTTCTTGAAGAAAATATTGAGGGGGGTTGCACCTAAATTAGTTGGGCTTTGTTTGTTGCTTTTTTTTTTTTTTTTTTTTACTTTTTCATTCCACTCTGTATTTCTTATCACAAATGTGCTTGTGAGATTGAAAAAATACACACTCACGTGCCTTTCGTGAAAATGCGGCTCCTTTCTTGTCCTTATAATTGACATGATGCGTCGCTAAAGTTCGGGCTCTCAGTAGAGTTGGGAAGTAAACCGGTCCAATAAGGTTACTCCTTTTCTTCTGGCTGTAAGATACAACTTGAGGGTAGAAGAATAACTTCCGGCTAAGCAAGGCCTCTTTGGAGTAATGGCAGCTCGTGAAAGGCTTCTGTCCGAGGGCAGCACCTCGCATGCTGGCAGGCCTGGTCTCTGTCCTACGAAACCTACTGAAGACGTGCTGGGCTCGGCCAGCATTTAGAAGCCCCGAGCTCCACCAAGGCAAAAGAGTAAACTAACACAGCGTCTCCTAGCCACTCAGGATTGCCCAGAACCGCGGCTCCCAGGCTGCCCTGCGCCACGCACCATCGCGCACACCACGCACCGTCTCGCTCAGCCACGCACCTCAGGCCGAAGAGCCCGGCCTCTGAGGCAGGCGGGTGTAGTACTGCGGCTGGTCTGTAGTGCTGCTCACTCCCTAATTTGAAGCTTCTGTGACTGCAACTTGCACAGCTCGGTTGTGATGTCTGAGTCTCTCAAACGCAGCCATCATTTCCTTGAAGGAACAATGAGGTGCTTCCTTGCTTCCCATCCCGACCATACATTTTCCTGGTAGTGCGGCCTTGGTGCTTTTAATCACCCCTTCAGGAGCAACCCGCGCCGGAGGCCAGGGGCGACAACAAAAGGAGTTACCCCGCGTCTGAGGTCAGGGGCGGCAGCCGGGAGGAGATACCCCACGCCCCAAGCCCGAGGCCATGGGCGGCGGCGGGGAGGAGCAACCACACGACTGAGGCCAGGGGCGGTGGCCCGGAGGACCAACCCCACGTCCAAGTAGCCGTGGCTGCATGGGCGCAGGAGGGCCTAGAGGAGCTATCCCACAGTGAAGGTCAGGAAGGGCGGTGGTGAGGAGATACCCCTCGTCCAAGATAAGAAGCAATGGCTGCGCTTTGCTGGAGCAGCCGTGAAGAGATACCCCACGCCCAAGGTAAGAGAAACCCAAGTAAGACGGTAGGTGTTGCAAGAGGGCATCAGAGGGCAAGCACACTGAAACCATACTCACAGAAAATAGTCAATCTAATCACACTAGGACCACAGCTTTAACTCACTAAGCCATGCCCGTGGGGCAACCCAAGACGGGCGAGTCATAGAGAGATTTGACAGAATGTGGTCCACTGGAGAAGGGAATGGCAAACCACTTCAGTATGCTTGCCTTGAGAACCCCATGAACAGTATGAAAAGGCAAAATGATAGGATACTGAAAGAGAAACACCCAGGTCAGTAGGTGCCCAATATGCTAGTGGAGATCAGTGGAGAAATAACTCCAGAAAGAATGAAGGGATGGAGCCAAAGCAAAAAGAATACCCAGCTGTGGATGTGACTGGTGATAGAAGCAAGGTCCGATGCTGTAAAGAGCAATATTGCGTAGGAACCTGGAATGTCAGGTCCATGAATCAAGGCAAATTGAAAGTGGTCAAACAAGAGATGGCAAGAGTGAATGTCAACATTCTAGGAATCAGTGAACTCAAATGGACTGGAATGGGTGAATTTAACTCAGATGACCATTATGTCTACTACTGCGGGCAGGAATCCCTCAGAAGAAATGGAGGGGCCATCATGGTCAACAAAAGAGTCCGAAATGCAGTACTTGGATGCAATCTCAAAAACGACAGAATGATCTCTGTTCGTTTCCAAGGCAAACCATTCAATATCACAGTAATCCAAGTCTATGCCCCAACCAGTAACGCTGAAGAAGCTGAAGTTGAACGGTTCTATGAAGACCTACAAGACCTTTTAGAACTAACACCCAAAAAAGATGTCCTTTTCATTATAGGGGACTGGAATGCAAAAGTAAGAAGTCAAGAAACACCTGGAGTAACAGGCAAATTTGGCCTTGGAATACGGAATGAAGCAGGGCAAAAACTGATACAGTTTTGCCAAGAAAATGCACTGGTCATGACAAACACCCTCTTCCAACAACACAAGAGAAGACTCTATACATGGACATCACCAGATGGTCAACACCAAAATCAGATTGATTATATTCTTTGCAGCCAAAGATGAAGAAGCTCTATACAGTCAGCAAAAACAAGACCAGGAGCTGACTGTGGCTCAGACCATGAACTTCTTATTGCCAAATTCAAACTGAAATTGAAGAAAGTAGGGAAAACCACTAGACCATTCAGGGTATGACCTAAATCAAATCCCTTATGATTATACAGTGGAAGTGAGAAATAGATTTAAGGGCCTAGATCTGATAGATAGAGTGCCTGATGAACTATGGAATGAGGTTCGTGACATTGTACAGGAGACAGGGATCAAGACCATTCCCATAGAAAAGAAATGCAAAAAAGCAAAATGGCTGTCTGGGGAGGCCTTACAAATAGCTGTGAAAAGAAGAGAAGCAAAAAGCAAAGGAGAAAAGGAAAGATATAAACATCTGAATGCAGAGTTCCAAAGAATTACAAGAAGAGATAAGAAAGCCTTCTTCAGCAATCAATGCAAAGAAATAGAGGAAAACAACAGAATGGGAAAGACTAGGGATCTCTTCAAGAAAATCAGAGATACCAAAGGAACATTTCATGCAAAGATGAGCTTGATAAAGGACGGAAGTGGTATGCACCTAACAGAAGCAGAAGATATTAAGAAGAGATGGCAAGAATACACAGAACTGTACAAAAAAGATCTTCACAACCCAGATAATCACAATGGTGTGATCACTGACCTAGAGCCAGACATCCTGGAATGTGAAGTCAAGTGGGCCTTAGAAAGCATCACTACGAACAAAGCTAGTGGAGGTGATTCCAGTTGAACTATTCCAAATCCTGAAAGATGATGCTGTGAAAGTGCTGCACTCAATATGCCAGCAAATGTGGAAAACTCAGCAGTGGCCACAGGACTGGAAAAGGTCAGTTTTCATTCCAATCCCAAAGAAAGACAATGCCAAAGAATGCTCAAACTACTGCACAATTGCACTCATCTCACACGCTAGTAAAGTAATGCTCAAAATTCTCCAAGCCAGGCTTCAGCAATATGTAAACCATGAACTTCCTGATGTTCAAGCTGCTTTTAGAAAATGCAGAGGAGCCAGAGATCAAATTGCCAACATCCGCTGGATCATAGAAAAAGCAAGAAGTTCCAGAAACACATCTATTTCTGCTTTATTGACTATGCCAAAGCCTTTGACTGTGTGGATCACAATAAACTGTGGACAATTCTGAAAGAGATGGGAATACCAGACCACCTGACCTGCCTCTTGAGAAATTTGTATGCAGGTCAGGAAGCAACAGTTAGAACTGGACATGGAACAACAGACTGGTTCCAAATGGGAAAAGGAGTTCGTCAAGGCTGTATATTGTCACCCTGTTTATTTAACTTATATGCAGAGTACATCATGAGAAACGCTGGACTGGAAGAAACACAAGCTGAAATCAAGATTGCCAGGAGAAATATCAATAACCTCAGATATGCAGATGACACCACCCTTATGGCAGAAAGTGAAGAGGAACTCAAAAGCCTCTTGATGAAAGTGAAAGTGGAGAGTGAAAAAGTTGGCTTAAAGCTCAACATTCAGAAATTGAAGATCATGGCATCCGGTCCCACAACTTCATGGGAAATAGATGGGGAAACTGGGGAAACAGTGTCAGACTTTATTTTTCTGGGCTCCAAAATCACTACAGATGGTGACTGCAGCCATGAAATTAAAAAGCGCTTACTCCTTGGAAGGAAAGTTATGACTAACCTAGACAGCATATTCAAAAGCAGAGACATGACTTTGCCAACAAAGGTTCGTCTAGTCAAGGCTATGGTTTTTCCTGTGGTCATGTATGGATGTGAGAGTTGGACTGTGAGAAGGCTGAGCGCCGAATAATTGATGCTTTTGAACTGTGGTGTTGGAGAAGACTCTTGAGAGTCCCTTGGACTGCAAGGAGATCCAACGAGTCCATTCTGAAGGAGATCAGCCCTGGGATTTCTTTGGAAGGAATGATGCTGAAGCTGAAACTCCAGTACTTTGGCCACCTCATGCGGAGAGTTAACTCATTGGAAAAGACTCTGATGCTGGGAGGGATTTGGGGCAGGAGGAGAAGGGGGCAACAGAGGATGAGATGGCTGGATGGCATCGCTGACTCGATGGACGTGAGACTGAGTGAACTCCGGGAATTGGTGATGGACAGGGAGGCCTGGCATGCTTGGAAAGAGTCGGACACGACTGAGCGACGGATCTGATCTGATCCACACCACAAAGTTAATCGCGACTTGCGTGTCTGACCATTTGCTTCCTCAGCCTATGTTTGACTTTGTGTGCACTTGATCTGACTTAGACTTCCTTTATATCCCTTTTCCCCTTCCCATGGCAGTAGTTCTTCACTTCTTAGGAACCGTAATGCTGGAATGGATGCGTGACGGCATGCAAAGTCACTTCAGTCCTGTCCGACTCTTTGTGATGCCATGGACTTAGCCCTTCAGGCTCCTCTACCAGTGGGGATACTCCAGGTGAAAATTCTGAGTGTGTTGGCATGCCCTCCTCCAGGGGATCTTCCCAACCCAGGGATAGAATGGAATGGATGCAGAGAAACTCTAATTTCAGAAGGTTTTAAAAAAACGATAGTTTAATACTACAAGATACTCCATCACATATATTTCCTACTTCTGTAATCCCCTCCCCAAAATATTAGTTTTAAAGTATGATGAAGAGAATCCTACGGTTATTCTGAAAGCACAGATAGCCAGGTAGTTCTTATTTTCTGCCCACAAGATAAGTTTTCTAAAAATACATTCCATTTTGAATTCCCCAAGAATATGTTGCCAATCCTGCCTGGGACAAGAGAGCAGGATGAGACATGGATGAGCTCTGTAATGTATATGAAGTGCTTAGCCTTCCATACGTATTGGTATTCTATAATGTTAGCTATGATTACCATACTGCAGAAAAAGAGAACCAGAGAAATAGATTTGAGCAGAGTGCCACAGTAGGCGAAGAACATGTGTGAGTCCCACACCCACATGGACCCATAAACTGATCACTAATTTCACCCTCAATTTCAAATTGCTACCCTAGTCCAGAAAACAAGTACACTCATTTTTGATCTCACTTTCCATAAAGGAAACTGTAATACTGATCCTGGCGGGAATACTTGCCACCATTATTTAAAATGTTCTAAGTTGCAATGAAAGGAATGAACCCTATACAGAAACACAATTTGAACCCAAGGTATATATAGTAAGATGCTGTATTACAAGCTTTCACTATTTTCAGAAAATGTCACTCTAGAAATGAAACATTAAGCATATACACAGTTGAAGATATAGAATTCTGTAGCCTGTTACATGGATTATGGAGAGGAGGAAAAGGGGAGAGAAATGGAGGAAAAGAAAGAGTTTTGCCAACATAAACTCTGATTTGAGGAGATGAGGGGCCTGTGGAGAGGATGGTGCGGGCAAATTGATGAGGAAGATATTTGGTTAGGAAACCGAAGGAAATCAGTTTGAAATGACTGTGATAGAGTACCTTCCAGATATAAGCAGTATTAGGGCCTTTCTTTTCACTTTTAAGTATAATTTGAATATAATATTAATATTTTCCATTTTAAAAATAAAATATTAAGAAATTTTCTCTTTTTTTAAGGAAAAACCTAGCATCTAGTTGTTGAAGACTTTACAAGACTGTTCCTCATTTAAGCCAAGTCCACTTAATAAGGTCAGAACAAATTCAAACTTAATGATTTGTGGATTTTTTTTTTAATAAACAGCATACTACAAGATGACAGATATATAAAGGAAAAAGAACGGTAAATCATTTGCAAGTTTATCAGATTAAAACCAGCAACTACCATTTCAAATGTTCTTGGGTTTTTATGTTGTATGAATAGAAATCATAGTTTATAAATTGTTAGCAAAATTTCTATTTGATGCACTTTTCAGCATATGGTCCTTCAGGAAGATTATTTTGAAGGACAAAAAGATGCTACTAACCAATTGTGTTAACTTGATCCCAGACTTACCAATGGTAAGAGAAATAATCATTGCGTGTGTGGAAAAAGCTTTTTCTGCAGCACACTATTTAAAGAAGTAAAAATAAGGATGTCGTTGAAGCTATTTCAGATAAATTCTAAAGATCTAGTAAATGCCCAGATCACTTTGTGGGTGGAGCAAAAAAACACCATGTAATGGCTAACAATGCTTTAAAATCACTACAAATGTAAATGTCTATTTCACAAGTATTGGTTTATGTCATGTAGTGACTCAGGTAACACTCACAACTACAACCATAACATAAAATATTCCAGAGGGAAAAAAAACAATGAGAAGCCTGAAAACCAGAACACTGTCTTAAACTGAAAGGACAGTAAAGACACATCATTTTTGTATTTTAAAATCTCCTAAAACTTGGATTTTCCTGTAAACAAAAAAGGTATCCTCCTGAAGAGCTCATACACAGTGTTATATATGTTTCCATTGCAATTCTAAAACTCTTCATATTGATTATACTTTTCTGGATGCCTGCAAAAATCTTCTCTGAAATGGAGAATACCCTCCAGAGCAGAATTTCTTTTTCAAACAATACAACTTGAAGAGTCACAGTGCCCTCTAGTGGCCAACTGATAAGACCCACTTTTACTTCAATCTCAGAAAACAAAAAGTTTTCAGTGAATCTTGTATATTTTCAAATAGTTTTTCCCATAAATATTAATAAATGCCAATTTCTGTTTCTGAGAGGGAAAAATATTTATGGTCAGTTAGCACATAGCACAGTGGATAATGACTCCCTTTTTTGTCCATTGCTCATATAGTTAAGTTGTATCTAAATGGCAAAAAAGGCTTAACTCCAATCAAGCCTGCAAAACAAGGGCCATTAAAATGTACAAATGTAAAATTTTAATCTAGAATTGTGGTAAGGACAATTTTATGGAGTTTTGGATCTGTAGTTAAGTCTCAAATCTGCCAGTGTCTGACAGTGAGACCTGTGGAAAGGAACGTGATCACGCTGCACCTCACTTCTCTTCATGTGTAAATGAATAAAAGTTGGCAGTATTGGTGAGGATGCAGGAAAATGAACTCTAAACACTTCTAGTAAGAGCATTGATGCTACAACCTTTCTGGAGGGAAAATTGGCATTGACTCTCAAACTAACAGGCGTTTCCTAAATTTATTGTCAAAAACTCTCCAAAACCAGGATTTTCCAAATGTACATTGCCTTAGTGCCAGAATAAGTGTCAATATTTAATTCTTACTCTGTCTCATCCACTAAGTGCTTTAAGTATTTTTTCATTTAATTCTCAAAAAAATCTTATGATCCAGAACCATAATTAACCATATTTACGTGTCAGGAAACTGAGGAAACTCAGATGTGAAACTGAGACGTGCAAACGTGAAAAGCTGCCCAAGTGGTATAAACTTACCAATAACTGCTAAAACCTGGATCCAAACCCAGACTGTATGGTTCAGGGTCCACACTGCTGACCACTTGCTCTACTTCCAGAACTTCCTCTTCTGGGAATTTATTCTAAGGAAATAATCAAGAATATGCATGAATACTTATATTTTTTTAATTTATTTTTAACTGAAGGATAATTGTTCTACAATGTTGTGTTGCTTTCTGCTGTAGAACGAGGTGAATCAGCCATAAGTATACATACACAAAGATTGTTCAACCAGTGTTAATTTCAGCATCATTTATAATAAAGGAGAAGAAAGGAAAATAACCTAAATTACCATTAAAATGATTGTGTTAAAACCAAACAATTGGCTCTGTACCCTTAAAGAGCATCTAATAACATGGAAAATGTTCCCAAATATAGAAAGTGAAACGTTAGAAGCATGCACACATAGATATATATGTATATGTACATTGTGCTCCTATTTTGTAAAGAAATATATGTTCAAGAAAAACGAAGGAAAATTATCCAAGTATAAATAATAATTATGTCTAATTGGTGAGTTTACGGGGTAATGATTTTTATTATCTTTTTTATGCCCATTTTTCAAATTAATTCTAAAAATACATTATTTTAATGACGGGTTCAGGCCAAATGTGCTCTCAGATACTTTCTGACTCTAAATTTTTATTATTTTGAATGTGACAAATAGAGAATAGTCATGGAGTTTTAGAACTAGGGGAGAAAAAAGGTTACATTGTCTCCAGCAGTTTCCAAATCTGTTTGATCTTCAGAATCACCTGAGCTGATCAAAATACAGACTCCCTGCTTCCCTCTTTCCCTGAAGCAAATCACCTGCGCACGAAGCTCAGGTGATTTCTTATGATCTGACACTTTGGGAACTACAAATTTACCCCCATTGCATGACTGAGCGACTTCACTTTCACTTTTTCACTTTCATGCATTGGAGAAGGAAATGGCAACCCACTCCAGTGTTCTTGCCTGGAGAATCCCAGGGGCAGGAGAGCCTGGTGGGCTGCCCTCTATGGGGTCACACAGAGTCAGACACGACTGAAGTGACTTAGCAGCAGCAGCAGCAAGTAGTAAAACAGGATTCTTCTAAACCAAACGCAGACCAGAGTCATCATATACCATTATAAGCTATCATATCCTATTATCAATTGATATTGATATTGACAAACTTTAACTTTAGTTTCAATTCCTTAATTTTGTTAAGGAAAAAGTGCATCTTACAATAAACAACAAATTTACTAATGAAAAAATTTTAGCCATAAAAACAATGAAAGTTATACCCACCAACACTGAGCAGAGAGAATGTATTTTTTTTTTTTTTTTTTGATATTTATTCCTTTTGGCTGCGCTGGGTCTTTGTTGAGGCATATGGACTTTCCTAGTTGCGGAGAGTAGGGGCTACTCTTTAGTTTCGGTGCATGGCTTCTCGCGTTGGCTTCTCTTGTTGTGGAGCATGGACTCGAGTGCGCGGGCTTCAGTAGTTGTGGCTAGGCTCAGTGGTTGTGGCTCACAGGCTTAGTTGCCTCACAGCATGTGGGATCCTCCTAGACCAGGGATCAAACCTGTGTCCCTTGCATTGGCAGGTGGATTTTCAACCACTGGACTAGCAGGAAGTCCCTGAATTCTTACCTATATTCATTGCAAATAGCTTGTCCTCATTTCTCAAATACATGCTTACTTAAAGGAACCAAGATTTATCCCTTAGTGCCCACAAGACCCAAAATCAGATTCCCTCCCCCCACCCCAAAAAGAAGCATACATTTCAGTTAACACAGCAAAAAAAAAAAAAAAATTGTTTCAAGCAAAAGATCATCCAAAGGTTCTCAGTAGTCCTAGTTGCACAGAGTAAGGAAAAGACACTCTGGACACAGTGAAAGCATTTATAAAGAGAGAAGTTAAGACTTGCAAAATCTCTCTTGAAGTTCCAGAATTTAAGTATTTGTCACCTTTTTGAAGCTACTTAGCATATTCTTGGGGCAGCAATTTTTATTTGTGGTGTAGTAACCTGAGTCCCAAATTGGCTATATGGAAGAAAATAAAGTTTCACTAACTCTCAGGGAGATTCATATCACCTGAGTCTATCTTATTCAAACCACAAACCTAGTTGCATGCTATACCCATGGCACTTTGTACATGAAGACATCTACCCGAGGTGTACCCAAGCAGAAAACAGGAAGCTGGCTATTGATCGAAAGTGAAGAGTGAAAGTCACTTAGTCATGTCCATATTCTGTGACCCCATGGGCTG
The DNA here is from genome assembly GCF_003369695.1 of Bos indicus x Bos taurus. Lineage (NCBI taxonomy): Eukaryota > Metazoa > Chordata > Mammalia > Artiodactyla > Bovidae > Bos > Bos indicus x Bos taurus. The sequence continues at coordinate 42,585,499 of NC_040092.1, forward strand.
TAGCCTGCCAGGCTCCTCTGTCCTTGGGATTTTCCAGGCAAGAATACTGGAGTGGGTAGCCACTTCCTTCTCCAGGGGCTCTTCCTGACCCAGGGATCAAATCCAGGTCTCTCACCTTGCAGGCAGACTCTTTACTGTCTGAGCCACCAGGGAAGCCCACTGATTTTAAAATGATAGGTAAATAAGATTGAAAGGTAAGATGGTTCATCTCACCTTCCTAAAATTCCAAACTAAATATCTCCTGATATTACAGTCTTAAAACAAAAATGCATACACTCACAAAACATTTAAAAATAAAAACCAGGACCAAGGTTGAATTTTAAAACTTCATGAAAATTGTTGGGTAGTAGTGGGCATTGAGGCAACATTAATTGTGGGTAACATGTTCTGGTGGGCTGCCGTCTATGAGGTCACACAGAGTCAGACATGACTGAAGCGACTTAGCAGCAGCAGCAGCAACATGTACTGTTGGTTTGACTGCTTTGGTGACTCATCAGATAACACCTTCCCCCAAGTTGTAACTGCAAACTGTGCTTCAGTGCCCTTACCTGAGCCTTCTCTCTGCTTTCTTACAGTCCTGGAAAATGTTCTACTCAAGGCAGCAAGTACACACAGAGCCCAAATGAACTATAATTAAAGTGGCAAGAGACCAAGGAAAAGAGCAGTGTTAGTTCAATTGTTTCCTTTGCACGGGTAACAGATGGACTCCAAGGTCTAATAACCCTTTGTACTTCAGCTAAGGCTGACAATGCGTCATTATACTCAGATGGAAGCAAGAAGAAGGTGCCTAGCAACTTGGGCTTGGAATGCCTAGGCTTTTGTCAATTTACATCATAATCTTAATATTAAACAGGCTTGCTCTCATTTGCCAGTCATCACCTCATTTTATGTTTTTCAAACACAAGAAGATTAGTCTTTCTTGAAAGTACTTTAGCCCCTTAGATACAGAACAGTAGTAGTATTTTAGAGTCTCCCCTTATAAATGTGTACATAAAACTGCCATGATCCTTGATGGAAATTATATCAGTAAGTTGGGGGGCCTACCATGGGTAATATTTTCATTAGCAACAGTATGCACATAACCCAGGCTCTTTTTGGAATTCAGTAGGATACCAAGGACTATTTTTGGGGCCTCATTACTCTTGTATTCTTGTACTTTATGTATATAAGAAGTCATTAGAATGTCTATTTAATTTTATATTCTCCTTTTTAAGCTCTGTTTGTCTATATTTTATGCTGCAAATAAAATGTGTGTGTGTTGGGTTGTGTGCTCAAGCATTTCAGATGACTAGATGATGATATGTGTTCAATGAATAGTTGATAAAAGAAGACAAGAAGGAAAGAATGAAGAAGGAAAGGAGACGTGAGAATGAATAAAAATCACTGAACCATCAGTGAACCGCCTGCCCTTCTCACAGCATAGAACAGGCAGAATTTTCATTAGTAACATATAACCAGGAGGATGAAAATCACAATTTATCTCCAATAGCCTACTATGATGTCTATTTATATCAGTCTAGGAGAAAGACAGAGTTTGTTAATCTTTCATTCTATGGTAAAGAAAAGAAATATTGGGGGAAAATTCATTTCTATCAGGAAACCCAGAAACATTGGTTGCAGATGTAAATATCATTTCCTATCCTTAGGTCCCAGGTAAACAGCTTAACATAATAGCTGGCATTCTCCTGGCTTTCTTACTGCAGATGCCAGTGAAAAAGAAGAATGAGATCATTATACAGATGACGAAGTTATCACTGAACTCTTGCAAATCTTTTTGACAACAACAAAAAATGGAATAAGAAATGTTGCCAACAGAATTACCACTAAGATGAAGAATATATAACAGTGTATGTTACTCATAACAGGACCCAACCTCCCCAGTAGCTATGGACATTTGGAGTCAGAAGACACTTCAAGGAGGAGAAAATTAGGAGATTTTTATAGACCACATAGTTCTCATCAACTCAGGAGAGAGAGAGGAAATGTCCCAATCCAAACTTTACTTGGAGGAAGAAACTTTTCCCAACACTACTGATGTACTTTGGTCTAACATAATGTCTTCTCCATTGCCATACTCTCTTGCCATGTGACAACCTCTAGTGAGAAAAGTTGTGTCTATCTCATCTTTATCTTATCCCTATCATCCTATGGTATATAACCATATACTTGGAAGATCTTAAGTAAATGTTACAAAGGGCCATAAAATAGTTTAGAAAAGAAAAAATGTGAGAAAAGCAATTAGTGAAACAACTAATGGAAGCAAAGGCAAAACAGAAAGAAAATCACTGTGGCCAGAACAGTCAAGGCTTCTCTCTTGAGTGGATAAGGTAATTTTCCTGCTTCAGGCACAAAGAGGGATTTGATTTTTTTTTCTTCCTTATTTTTCACATCCAGTCTATTGAAATATTAGTAGACCTTTTCAAGATGGGTGTTAAACTTCTACAAGTTTAGCATTCTTTATGTAAAGGGATAAAGGTAGCCAAAGACTGTCCTAATTTCAGCTGGACAACTAACTTCCTGTGGAGCCTTGAGAATATATTTTAACCTTTCCAGATCAAGGCCATGGCTTTCTCATGGGTAAAAGAAAGCTAAATTATCTTCCTATGCTTCATTCATGAAGTGTGTTAGAATCCAAAAAGACACTGGTAAATTTTAAAATATTTTGTTACTTTCTTTCCTCCGAAGATAAAAAGGGATCATCCCTCCAATGAAGGGAAGACATGACGTCTACAGGATTAAGTCATTTTAGATTCTTAAATGTATGGCATTCTTAAATAGGAACCTCAAACCTTCAGTTCTGGATAACCTCTCACAATTGCACCACTGTTTTAATACATTCTTACAATGCCAAGGTTTGAGAAAAGAGGGTAAAAATACCTTCTCTGGGCAATTTGTGTGCAAATGGAACAGCTTATTAAAGATTCCCTCAATGAGATGCGTAAACACTGGTGTTGGCCACAAAGAAACAGTTTCCTAGGGCAAACTTCATGGTTTGATTTCCCAGAAATACCCTGGAAACTGAACAGAAGGAAACGCCTTATACCGCTTTGTCTGTAGCCACAAAATACACACATAGGGTCCCACCCAGCCTGAATTTAACCCTGTGCGCCCAAAAAGGACAAAAATAAGTTTTAAAAATCCCATAATGAGGCCATTGTACACATAAAAATAGTATCTGCACTACCTATGCATGAAAGCCAATATAATTGTGGCCAAAGAAACTGAGTTCCTTCAGAGTAGAAATGTGAACAGGTGCCCTGTGATAATATGTTCTAGGCTAGAAACCATTCAAGGTTCCCTCTGCTCCCCTCAGCTCTACTTAGTTTAAATCCACCCTGGGTGGAGAAGGAAGAGGGTAGTTGGCAATTTACTCAATTTAGAATATTTCATAGACTTCAGTGAATATTTATAAGAATATATTTAACTGTCAAATATTAATTTCTTTTAAGAACTGTCATTATTGTAATTGTTGATCTAACAGAAGAAGATTTAGAACAAATCATTCAGACTTGTTCTATTCTTATATGGTTACCTATATGTCTACTACCATCTTATACCCCAAATGAGGCTTATCATTGTCTTTCTATCCTACTCCCATCCCATCAAACTAATTTACTGCCAGGATTAGCCACTTCTATTAGCAGATTGGAAACTATAGAGTCAACATCAACCTCTCTCCTTCTTTCCATAACTCAACTGATCAACATTCCTTTAAATAGTTCTTAGAAATGCTTCTCATTTTCTCTGCTGCTGCCATGGTCCAGGTCTTTGGCATCCTGCCCTGATTGCTTCCAATCTTGCCTTTCCACCGCTGGTTCTCAACACTAATTGTACTACCTCAAAAATTTGAGAGGTACCCCCAAACTTCATACACCTATCCCTAGAGGGTAAGTTGTTGCTTGCCTGCTTCACTCAAAATAATAAAAACTTTTAGTGTAGAGACATGTGGAATTTTTTATTAATGTTAAATTGGGGTGCTTTATAGTAACAGGCTTCCCAGGTAGCACTAGTCATAAAGAATCCACTTGCCAATGCAGGAGATATAAGAGACACAAGTTCGATCCCTGGGTCGGGAAGATCCCCTGGAGAAGGAAATGGCAACCCACTCCAGTATTCTTGCCTGGAGAATCCCAAGGACAGAGGAGCCTGGCAGGCTACAGTTCCATAAGGTCTCAAAGAGTGAGATACAACTGAAATGACTGAGTGCAAATACATGCACTTTATAGTAATATCTATTTTCATACTGTCAGCTGACACACAAGTATTTCTGGTCAGTGAGTATAAAATGCCTGTGCCATTTATTTTGTAGGAAAAATTTTCTTTGCCCCAAATTACCCACAGGTTACAAACTGCTATAACTGAGTTAGTGATTATCACTGTCACGTGATATGCTGGACAGATCATGGGACTAGGAAATTTGAGTTCTGATTCTTGGATAAGTTATTTATTCTGATGGGTTTCTGGTGGTTTTTTTTTTAATGAGAATAATATTATTTTCCTTTCATACCTCACAAAATTATTGTCAGGGTTAAATGAGATAATATATATATAAAAAAGTATGTACAACTACAAATTATAAATGGCCTCCTCTTCAGATATATATTTTATTTCTAAATAGACTATAAATCTTTAGAATTGTCTAACTTTGTTGTAAGTAAATATTGCAAATGAAGCAATATTCTACAAAGAAGAAAAGGCATTTTTCAACAGCTATTGTCTCTGTAATCATGTATGCTTACTGTACACCGGAGGCAGCCCTCTGTACTTAAAGAAACTGTAAGTCAGAGTATGTGGAACCCCTCTTAGGTTGCCAGTACTTTCTCCCACATCTGTAATCACTCCTCACTGTCCTTGGCAAACCCTCCCTAAATCTGCAAATAATTCCTGCTCCCTAATTTCAAAACCAAGAAAAAGCAGCCAAAGCAACAGGTAAACTGCCAGCCATGTTTTGATTCCACATAGGTTCATCAGGCCTAGTTATCTCCCAAATTCCCCTGCAAAGAGGGCTGGAGAAAAATACAGGAGCTGCTGCCAAGAGTGAGGATGCTCACATCTGGTGAGGACGCCTTCTCACGTGTTTGACAGTGAGAAAAGAAAGTGTATCTAAATGTTAATTCACAGGATGGCATTGAATGAGTGCAGGGGCAAAGTAGAGGACCAAGACTGGTTTCAGCCCAAAGCCACATAGCAGACAGATTTACATTTGCTTAGGTCCCTACTTGGAGATTAATCTGGATTATCTCCCAATTCAGGGGCTAAAAAATTATCCCTGGAACTGAAGGGATTTCTAATCATATTCCAATAAACCTAATAAATCCTAGTTAACTTCAAATCCCATGGGATCTTAGTCAAAAACAAAAGCAATGCAAACAAAAGAAAACCTCATAAAACAGAAACTACCTATATCAAACTTCTTTATCCTAGATATTTAGGAACACCATCAAGTTTTAACAACAATAAAATACATAATTCTGAATATAAATTCAGAGGATTCTTCAATTAAACTGTATTTAAATGCAATATGCATGTATTATTAAATTGAGAAATTATTTCTAAATAATAATTAAGATTATTATTGAAGATATGTTTAAGATAAATTGGCAAAATACATTTCTTCTAAGAGTTTACAATATTATCTTCTGTTTCTCAATCATTTGGAGTTATTGAATCTTTTAAAAATCTAATGAAAGATACAGATGCTCTTACCAGAAATACAAATACACCTATAAAATTTACATCCATTTTTTCTTGCTTGGACATGCCCAGTATTCATACACAAATGTGATCCCCTACTTTTGTTTATGTTATTCATGTAGTATTAAATGTTGTCTCCCCAACCCCATCTCTGTCTGGCAAAGTCCTACTCAAAGTCCTGCAAAGTGACTTCCATCATGAATCCTTTCCTGAACATTCATATCTAATGCTTATTAAGAATCCTTAATGTTGAAGAAAAATAGATATGAAGATAATACAAAGTAGCATAATATTAAAGCAATAAATAATGCTTTAAGAGCTAAGACCAACGAGCATTTATTTAGGTGTAAAATGCTCAGGAAAGGATTCATGATGGAAGTCACTTTGCAGGTTGTCCTTGAATGGACAATATTAAAAGAAAAGGGACTAAAACGAAATCTTGAGACTTCCTCAGAAAATTGTTCAATTGCCCAGTTTCCAAATAAGTAAGACTTTAGCGATAGTTTGTAACTCATATCAGGTTTCCGGGTCCCTGACTCTTTAATTTTAGACTCTGCAACATAAAGAGACTGATCTACTGTGCATAAAAACAGAAGGTGTTCCAATACTCAACAATAAGTAGAAATAAACAATGTTGCCAAAGTCAGCAAAAATACTGATTTCTCCCAAAGAGAAGGAATCTCATCAAAACAATTTAAGCAAGAGTTACTTGACAACAGCAGGCACCAGAACCTTTATCAAAAACCTGCCTCAGACTCAGCCTTCTCAGAATAATGAGAGCTAAATGAGACCCAAGTAATCATCTAATGCAATCTTCCTCAAGAAAACAAAAAGCTAATGTCCAGGGATATTAAGGAAGTTGCTTTTGTAATAAACAACGGGACTAGAGCGTTTGTCTCCTGACTCCCATTTCGGGTGTACTCTCCTCAGCGGCATACTTTCAAATGCTTCCTTGAGTCATGAATTAACTCCATGGATTTGGAGTTAACCTGTGTCCCACAGAGCAGACCTCAGGAGAATACTGAGCTGCCATACTGATGGATTATTGGGGTTGCTTCCAGCTGTTTGAGCAGAATCACTCAAACAGCTGGCTGCGATGAGGGATGAGTGACTACATACATGTGTGCTTAGTGAGGAAATGGTTAGAAAACAGAAAGTTTCTTCAGAGGTGCCCTCTACCTTCCCCGTGGCTGCTGAGAGATCATAAATCAGAGGATTCCATATTCTCCAGCCTGCCCTTCTCTCTCTATGAGCCTCATGGCCCCATGTTAGCTATCCCTATTCCTGGGACTTGAGAGAATGTAAATGCTTAAAAATTGCTACTCTATGGAACAAAGAAGCAATGTAATGAAAATGGGCTTTAAACTTCAGAATGTGGGAAGCTACATTGAAAGGACCCTTCACTACACTGTGGTCTTCCCAAGTGGCTCAATGGTAAAAGGCTCTGCCTGCCAATGCAGGAGACGCAGGTTCAATCCCTGGGTCAAGAAGATCCCCTAGAGAAGGAAATGACAACCCACTCGTTTTCTTGCCTGGAATAATCCCATGGACAGAGAAGCCTGGTGGGCTCTAGTCCAAGGGGTCACAAAGCGTCTGACACAACTGAGCACGCCCGCACTGCCCTGTTACAGAAACAGAAACCAAAAGCTTTAACAAAAATGGTTGAAGAGTCAGACTCTCTGGGAGCAGAACCCAGGAATCTGTTCAACAAACTGCCCAGGACTCTAATGTTAAACAAATTTTAAAATTCTCCAGTATAATGTGTATTCAAATTGTTTCCCTGAGGTTACATTTTGGGTGTTCTAGTTCAATAGCTAATCTAAAAGTCTTACTGGGGAAAAAAGCAACACAAAACTGCTGGAGATTAAATGTGACAATGCAAGTACTAGAACTAGAAGGTTTTGGAGATTGTATCCAGCATCCTGTTTCTCATGGAGAGGAATGCAGCATGCATTACAGAAATTTCCAGGTGTTGCACATTCATGGGAAGGAAGATTGAGTGTAGCATTTATCTTCCTACCTTTTTCCTTAGATTACTGATAGTAAAATTCAAAAAAGGGTATCAATTTCAACTTAATTCCTGAAGGAGAAACAAAGAAACTAAATGTAGACAAAATTTGATAACCAATTTACCCTCCATATGCTAAATCATTAACTTGTTCTTAGCTTAGGTACCAAACAAAGATTTATGTGCCCCAAAATATTCAACTCACTTGACACTTTACTTAAGAAAAAACAGCAGGCCACTCACTTAGTGAGACTCTGTTTCATGGCTATTTATAAATGGAGTAGAATAACAAATCATTAGGACATGTCTGAGAGGGGGGAAAGGCATGAATAACTACAGTTATTATATTTCATGTGTGTCAGTCTACTATCTGAGCATTTATAGAGCCCACAGGAGGAATTTTTTGATATTTCTTTTCAGTTAAAACCAGCTGGTAAAACTTATAGCTTTTCTGGTTCACAGAAAACTATGGCCTTTGTACAGGAAGGGTGTTGCGCTTCTAGGAAATAGAGAATAAATGATATTACAGAGAAATATTACTTTTCAACTTATTTTATACTGGCTCTATATCACAGTCTAACTTCAGTGTTTCTCCCAGACCTTCTAAAATCACAGAAAAAAGAAATCACTTTGGAAAATTAGATTAGTCTTACAGAAGAATATCTCAAGGGAGGAACAGTTTACTGTGTCAGATGAGGTTTCTTTTATACAAAGTCAGATTTTACCTGCACACAGATATTCCTTAAAACACTGGAACTTATTAGCTAAGATAAAGCTTACTCAGCAAGATTTGTTATATCTTGCTTTACATCAGCACTAAATATTTATCTGTTGTAAGGAACATTTTCTCAAAAAAATAGCAGGAAAAATTTGGATTATTTATCAAGTGACACACTCTGGAGATCATACAATAAGTTTTAGAATATTTGGGGTGCATTGAAATTATACTTATTGTGATAGGATAAAGATTCTTATACCATGAATTTTTCAAGCATGGGAAAAGATTCTGATGGATTGGCAATGCTTACTTCATAACCTGACTGGTTAGTTTGTGAAAATCGGTGAACCATATTTTTTGTATACTTTTCTCTACATTTGTTACATTTCACAGTTAAAAGTAAAACGAAAGAGACCATATCTCAACCATTCCTTAATCTCTGGTACCCCCTAAGAATTTATTTAAATTACATTGAAAGGATATTGTTTAAATTCCAAATCTTCAGAGCAAATAGAATGGAAGAGGATAAAATAGAAAAGAGAGACGTCAACTAAATGTTGGAAGATAGAAGGTACATGGAAAGTACATGGAACAGAATAGAGAGCCCAGAAATAAACCCACACATTTAGGGTCAATTAATCTATAACAAAGGAGTTAAGAATATGCAATGGAGAAGAGGCAATCTCTTCAATCAATGCTACTGGGAAGACTGAATGGCTACCTATAAAAGAATGAAATTAAAACGTTCTCTAACACCATATACAAAAATAAACTCAAAGTGAATTGAAGACCTGAATGTAAGACCAGAAACCATAAAACTCTTACAGGAAAATATAGAACACTCTTTGACACAAATCATAGCAATACTTTTTTGAATCTGTCTCCTAAAGCAAAAGAAATTAAAAATTGGGCCTAATTAAATTTTTAAGTGTTTGGACAGCAAAGCAAACCATCAACAAAATGAAATATAACCTACTAAATGGGAAAAAATATTTACAAATGATATGACCACTAAGGGGTTAATATCCAACATATATAAATATTTCACACAACTCACCGTAAGAAAGCAATTTTAAAAAGAAGACCTGAATAGACATTTTTTCCAAACAAAAAATGCAGATGGCCAATAGGCACTTCATCAGGGAAGTGCAAAACCACAATGAGATATCACTTCACACCTGTCAGGCTATCATCAAAAAAAACACAAATGACAGTGTTGGCTAGGACGTGGAGAAAAGAGAACACTCGTTCATTGTTGGTGGGATTTGATGTAGCCACTGTGAAAAACAGTATGGAAATTTCTCCAAAAATCTAATAATAGAAGTACCATATGACCCAGCAATTCCACTCCATGAGTATTTATCAACAACAAAAAAACAACACTGATTTGAAAAGATATAATGCCTTTGACTGTATGGATCACAACAAACTGTGGAAAATTCTTAAAGAGATGGGAATACCAGACCACCTTAGCAGCCTCTGGAGAAATCTGTACACAAGTCAAAAAGCAACAGTTAGAACTGGATATAGAACACCAGACTGGCCCAAAATTGAGGAAGGAGTATGTCAAGGTTGTGTATTGGCACCCTGCTAATTTAACTTATATGCAGAATATCATGCCGGGCTGGATGAAACACAAGCTGGAATCAAGATTGTCAGGAGAAATATCAACAACCTCAGATACACAGATGACACCACCAATATGGCAGAAAGTAAAGAGGAACTAAAGAGCTTCTTGATGAAAGTGAAAGAGGAGAGTGGAAACTCTGGCTTAAGACTCAGTATTCAAAAAATTCAAAAAAGTATTTCATGCAAAGATGGGCTCAATAAAGGACAGAAATGGTATGGACCTCACAGAAGCAGAAGATATTAAGAAGAGATGGCAAGAATACACAGAAGAACTGTAAAAAAAGATCTTCACGACCCAGATAATCACAATGGTGTGATCACTGACCTAGAGCCAGACATCCTGGAATGTGAAGTCAAGTGGGCCTTAGAAAGCATCAATAAAGCTAGTGGAGGTGATGGAATTCCAGTTGAGCTATTTCAAATCCTGAAAGATGATGCTGTGAAAGTGCTGCACTCAATATGCCAGCAAATGTGGAAAACTCAGCAGTGGCCACAGGACTGGAAAAGGTCAGTTTTCATTCTAATCCCAGAGAAAGGCAATGCCAAAGAATGCTCAAACTACTGCACAATTGCACTCATCTCACACGCTAGTAAAGTAATGCTCAAAATTCTCCAAGCCAGGCTTCAGCAGTATGTGAACCGTGAACTTCCTGATGTTCAAGCTGCTTTTAGAAAAGGCAGAGGAACCAGAGATCAAATTGCCAACATCCGCTGGATCATGGAAAAAGCAAGAGAGTTCCAGAAAAACATCTATTTCTGCTTTATTGACTATGCCAAAGGCTTTGACTGTGTGGATCACAATAAACTGTGGAACAGTCTGAAAGAGATGGGAATACCAGACCACCTGATCTGCCTCTTGAGAAATTTGTATGCAGGTCAGGAAGCAACAGTTAGAACTGGACAAGGAACAACAGACTGGTTCCAAATAGGAAAAGGAGTTCGTCAAGGCTGTATATTGTCACCCTGCTTATTTAACTTCTATGCAGAGTACATCATGAGAAACGCTGGGCTGGAGGAAACACAAGCTGAAATCAAGATTGCCGGGAGAAATATCAATAACCTCAGATATGCAGATGACACCACCCTTATGGCAGAAAGTGAAGAGGAACTAAAAAGCCTCTTGATGAAAGTGAAAGTGGAGAGTGAAAAAGTTGGCTTAAAGCTCAACATTCAGAAAACGAAGATCATGGCATCCGGTCCCATCGCTTCATAGGAAATAGATGGGAAAACAGTAGAAACAGTGTCAGACTTTATTTTTCTGGGCTCCAAAATCACTGCAGATGGTGACTGCAGCCATGAAATTAAAAGACGGTTACTCCTTGGAAGGAAAGTTATGACCAACCTAGATAGCATATTCAAAAGAGAGACATTACTTTGCCAACAAAGGTTCGTCTAGTCAAGGCTATGGTTTTTCCTGTGATCATGTATGAATGTGAGAGTTGGACTGTGAAGAAGGCTGAGTGCTGAAGAATTGATGCTTTTGAAGTGTGGTGTTGGAGAAGACTCTTTTGAGAGTCCCTTGGACTGCAAGGAGATCCAACCAGTCCATTCTGAAGGAGATCAGCCCTGGAATTTCTTTGGAAGGAATGATGCTAAAGCTGAAACTCCAGTACTTTGGCCACCTCATGCGAAGAGTTGACTCATTGGAAAAGACTCTGATGCTGGGAGGGATTGGGGGCAGGAGGAGAAGGGGACGACAGAGGATGAAATGGCTGGATGGCATAACTGACTCAATGGACATGAGTCTGAGTGAACTCCGGGAGTTGGTGATGGACAGGGAGGCCTGGCGTGCTGCAATTCATGGGGTCGCAAAGAGTTGGACACGACTGAGCGACTGAACTGAACTGACTGATTCAAAATCTAAGATCATGGTATCTGGTCCCATCACTTCATGGCAAATAGACGGGGAAACGATGAAAACAGTGACAGATTTTATTTTTTTGGACTCCAAAATCACTGCAGATGGTGACTGCAGCCATGAAATTAAAAGACATTTGCTTCTTGGGAGAAAAGCTATGACCAACCTAGGCAGCTTATTAAAAACCTGACACTTTACTTTGGACACCTGATGTGTAGAACTGACTCGTTAAAAAAGACCCTGATGCTGGTAAAGATTGAAGGCAGGAGGACAAGGGGATAAAATGGTTTGATGGCATCGCCAACTCGATGGACATGAGTTTGAGCAAGCTCTGGGACTTGGTGATAGACAGGGAAGCCTGGCATGCTACAGTCCAGGGGGTTGCAAAGAATCAGACACCACTGAGTGACTGAACTGACTGAATGCACAAACCCTAATGTTTATAGCAGCATTATTTGCATTTGTCAAGATATGGAAACAACCTGAGTGTCCATCAACAGATGAATGGATAAATAAGATGTGATATAAATATATATATATATATATGAAACTGAAAGTGAAAGTCGCTCAGTCGTGTCTGACTCTTTGCAACCCCATGGACTATAGTCATTGGAATTCTCCAGGCCAGAATACTGGAGGGGGTAGCCTTACCCTCCTCCAGGGGATCTTCCCAACCCAGGAATCAAACCCAGGTATCCCGCATTGCAGGTGGATTCTTTACTAGCTGAGTTACAAGGGAAGCCCAAGAATAGTGGAGTGGGTAGCCTTTCCCTTCTCCAGGGAATCTTCCCGACCCAGGAATCAAACAGGGGTCTCCTGCATTGCAGGCAGAGAAGCCCACGTTTGTGTGTGTGTGTGTGTGTGTAATGGAATACTACTCAGCTATAAAAATGAATGAAATGTTGCTATTTGTACCAGCATAGGTGGACTTGGAGGGTGTTATGCTAATTGAAATGTTAGACAGTAAAATACAAACACTGTATGATATCACTTATGTGTGGAATCTAAAACACACAACAAACTAGTAAATATAACAAAAAAGAAACAGAGTCTCAGTTATAGAGAACAAACCAGTGGTTACTACTGGGGATTAGAAAGGGAGAAGGGGCAATATAGGAGTGGACGATTAAGAGGTACAAACTATTGTGTATAAAATAAGCTATAAGGGAATATAGCCAACAGCTATAATAACTATAAGTGGAGTATAAACTTTAAAAATTATGAATTTTTAAATCACTATATTTGATACCTATAACTTGTATAATATTGTACATCAACTATACTTCAATTTAAAAAAGCAGATATGCAGATGGCAATAAGAACATGAAGATATACTTATGTCAGTAATTATTGTCATTGTCCTAATATCATCAGGGCAACACAATTAAAACCATGGAGATACAACTACACACCTAGTAGAATGGCTAAAAGTAAAAAGACAAAAGATTGACAATACCAAGTATTGTCAATTGGAAAGACTGTGATAGAACTGGAACTCTCATTTCACCCCAAGCACTTATCCAAGAGATACGAAAGCATATATCCATACAAAGATTTGTAAATGACTGTTCATAGTAGTTTTATTTATAATAATAAAAAACGGGAAACAATCCAGCATCTATCAACAATTTACACCAAAAAAATAGTAGTACATCCATACAAGGGGATACAATTCAGCAATAAAAGTAAACAAACTATTATGGTTTGCAACTACATGAATGACTCTCACAATAATTATGGTAAGTAGAAGCCAGACCAAAAAAGACATGCTTTATGACTCAGTTATGTAAATTCTTGAAAATTTAAGCTAACCATTTTTTTTTTTTCTTTTTGCCACACAGTGCAGCTTGTGGGATCTTCTTTCCCTGACCAGGGATTGAACCCATACCCCTTGCAGTGTAGAGTGGAGACCTAACCACTGGACCAGCAGGGAATTCCCACAAGCTTATCTTTATGACAAAAAGTTTATCAGTAATTGCCTATCAGGTGATACTCAGTATGGAGAGATTATAAAACGAGACAAGGAAACTTTTGAGAGTGATGGTGCATGTGAGTGTGTGCTCAGTCATGTCGTGTCGGCTGTTTGTGACCCTATGGATTGTAGCACACTTTACTCCTCTGTCCATTGGATTTTTTTTCTAGGCAAGAATAGTGGAGCGGTTTGCCAATTCCTCCTCCAGAGGATCTTCCCAACCCAGGAATTAAACCAGCATTTCTGTGTCTCCTGGATTGGTTGAAGGTGATGGGTATGTTCATTATCTTGATTGTGGTGATGGTTTCATGGGAGTAAACACATGTCAAATCTTAACAGATTTTTCACTTTAAATGTGTACCTTTTTGTATTGTGTATTATACTTCTATAAAGCTGTTATTAAGAGCTATATATCAAATTAAATATAATGATAGATCTGAGTAATATTTACATAATCATAATAATATAAACCGGAGAAGGCAATGGCAACCCACTCCAGTACTCTTGCCTGGAAAATCCCATGGACAGAGGAGCCTGGTGGGCTGCAGTCCTTGGGGTCAATAAGAGTCGGGCACAACTGAGCGGCTTCACTTTCACTTTTCCCTTTCATGCATTGGAGAAGGAAATGGCAACCCACTCCAGTGTTCTTGCCTGGAGAATCCCAGGGATGGAGGAGCCTAGTGGGCTGCCATCTCTGGGGTCTTACAGAGTCAGACACGACTGAAGCGACTTAGCAGCAGCAGCAGCAATAATATAAACACTGAGTAAGACATGCTTTTTTAAAAGGCTGAGGGCTGGGTTATTTAATTTGATTTTTTCTGATTTCTACTGAGGTTTCATACCTCTACATATACTGATTGATTACTTGGGGTTTTTCCTTCTTATTCAAAATGCTTATGCATGCATTTTGCCCTTTTTGGTGAGTTTTCCCTCCTTGCTGAAGGGCAGGAGTTCCTTATTTACTCTAGATATTAATCCCTTTTTGGATCTCTTTGCTGCAGATGTCTCCTGTCAGTCTGTCCCTGTCAGTTAATTTTGGCTAACTCCATCCTCTTCCTTGCAGGCCACCTAAATTTCCCTATCCAAAACACTGGGCAGCTCACAGCTTCAACTGACTGTATGTGTCAGCTGTTTCAACCTTATCACTCTGCTATTCTTCAATTTAATATGCTGAATAAACTCTAAAACATCTTAAAGGAATCTGCTGTATTATGAAATCAGTGAGTTTGCCTGCAGAAGAAGTTTGCCCCAGCCAGAGAAATCTATACATAACTTTAGAAAATAACAGGCTATATAAGGTGGTGATGAGAGAAATAAGGTGTTTTATTAAACTTTGTCCACCTTCACCCCTCAAATTTCCCACATCCACTTGTTTTGAGGCAGTAAAGTGCAGTAGTAAAACTTCCAGACAATGGACATGATTTCAAATCATGAGCCTCCACGTCCCTTTTAAAATGGAGTTGGTAGTATCAACCTCACAGAACTGTTTCCAGGATGAATTATGATAGCATAAGTGCTTAACTGAGTTTTCCCAGGTGGCGCTAGTGGTAAAGAACCTGCCTGCCAATGCAGGAGACACAAAAGACATGGGTACAATCCCTGGGTTGGGAAGATTCCCTGGAGAAAGAGATGGCAACCCACTCCAGAATTCTTACCTAGGAAATCCCATGGACAGAGGAGCCTGACAGGCTACAGTCCACGGGGTTGCAAGAGTCGGACATGACTTAGTGACTAAACTCTCCCCCCACAAGTGCTTAATTGGCACATCACCTGGCCATGCTGCTGCTAAGTCACTTCATTCGTGTCCAACTCTGTGCAACCCCATAGACGGCAGCCCACCAGGCTCCCCCATCCCTGGGATTCTCCAGGCAAGAACACTGGAGTGAGTTGTCATTTCCTTCTCCAGTGCATGAAAGTGAAAACTGAAAGTGAAGTAGCTCAGTCGTGTCCAACTCTTCTCGACCCCATGGACTGCAGCCCACCAGCCTCCTCCATCCATGGGATTTTCCAGGCAAGAGTACTAGTGTGGGGTGCCATTGCCTTCTCCGACCTGGGCCATAGTTAACACCCATTAAATGGTAGCCATGATTCTTACCTAGACTGCCCTCCCCCAGCCCATTCTCCTTTACAACCTAGCAAAAATCCTTCTACTTATATTTTATCTTGTATACCTTTTTAAAATTTTTTAAATATTTCATTGAGGTATAGTTGATTTACAATGCTATATTAGTTTCAGGTATAAAAAAAAATTCTGGATTTAGAAAAGGCAAAGGAACCAGAGATCAAATTGCCAACATCCGTTGGATCAGAGAAAAAAGCAAGAGAATTTCAGAAAAACATCTACTTCATTGACTATGCTAAAGCCACTGACTGTGTGAATCACAAAAAACTGTGGAAAATTCTTAAAGAGATGGGAATTCCAGTCCACCTTACCTGCCTCCTTAGAAATATGTATGCAGGTCAGGAAACAACAGTTAGAACCGTACATGGAACACCAGACTGGTTCCACATTGGGAAAGGAGTACGTCAAGGGTGTATATTGTCACCGAGCTTATTTAACATATATGCAGAGTACATCATGCAAAATGCAAGGTTGAATGAAGCACAAGCTGGAATCAAGATTTCCAAGAGAAATATCCATGACCTCAGATATGCAGATTACACCACCCTAATGGCAGTAAGCGAAGAGGGACTGAAAGCATTTTGATGAAGGTGAAAGAGGAGAGTGAAAAAGTTGCCTTAAAACTCAACATTCAAAAAACTAAGATCATGGCATCTGATCCCATCACTTCATGGCAAATGAAACAATGGAAACAGTGACAGACTTTATTTTCTTGGACTACAAAATCACTGCAGTTGGTGACTGCAGCCATGAAATTAAAAGATGCTTACTTCTTGGAAGAAAAGCTATGACCAACCTAGACAGCATATTAAAAAGCAGAGATATGACTTTGCCAACAAAGGTCCATCTAGTCAAAGCTATGGTTTTTCCAGTAGTCATGTTTGGATATGAGAGTTGGACCATAAAGAAGGCTGAGCACTGAAAAACTGATGCTTTTGAAATGTGGTGTTGGAGAAGACTCTTGAGAGTCCCTTGGACTGCATGGAGATCAAATCAGTCAATCCTAAAGGAAATCAGTCCTGAATGTTCATTGGAAGGACTGATGCTGAAGCTGAAACTCCAATACTTTGGCCACCTGATGCGAAGGACTGACTCATTGGAAGAGACCCTGATGTTGGGAAAGATTGAAGGCAGGAGGAGAAGAGGACTTCAGAGGATGAGATGGTTTGATGGCATTGCTGACTCGAGGGGGACATGAGTTTGAGAAAGCTCCAGGAGTTGGTAATGGACAGGGAGGCCTGGCATGCTGCAGTCCAGGAGGTTGCAAAGAGTTGAATACGACTGAGTGACTGAACTGAACTGAATAAAGCAAAGTGAATCAGTTATTCATATACATATATCTACTTTTTTTCCTTCTACTTTTAAGGCTAAATTCAAAAGACATCTCTTCCATAAAAGCATCCCCAGATCATTGCAAGCTGACTTCAGGACATGACTTCTTAAACCCCATTTTCACCCCCAAAATACTCATCATGCCAAAATATTCATCACTTTCTTTTCTGTAATCTCAAGTGCATTATTCATTTACTTACATGTATCTTTACTTACATGACAATGCCACAATGAGATCAATATGTGACTATTTCCCACCATGAAATGTGAACTCCTGAAGTCAGGAATAATTACTTCTGTCATTTTTAACATGATAAAGGGTTTTCTTCTTAAATATAGCTAGCAGCTAGGCTAAACATGTTATCCAGATCCAAATGATAAAGAGATTGAAGTTAAGAGAAACAGTATTTTGACATATCATAAAACTATCTTTTAATATAATAGAAGAAGGAGGAAGGTGGAGAAAGAAAGAGGAGGAGGAAAGAAGAGGTAAGAGTAGAGGGAGGAGAAAAGAAGGGATTTGAGGGAAAAGGTGGTGAAGAAGAATCCTGTGAAAGATTTGGGATATAACAATATCCTGCAACATCACCTCTTTTCAAAGTAGTTCAACTATACCCACCATATGAATTTCACCAATAGCAGTTTATTTAAATTGCTAAATTTAAATCAGTGTGTATCTATTATTAATTAAAGGCTCAGTGTCAGCCACTTTTTTTTTTTTATTCTTCCAATTTTATTTTATTTTTAAACTTTACATAATTGTATTAGTTTTGCCAAATATCAAAATGAATCCGCCACAGGTATACATGTGTTCCCCATGTCAGCCACTTTTAATTGTTAATATTATGTAACAGAAAGTTCTATGGTTTTCCCAACAAGTCATTGTGGGAAAGCTCACATGGTGAGAAACTATTTCCATATAAAATTTTCAGTTCTTGGTGAAAACTAAATACCTAATTGAAATAACTCTTATAACACTCATCTTTCTGTCTATAACATTATAACCCCTGTCTATAACACTCATCTTTCTGGAAAGGGGTGTCATATATTGCAACACCCATAGTATGAAAGCCAAAGTCCCCAGCCCCAAAATATTTCCATTCTATTTTAATGATATTTAACTTATAAAAAGGCAACACATGTTTGAGTCAATATTTAAATACGGTTTAGTCTTTAAGTGAAAATTTTTATTTTTGTTTTAATTTTTACTTCCAAAGTAAAGTAGGACATTGCATTTATTTAATATCCACATAACCTGAATAATGTTTACCGTACTCCATGTTGGTAAATTAATTTTTAAAATTAAAAGTGAGTATTTATGACTTTATACATATACTTTATTCTTATCTTTTGAATATGTTCTGGTTATTTCATTAAAATAAATCACTACAAATTGGATTGACTTAAAACAACAGCAGTCATTTTATTATTTTCACTAGTTTTTGTGGGCCAAGAATTAAGAGAAGGCTCATCTAAGCAGTTCTGACTTGGAGCCTCTCATGAACTTCGTGTATTCTGCCTAGGACTTTCTGGGGTATTACAAAGACTATTCTAGCTCCAGCTATTACCCTTAGATCTTTGTCCTAAAGTCCTTTTGAAATTTGAGACCAATTTGCTACCTGAAAAGACTGGTCTGAATCCTTTGCATTTCCTATGAATTTCATTCAAAACTGAATAATTTGTTCATTAGCCCATCACTCTCCTCTTTTATTTTATTATCAGCCACAGGAAAAGCCAGATCATCGTGTTTATTAGGAACAAAACCTATGTTCCACATTCACACAGGCAAGAATTTTGCAGAAGTTCCTTCTACTACATAACAAGGATCCCTCTTTATCTAGCTTCCAATCAATGATTTTCTCACTTCTCTTTAAGCCCTTCCAGACAGCCTTCTTAGGCTACTGCTTAGGCTACTGCTAACCCTTAGGCTACTGCTAACACTCTATGTTTCTTCCAGCTATCACTAACAACCTCCCTAGTGCTCCAGATTTTAACTGAAAATCTCTTCCTAAAGGATTCTGTCCACATGACATTTTTGTTATGTCAGCATTCCATTTCTGCATCAAATTCTGTTCCAGTTATCTATTGCTACGTGATAAATCACCCCAAAATGTAGTTGCTTAAAACAATTATTGTATTATCTTTTGTGATTTCTGTAGCTCAGAAGTTCAGAAAGGGATCAGTTTAACAGTGCTGGCTACCAGTCGCTCCTTTGTAGTCGCACAGTAGATGTATTGGAACAATGAGAAGCTGGAGCAGCTGGGATGGCTAGACATATCTCTCCTAACTTGTCGATTCAGTGTTCCTCTAAGCACTGTCTTGTAGGCTAAATTCAGCTCCCTCACAGCACAGCAGTAGCAGGGAAGTCAACTTCCATGGTCTGACTTCCTCCAGAGCAGTCATCCCAAGAGAACTAAATAGAAGAGTATGGCCTGTTCTCTGCTACTATCATAAGAAATGCAAAGTCACCTCAATTGGACTCCATTTGTGAAGCAATTACAGTCCTGCTGCTGCTGCTGCTAAGTCGCTTCAGTCGTGTCTGACTCTGAGACCCCATAGACAGCAGCCCACCAGGCTCCCCTGTCCCTGGGATTCTCCAGGCAAGAACACTGGAGAGGGTTGCCATTTCCTTCTCCAATGCATGAAGGTGAAAAGTGAAAGTGAAGTCGCTCAGTCGTGTCCGACCCTCAGCGACCCCATTGTCTGCAGCCTTTCAGGCTCCTCTGTCCATGGGATTTTCCAGGCAAAAGTACTGGAGTGGGGTGCCATTGCCTTCTCCACCCAAATTCAATTTGAGGGAGGAAATTCACTCCACCTTTTTATGGGTGGGTGGCAAGCTTCTAAAAGTGTATGTGGCATGGCAATTATTTTGCAACCATTTTTCAATAATACAATCTGCTACCTAATAATACTTTTAGCCTTTGTTCCATATGGTTTCTTTCTCTAGCTGTTTTTGGTGACGTAAAAATTGCTCAGTCATGTCCAACTCCTTGCAACCTTATGGACTATACAGTCCATGGAATTCTTCAGGCCAGAATACTGGAGTGGGTAGCCTTTCCCTTCTCCAGGGGATCTCCCCAATCCAGGGATCGAACCCAGGTCTCCCTCATTGCGAGCAGATTCTTTACCAGCTGAGCCACAAGGGAAGCCCAAGAACACTGGAGTGGGTAGCCTATGCCTTCTCCAGCGGATCTTCCTGACCCAGGAACTGAACTGGGGTCCCCTGCATTGCAGGCAGATTCTTTACCAACTGAGCTATCAGGGAAGCCTAGCTGTTTTTAAGTGAGAAGTAAAACAAATCATCAGCCCTTGAAACAGGATCTCAGTTGAGACTGGAGTAAGTGACCATCATTTAACACTAGGTAATCATGGGATTTTTTTTTTATCATGATTTTGAAATTATGGATCCATAATCCTGATTACTACATGAAATTAGATTTTCACTATATACTTTAACGGAGAAGGCAATGGCACCCCACTCTAGTACTTTTGCCTGGAAAATCTCATGGATGGAGGAGCCTGGTGGGCTGCAGTCCATGGGGTTGCTAAGAGTTGGACATGACTGAGTGACTTCACTTTCACTTTTCACTTTCATGCATTGGAGAAGGCAATGGCAACCCACTCCAGTGTTCTTGCCTGGAGAATCTCATGGAAAGAGGAGCCTGGTGGGCTGCAGTCCATGGGGTTACTAAGAGTCGGACACAACTGAAGTGACTTAGCAGCAGCAGCATATACTTTAAAAGGAATCCATGCTTCTTTTTTTCTTTAAAATATCTATAAATACAATTGTGTTGTTACTCTTCTTCTGTGAAATACTAGAGTACATTGCTATTGGGCAACCTTGATTCCTCTACAATGAATGATACAAAATATTAAACATTTCTTTCTTCACTCACTTTCCATACATGTAGCAACATATATAATTCTTTCTTTTAAATAACTTTATCAATTCACCAAATAACAACAAGAGTCATATCTGATCAACAGGGGAGTTAAAATTATTTTTATTTTTTTCTAATTTTTTTTTACTTTGACCAAATCATCCAGTGCAAATTTTTACTTTTACCACTGGAAAGGAATCAAAACTCTTGCAATTTAACTTCATCCCCTTGCATTGTATGTTACATGCTATAAACTTAAGAATGATTATGTTTTCAGTGATTCCAACACCTCCATATGTCAGTGTATAATACCATAGACACATAGTTAAGAGAAAGATAAATATATGAAAATAGAATTTAATAAGCAGTTTAAAACATCTAATACCATATATGCACATGTACATAACTCACTCCTGCTTTGAAGAGATATTAATAAAATGATATTGTATCCCCTAGAAAGAGGGACCCATCCATCACACAAAGTGTAGTTTGTGATTCTGTAGCAGTTTGGGGAAGCAGCTATCCACCCCAGCTATCCACACAACATCCCATTTGCTTCTACAACTGAGGAACAGATATAATCAGATAGTGTGAATACCTTTGTCTTTCTTTCTGGCTTAAGTGAACTCTGGAATTGAATACACTCCAGATTTTTTTTGACAGTCCAATACCAACACACCAACGTTAGTCCAAGTGAAAATAAAATGCGGAAGGTTTGATTTGGGAAGAGCATTGATTTTGGCATCAGAAAGACAGTGTTCAAATCCCCAATAGTTCATGTATTACCTCTGGAATCTTCAGCAAATTCCTTCTTTCTGAGCCTTTACTACTTCGATTGTATTAACAGTTTCACACATGTTTGGGTATGTCCACATCTATCAAATTGTATGCATTAAGTTTGTACAGTTCTTTGTATATTAATTATACCTCCATAATGCTGTTCTTGAAAACAGTTGATGGTATAACATACCTGCCTCAGAAAGTAGATTTGAGGAATCTGTGCAAGGCTATACAGTGCATGATCCATGAGCAGTCTGGAAGTTATTTTTTGGTAGTAAAGGTTTAGTTTTATTTACTCAGATAATTGCAGGGTTCTAAGAAATGCCAACAGAAAAGAGGAGGAAGTGGAAGTGTAACTGGACTAGAGAGAGGGTCTTTCCTTAAAATAACTTTGCTTTCCTTCCAAATAGAATTTATTTTCTGAGAAACAGAGAGTGCTAAGATAAGCTAACTAAGGGAGTGTTTTAGCTTTAGCTCTCTGAGAACAAGGCCTGGATTCCAACTCCAACCTCTATACAGCTGACTTGTTAGGGTTCATACCCATTCTAATGCAAACACATGAAAATGATTAAACAGCTGAATTCCAGCCTGGCTTCTCAATACTATGGCTTGTTTAGCTCTTAGCAGGGGATACTGCTGTGGCCAAAAAACCTGGTTTACCACAAAGTGATTTCTGCAGAGAATGTAAAATCATATCAGCAGGTTTGTTACAAATCACATCTTGGCAATAGAATAAAGCTTGAGTATTCAATTGGCAGTGTGTACGTGTACCTTCTATACTACTGTGTCTACCCTAGAAGATTAAAGTGGAGGGTTAAAAATAGCCTAGATAATTTGGATAAGAGGAACAGTAATAAAACCTGCTGTTTACTCATGGAGAAAAACAGTGATGTTTACAATATCCAAACTTCATGGACTTAAATAATTTGAACACCCAGTTCCATTTGTATTTACAGATAATTTTATCAGCATATTTAAAGGAAATTGCCTAACTTTCTTCTCTTTTATGTTTGACACAGCTCATTGTTAGAGAACTGACAGAATCAAAATCTTCCAAAGACACCATCCACCGATCTGAAACCCTCACATTTAAATCCAGCTGAAAATAAGGTAGAATTCTTTATTTTATAAGCCAAGATAGAATCCTTTTTTTCTCTTAATTTTTATTTATTTATTTCTGACTCTTGCTACATGGGCTTTTTCTCCAGTTGCAGGGGAGTGGGGGTCATGGGGAGCGGTACTTTGTAGTTGCGGTGAGCGGGCTTCTCACTGTGGTGGCTTTTTATGCAGGACACAGGCTCTAGCTTCAGTAGTTGTGGTGCAGGAGCTCCAGAGCACAGACTCAATAGCTGTGGTGCACAGGCTTACTGTTGCACGGCATGTGGGATCTTTCCAGACCAGGGATTGAACCCGTGTCTCCTGCATTGGCAAGGAGATTCTTTACCGCTGAGCCACCAGGGAACCCAAAGATACAGTCCTTTTTAAAAGGTGCATGTCTTTAAGAATTTTCCACACTTTGTTGTGATCTACCCAAAGTTGGTGTAGTCAATAAAGCAGAAGTAGATGCTTTTCTGGAATTCTCTTGATTTTTCAATGATCTAAAGGATGTTGGCAATTTGACCTCTGGTTCCTCTGCCTTTTCTAAATCCAGCTTGAACTCAGCAATGGCCACAGGACTGGAATGATAAGTTTTCATTCCAATCCCCAAGAAAGGCAATGCCAAAGAATGTTCAAACTACCGCACAGTTGCACTCATCTCACACGCTAGCAAAGTAATGCTCAAAATTCTCTAAACCAGGCTTCAACAGTACGTGAACCATGAACTTCCAGATGTTCAAGCTGATCTTAATATGTTTTTTTAATACTTAAATATTTTTTTAATATTTAATATCTTTTTTAATATTTAGTTTTATGCCAGCTCTTTCACTCTCCTTCTTCACCCTCATCAAGAGGCTCTTTAGTTCCTCCTTGCTCTCTGTCATTAGAGTGGTACCATCTGCATATCTGAGGTTGTTGATGTTTCTCCGGCCTGTCTTGATTCCAGCTTATAACTCATCCAGCCCAGCATTTCTCATGAAGTGCTCAGTGTATAGGTTAAACAAACAGAGTGACAGCAGACATCCCTGTTGTACTCCTGTCTCAATCTTGAACCAATCAGTTTTTCCATACAGGGTTCTAACTGTTGCTTCTTGACCAGCTTTGGCATAGTCAATGAGACAGAGGTAGATATTTTTCTGGAATTCCCTAGCTTTATCTATGATCCCGTGATGTTGGCAATTTGATCTCTGGTTCCTCTTCCTTTCCTAAATCCAGCTTGAACATCTGGAAGTTCTTGGCTCACATAATGCTGAAGCCTAGATTGCAAGATTTTAAGCATGACCTTACTAGCATGGGAGATGAGTGTAACTGTCTGATGCTTAGCACACTCTTTAGTACTACCATTCTTGGGAATTGCGATGAAGATTGACCTTTTCCAGTCCTGTGGCCACTGCTGTTTAGTCACTCAATCGTGTCCAACTCTTTGTGACCCCATGGACTGTAACCAGGTTCCTCTGTCCATGGGGATTCTCTGGGCAAGAATAATGGAGTAGGTTGCCATGCCCTCCTCCAGGGGATCTTCCCAACCCAGGGATTGAACCCATGTCTCCCACATTACAGGCAGATTCTTTACCATCTGAGCCACCAGGGACACCCAGGGAAAGGAATACATCAAGGCTATATATTGTCACCCTACTTATTTAACTTATATGCAGAATACATCTTACAAAATGCCAGGCTGGATGAAGCACAAGCTGGAAAAAGATTGCCAGGAGAAATCTCAATAACCTCAGATATGCAGATGACACCACCCTAATGGCAGAAAGTGAAGAGGAACTGGAGAACCTCTTGATAAAGGTGAAAGAGAGTGAAAAAGTTGGCTTAAAACTCAACATTCAAAAAACTAAGATCATGGCATCCAGTCCCATCTTCATGGCAAATGAAACAATGGAAACAGTGACAGACTTTATTTTCTTGGACTCCAAAATCACTGCAGATGGTGACTGCAGCCATGAAACTAAAAGACGCTTGCTCCTTGGAAGAAAAGCTGTAACCAGTCTAGATAGCATATTAAAAAGCAGAGACATTACTTTGCCAAGAAAGGTCCATCTAGTCAAAGCTATGGTTTTTCCAATAGTCATGTTTGGATGTGAGAGTTGGACCATAAAGAAACCTGAGCGCCAAAGAACTGATGCTTTTGAACTGTGGTGTTGGAGAAGACTCTTAAGAGTCCCTTGGACTGCAAGGAGATCAAATCAGTCAATCCTAAAGGAAATCAGTCCTGAATGTTCATTGGAAGGACTGATGCTGAAGCTGAAACTCCAGTACTTTGCCCATCTGATGCGAAGGACTGTCTCGTTGGAAAAGACCCTGATGTTGGGAAAGATTGAAGGCAGGAGGAGAAGAGGACTTCAGAGGATGAGATGGTTTGATGGCATTGCTGACTCGATGGACATGAGTTTGAGCAAGCTCCAGGAGTTGGTGATGGACAGGAAGACCTGGAGTGCTTCAGTCCATGGGGTCTCAAAGACTCAGACACGACTGAGTGACTGAACTGAACTGAAAGTTTAACTCTGCAGAATAATAATATAACCTAAAGGTTTATATCATGTGTGTAATTTTTCATTCACTATAAAAATACTTGTGTGATATAAGTAAAAGCAGTCTGTCTCCAAGTTATAAAAATAATTACTTTATAACAATAGAAATGGAAGAACTCAAACATTATAAATGTTTAGAAAATCAGTAGGGGTATATCCCTATAACTTTTTTATTAAAAAAAAAAGAAGAATTTTTGCTTTCGAAATCATAGACTATGATAATTCAGCATATTCAGACTATGAAGATCATTTTATTGTTGATTCCATATTTTTTATGTCATGCTTTTTTCAGGTGAGTTATTTTTCAAATTATTATATCCTTTTCTACAATAAAATAATTTCCTATACTCTTAAAGCTAGTACTTGCTAAGAATAAAAGAATGAATAAATAAGTGAATGAATTCCACAATATCCATAAACATCGGGGTCTTGAAAATGGAAATGAAGAAAAAGAAATTCAATCTTTCTCTCCAAGTAACCTAAAAATCAGTGTTTGTTCATAACATAGTACCACAGAATCCTTTTCCAGGAACTTTATATAATTTTTTTTTCCTGTGAGTAGAGTCTTGCGTCTGTCTTCTATCATCATGTAAGTCACTAATCCACTGACCTTCTTAAGCTTGTCCAAGATTCCTGTATGAAAAGATAAGCCATCTTTTTATTGAACCTTTTGTCAAAAAATATATATAACAAAATTTGCCATTTTAACCATTATAAAGTATAGAATTTGGTGGCGTTAATTAGATATATAATGTTGTGCAACACATACTACTATTTGTTTGACTTGCATAAAGGAATATAAGAAGAGCCAAAATTTTTCTTAGAAAACAGTTCTGCAGAAATCAGAACTGAATGTTCATGTTTTTCCTTTATTTTCCAAGGCTGTTGAAACTCTATTCTCTTGGTTAAGGGCTTACTTAATGGGGCTTACTTAATTACATGTTCATAGAGTGTGGAACATCATGCTTTCCAAACTTACCAAATTTCACTCCCACTTTAGTTTAAAAGGGTTTCAAGAGTCTGAGGTATTGGGAGGTCTAATGCTGGTATGAGTCCAAGGTCAAAACAACTATCACCAGCAATCCTTTCTTTATACAAAGAAATAAGAAAATGATGACTAAAGATACAGAAAGTAGGATATTCTTTTTTCTTAAAAAACTATTTTTGTTAGAAGATAAAGATTATGGTAATCATCTATTCAGGCAAGAAAACTTTTAAGATTTTCTCATTTTGCAACAGAATTTCAAAGTTACCTCTTGCTCTTTTTTGTTTCTAAGTATATAGATCTAATCTTAATCAGGAACACAGAACACATGAACTTAGATTCCTTGCCAGAAAATGAAGGCTTAAATTGACTCCTGTTCAATTTTTATCAAACGTCTACTTGCAAAAAAAAAAAAAAAACAGCATTACTGAAAGGACTTAAAATCCATTCATTCCATGAGAAGTTTTAAGGTTTATTCCTATGTATCAGGATAGTATTTGGAGATATTAAACCAAAGTTTTTAATTTGTCCCACAACCAGTTTTCAAGCACTCTGCCTTTAATACTGAGGCAGCAGCAATAACTTCCTATATGAAATGCCCCTGGGCTAGAGCAGATACAGAAAGAAAACAGTAAAATTCCTGGCTTTTGAATTCACAAATAGACTTGTAAATCTATGGTAAATTATTGACTCTCAGTTGCACTTGTAAGGTACATGAAATGGAAGGGTGTTTTGAATTTTTTTTAATATATATATTACCTTCCCTTTTGAATTGAAAATCTACATGTCAAAATCCAGAACCTAGTATATACACCATGAAAATAGAGTAAGGAAGCCTCAAAAGTGACAAAAGGAACTTAAGTTCATGTGTTCAGCGAGAGTGAGGAAGAAAAAGATCAGAGTATGTGGTCAAGTGTTGATCCTAGTGGGTGCATGGGGAAGGACTTCAAGACTCTGCTCCCCAATCATAGTTGAATGTCAAAGCTAAATGTGTCCAGTATACTGTGAAGGGGGCTGCTGTAGAACTCTGTGGAAGACTGTTGACTCTTTGAAGCTACTACCCCCAGGAGCTTACAGCAGAGCATCTGGTGGTGGGCCAGCCTGGGGCTGCTGTTGGTCAGTAGGGCCAGCAGTTGGGAAGAAGAGCTGGAAGCAAAATGAGGGGGCAGGATGATAAGCTATAAACTGCTAGCCTCTTGGCATCTATCTTCACTTCCTCTCACCAGTGACAGCTTCCAAGTATGATGGCTGTTGTTTTCACTTCCGCTTCCCAAATCTTCCTGCAGCATCCTGTGTAACCAACTGGAACCTGACAGTGAAACATAGTTCACAGCATAAACAAGTTCACAAGGAAAGGATCTAGTACGAGACTGCTGAGGAACAAAGTGAGAATTAAAGGATATGTTAAGCAAGAATACAAACACAAGTGAAGAAAGAAAGCATTCCAGATGAAGCAGCAGAATGACCAAAGGCACAAAGGTGGAGAAAACAAAGTGTGGGAGGAGCCCAGAACATACAGGCAAGCAGGAACACATGGGTGCTGGGGTCGTTAGGGAAGCCATGTGATGGAAAATCCCATGGACAGAGCAGCCTGGCAGGCTTCAGTCCATGCAGTCACAAAAAGTTAACTGGACATGGCTGATGCCAATAAAGTTGACAGAGTAAGTTCTTGAGGAAATTAGTAACGTGATAGAAGTCAGGAGAGAAAGTTATGACCAACCTAGATAGCATATTCAAAAGCAGAGACATTACTTTGCCAACAACGGTTCATCTAGTCAAGGCTATGGTTTTTCCTGTGGTCATGTACGGATGTGAGAGTTGGACTGTGAAGAAGGCTGAGCGCCGAAGAATTGATGCTTTTGAACTGTGGTGTTGGAGAAGACTCTTGAGAATCCCTTGGACTGCAAGGAGATCCAACCAGTCCATTCTGAAAGAGATCAGCCCTGGGATTTCTTTGGAAGGAATGATGCTAAAGCTGAAACTCCAGTACTTTGGCCACCTCATGCAAAGAGTTGACTCATTGGAAAAGACTCGGATGCTGGGAGGGATTGGGGGCAGGAGGAGAAGGGGACGACAGAGGATGAAATGGCTGGATGGCATCACTGACTCAATGGACATGAGTCTGAGTGAACTCCGGGAGTTGGTGATGGACAGGGAGGCCTGGTGTGCTGCAATTCATGGGGTTGCAAAGAGTCGGACACGACTGAGCGACTGATCTGATCTGATCTGAAGCATGTACAATAACTGAAAGTGGAAAGAGGCCCAAAGGGGTCATTGAAGTGATTGCTGCCTATGAGATCATGAAAACATGGACAAGGGTAGTGACAGTGTGACAGAAGAAAGAAAAAAAATCTGAGCAACAATAACTGACAAGTCAACAGAATCTAACCCGAAACTGAAAAGCAGTGCTTCCAGGGGATGGAGCATTAGATAGCAGGTTAATAAAAGCAATGCTTTCAATGATTTATTCAACTATAAAAATGATTTGGAACCATATCAACTGAGTGAAAATTTATGCACTAGAGCACTTCACCACCAACTCTTCTGAAGTATATGAATCAACTGAGATAAAACGGCTTCCCAAGGTTTCCAGACTGGCCTCATTGTTCAGAATGTTTGTGGTATTCAACCTCATTTATCCTAGTTCAACCTCTCATAGACTGTTTTATTTATTGATGTGGAGGTAAATGAAGATCACTGAAAAGAGAACAAACAGAGGCTATTTATTCAGAGCTTGCTATGTCATCTCATCATCTCTTGTGTTTGGCAAAAACTCAAAGGCAGGCAGAGGGGTGGGAAAGCTTTATAGTGAAAGAAAGAGTAAAGGCTTCAGGTGTGCTCTGATTGGAGGCTGTTGGAAAGCTGGAGGTGAGCTACCTAGAAGCAGGGCATATTAGGAGATTGGTTTGGAGAGCATATTTGACTTTCTCTGTTCAGTCCTGATTTGAAAGTAATGGCAAAAATAGGAAAGTTGGCAGTCATTGACCAAGCCCTGATA
Organism: Bos indicus x Bos taurus; assembly: GCF_003369695.1. Classification (NCBI taxonomy): domain Eukaryota; kingdom Metazoa; phylum Chordata; class Mammalia; order Artiodactyla; family Bovidae; genus Bos; species Bos indicus x Bos taurus. The sequence continues at coordinate 42,615,114 of NC_040092.1, forward strand.
CTTCTGGGCCAGAAGTATTCTGCAGAGATGTGGTTTGGCTTCCAGGGCTTCCAAATCAGAGTTCTGTTGTCATATATGGTCTGATCATCATCAGCTTGCATGTTTAGCATACTTACTGGAGAGATGTGAATGATAGTTCACTGATTTTCATTAATTCAGTACCTTCACAAATTTGCTTGTCTGTAGATTTACTGCCCAAAATATATTATTGTGTTTAAGTACATGAAAAACACCAATTATCATGAAAGTCTTCCAAGAGGAAGAAAAAAAAGAAATAGTTGTCACTCATGTAGAGGAGTGTATTTATAAGTATATCCATAATAATGATAAAATCTTCCTAAAACGCAGCTCTTCTTGTGACATAATTTAGCTTAAAAATTTATAATGATTTCCTATGGTCAACCTCCTTTGCGTAATATCAAATTTCACCATCCATTCAATTCCCAAACAGTTACTGAGTGCCTATGACTGCTAAGCATTGTGTTGAACTTTGGGGGGATAGTCTCTGCCTGAGAAAGTCAGTGATTAATATGTAATGTTATAAATACCAGTACAGGACATTGTAAGAACATAGAAGAGGAACATTAAAAATCAGATAGTATACCTCCCAATCCTCCACCCAGTGGCAGAAGGCAACCCAAGCCCAGGCTCTCCAAAGCCCTGCACACAGTAGCAGGAGACTGCTGGAGTCTTCAGACCCTCCACGCACTGGCAAAGAGCAACTCCGATGTGATGTATCCCAACCTTTTACCAGTGCAAGAGACACTTTCTTCGTGAAAAAGCAGACTGAGCAGGAAGCACACTAGAATGTTTGACAAAAGAATAGGCCAGGTGAAATGCTGTCCATCCTATGGGCCCACCATCCTCCATTCACCACCTACCTTGGTCCAGTCAACCTGTAGTCCTGTGAAAAATAATAAACAAATGCTTAACAAATGCTGGGTTTAATTTTTTTTTTAATTCTTATAGAAGTTTTAGATCAGGTATACCTGTGGCGGATTCATTTCAATATTTGGCAAAACTAATACAATATTGTAAAATTTAAAAATAAAATAAAATTTAAAAAATAAATAAATAAATAAAACAAAGTCAAGAGGGTGATACAGAGATTTCCCAAATACCCACTTCCCACACAATTACCTAACCTCCCACTTTATCAACATCACTCACCAGAGTGGTACATTTGCTAAAACTGATGAACCTTCATTGACCATTGTAATCACTCTAAGTCTATCGTTTATATTAAGATTCACTCTTGGGCTGTGCTTTCTATGGGCTTCATGTACATAGGTTAATGTGTAATGACAGATAGCCTTCATTACAATACCATACAGAGTATTTTCACCACCCTAAAAATCCCCTGTGCTCTGCTTACTCATCCCCACCCACCCCCCACCACAAACATACACCCTTGGCAACAATTGACTTTTTTATTGTCTCCCTCGTTTTACCTTTTCCAGAATGTCATGCAGTTGGAACCATACAGAATATAGCCTCTTCTTGGCTTCTTTCACTTAGTAATACACATTTAAGTTTCCTCCATGAGGTTTTTTTTTTTTTTCAGTTGTGGGATCTTTTTAATTGTGGTTCATAGGGTCTTTAGTTGTGGCATGCAAACTCTTAGCTGCTGTATGTGGGGTCTAGTTCCCCAATCAGGGGTCAAGTCCAGGCCCTCTGCATTAGGAACTCAGAGTCTTAGCCATTAGACCACCAGGGAAGTACCCCCTCCATGTCTCCATGTCTTTTCATGGCTTGATAGCTTGTTACTTTTTAGAGTTGAATAATATTCCCTTGTCTGGATATAACATGGTTTATTTATCAGTTTACCTCCTGGAGGACATCTTGATTGCTTCCAAGTTTTGGTAATTATAAGAATCCCAGGGACGGGGGAGCCTGGTGGGCTGCCACCTATGGGGTCGCACAGAGTCAGACACGACTAAAGCGACTTAGCAGCAGCAGCAGCATCCAGTCTATCAGAGAAGGCAATGGCACCCCACTCCAGTACTCTTGCCTGGAAAATCCCGTGGACAGAGGAGCCTGGTAGGCTGCAATCCATGGGTTTGCTAAGAGCTGGACACGACTGAGTGACTTCACTTTCACTTTCTTTGGTAATTATGAGTAAAGCTGCTATAAATATCTTTGTGTAGGTTTTTATGTGGACATAAGTTTTAAACTCCTTTGATTAAACAAATACCAAGATGTATGACTGCTGGATCATATGGTAATAGTATTTTAGTTTGTAAGAAACTTCCAAAATGCCATCCACAGTGGCTGTAGTGTTTTGCATTCCCACCAGTAGTGAATGAGAGTCCCTTTTGTTCCACATCCTCATGAGCGTTTGGTGGTGTCAGTGTTCTGCGTCTGACATTCTAAAAGGTGTGTAGAGGTATCTCATGGTTGTTAATCTGCATCTCCCTGTTAACACAGGATGTAGAACATTCTTTCCTATGCTATTTGCCATCTGTATACCCTCTTTGGTGACATGTCTGCTCAAGTCTTTGGCCCATTTTTGAAACAGGTTGTTTGTTTTCTTATTGTTGAGTTTTAAGAGTTCTTTTGTATTTTGGATGGCAGTCCTTTCTCAGATATGTCTTTTGCAAATATTTTCTTCTGCTCTGTGGCTTGTCTTCTAATTCTCATGTTATTATCTTTCACAGAGCAGAAGTTTCCAATTTTAATGAAGGTCAGCTTATCAATTCTTTCTTTCACAGATCACATCTTTGGTGTTGTATAACAAATGCTGTTTTAAGCCACTACAGATTTTTTTGTTTGTTTGTTTGTTTTTCAGTAGTGTGTTATGCACGGTAGTTAACTTGTACTTACTGGAGAAGGCAATGGCACCCCACTCCAGTACTCTTGCCTGGAAAATCCCATGGACGGAGGAGCCTGGAAGGCTGCAGTCCACGGGGTCGCTGAGGGTCGGACTCGACTGAGCGACTTCACTTTCACTTTTCCCTTTCATGCATTGGAGAAGGAAATGGCAACCCACTCTAGTGTTCTTGCCTGGAGAATCCCAGGGACGGGGGAGCCTGGTGGGCTGCTGTCTATGGGGTTGCTGAGGGTCGGACACAACTGAGCGGCTTCACTTTTCACTTTACCTCAGAAGTCATGGTGGAAAAAAAAAAGCAATTCATTAACTTCATTGCTGTAAAAATATGCTTCTCTTTTCTTATTTTCTATTTTCTTTATCCAATTATCTAAGCTTAAACTCTCAAGAGTTATCTTAATGTCTTCCCACTCCAGCATTTACTTTATTCTGTAGGCAAAAGAAAGCTGCTGAAAGATTTTAAGCAAGGGAGAGACATAAACAAATTTATACTTTATAAAGATCTGTGCTAACAGTTCTCAAAGTGTGGCCCAAGAAACCCTGGGTTCCCCAAGACTGTTTTAGAAGGTTTTCAAGGTCAAAAATATTTCCATAATAATATATCATTCACTCTCATTTTTTATGAGTGTACAGTGGAGGCTTACAGACACTACATAACATGTGACCTCATAACAGATTGAATGTAGAAATAGATGTGTGAATTCATCTGTCTTCTATTAAGAAGAGTCTCTACCAATATTACAGAGACTTGCAAAAAAATAAAAAGCAATGCCATTCTTCTCACTAAATTTTATTTTGTTTTATAAAATATACTTTTCATAAAAATGTGTACTTATCTTAACATGAAATGATATTACTTTTATTTTTAAATTTTTAATTTAAAGTTTCTCAGTGTTAATTTTTAGTATATTAAATATTTCTACCACCCACATAAACAAAACTTTCTGGGGTCCTCAATAGTTTTTGAGAGTATAAAGTAGTCTTGAGACAAAAAAAAATGAAAACTACTTATCTAGACTGGAGGTGATATGATAAATATTTTCAAAAAGTGCTTCTTTTCAAAAGAATATAGATAAAAATCTAGTTGGAGGCTTTCAAAGTGAAAACTGTGCTAATATAAACCAAGCAATGTGGATTGGCAGGAAGAGATGGATAAAAGAGATGTTAAAAGAGATAGATTCAATAGACCATAAGAACTAAAAGATTTGTAGTATGGAGTTTCCTTTTAAAACTAAAAATACAGCTACCATATGATCCAGCAATCCTATTCCTGGGCATATATCCAGAGAAAAGCATAATTTGAAAAGATATATGTACCCCAATGTTCATTGCAGCACTATTCACAATAGCCACGATATGGAAGCAACATAAATGTCCATTTTTTAGGAGGAATGGAGAAGCTATAGTACATATATATAATAGAATATTACTCAGCCATAAAAAAGAATGAAATAATGCCATTTGCAGCAACTGAGATTGCTGCAAATGGCATTAGAGATTGTCATTCTAAGTGAAGTGAGTGAAAAAGAGAAAGACAAATATCATATGATATTGCTTATATGTGAGTGATAGTTGCTCATGTCTGACTCTTTGTGACCGCATGGACTGTAGTCTTCCAGGCTCCTTTGTCCATGGAATTCTCCAGGCAAGAAAACTGGAGTGGGCTGCCATTTCCTTCTCCAGAGGATCTTCCTGACCCAGGGATCGAACACAAGTCTCCTACATTGCAGGCAGATTCTTTACCATCTGAGCCACCAGGGAAGCCTTTGCTTATATGTGGAATCTAAAAAAGTGGTACAGATATAGAAAACAAACTTACAGTTACCACAGGGTAAAGAGAGGTAGGATGAGACAGATATATTGGGAGATTGGGAATGATGTATACTACTACTATATATAAAACAGATAACTAATAAGGACTTGCCATATAGCATAAGGAACTCCACTCATCTGTAATGGCCTATATGGAAAAAAAAATCAAGAAAAGAAAGGATATATGTATATGTATAGTTGATTCACTTTGCTGTGCATTGAAACTAAATCAATATTATAAATCAACTATAGTTCAACAAGAACTTTTAAGAGAAGTATTTGTAGAGGCTAAAGGAATGGGAAGACTCTAGGATTACTGCTGGATTTCTTCCTTAGGAAACCACTCACTTGAAAAGCTACAACTTCTCTTTAAAGAACAAGGCCTTTTTGTCTGTGAAGCCTTTATTGACCTACCTATGTTTGGCCACACATGGCCTAACATTTAACTCCATTCTTAAACCTGCCCCACTGATTATGATCATTTGTCTGGTATGCCTCTGCCTTCTACTGGACTTGAGTTTCCTGAAGTTGGAGATAATATCCTAACCATTTATGTCCTCAGTGTCTCCACAATGCCTGCCATGTATATACTCAACAAATGTCAGAAGAATGTATAATAGATACAAAATTATTGACTCATCCCGACCTTTTTTACTCACTAAAAAATTGTCTTGGTCTGCTAGCTTCCCTGCAACTTGACCCATTGTGTTCAATTTTGCCAAAAATTCTCAGATTTCGAGAAAGAGAGAACTAAACTGGAAAGACAAAAAGAAAAGACAGAGTAAGAGACATAGAGGCATGTTTGGGAGAGAAATATTGGAAACTTAGCACAAAGAGAGGCACCAGGACGACAAAGGGACATTGGAGAATAAGAAAGAATAAAGAAAGCCTCTAGAAAGATTCATAACGAAGGACTATGAACTTGTTGTTCATTTAATATTCTTAAGGAGGCCAAATAAGTGTGGGAATTACTTTTTAACCACCTTTGGTTGTAAGCTGTGTTTCTTTAATGCAGTACTATGCCAAAACTGGACCATATGGGGCCTAGGAATTTATTTAGATTATAAATGAAGCATACATGCATGAACCAAATTAATGTGAGACATTTTCCACTGAAAGACTTTGTTTTGTAGTATTTTGTATGAATTTTTGTTAAGCGTGTACAGATACTTTGGTTTTAGCCTAAGCTGTTTCCTCTGCTGGGATTCAGACATGTCTGGGCATGTCTGATGAGGTATTGGAAGCCCACAGGTGTCTATTTATGCAGATTGATCTGTCAAGGGGTGTAGAGTGGCTGCAGGGAGTAGGGCTTTTCAAGGCACACTATGGAAGACATCTGGGATTTTAAGGGAACAATATGGTGACTCTCCCACTCGGGACTCATAGTCTTGTGTTTGAGCTCTAAGGAGAGAGAGATGCTATAGGCGAAAATGGAAAAAACAAACAAACAACAACAAAACTTTTTTCCCAAAGGAACTTATGAGACACTTTCTAACACCCTCTTTGTTTGCCTGCTGACAAGATACATTCTGTGCAGAACACAACTTTTTCCTGGGCCAGGGTCAATTGCAGAGCATGCCTTTCTACATGGTCCCTCATTTGCAGCTTTGGGAGTTTCAGAAGTATAGCGAAAGCAATCAGCAGCCACTCTCAGTTATTTTCTTAGAAAGAAGACATCATTGAGGAGAAGGGCCATTCAGAGTGCGTAAGAGATACCCCTAGAGATACCCAAAAAATATACTTGGCAGTTAATTTTCAGAAAGCTAAGGCTATCACCAGTAAGTAAAATTCGAGTTATTGAAATTAAGTTGACCTAATTTGTGCCCACTGGTTTCTGCCTTGGGATGACACAAGTCTAGCACCATGTTCTGTTGAAGCCATGTTGAAGAATGAATATTTGTTGCCTTGATGAGTGGATCTCTTATTTTATTTAGTGAGTAAGTCTTACTTCATTTCAGAAAGAATTTGAGGCAGCTATCTAGTTTGTTTAGCAATGAGTTGCAGCCTGAAGCTATTCCACTGAAACAATTTATTGCTAAAATCTAAGAGACATCATGATCAAAAGCCTATTTGTCAAGTGTCTATTCACAGGTGGTCTTGCACTTAAGGCCATTCACCAAGAAAGCTTTCAAGCATGACCCATGTTCCTTGGAATTCTATGGTCTGAAGTGGGTTGAGAACTCATTTCCAGAAGGGAATAAGATTAGAAATTTCTATTTAGAAATGATGAGGAAAATAGGGAAATAAGAATGAAGAAAAATAAAAGTTAGCAGTCTAGGCAGAAGCACATGCTCTATTATGAATGTTATATAGAACTCTTGCATCTGTTTCCTTTTATAAAGGGACCCTATGGAAGCCTTTTCCCTTTACATCATCTGTTTACTACCATTTTGCCTTTTCATAGCATATGCACCCCAAAGACTCACAAATCTCTTCTCAGAAGATGTTATGAGGTAGAGGATAAGGTTATTTTGTTTTGTTTATAGTGAATCTATGCTAATCTTTCAAAGAATACTTTACCCCCACATGTAACTTTGGGTTTCATTGGTAACTGTGTGAAAATTTTCCAGAGATGAACTGACCTGCAAAGAACTATATTATAATCTTAAATATATATATATAGGATGTGAAATGGATCAAAATTAGCTGATTCAACCAGTCCATTCTGAAGGAGATCAGGCCTGGGATTTCTTTGGAAGGAATGATGCTAAAGCTGAAACTCCAGTACTTTGGCCACCTCATGCGAGGAGTTAACTCATTGGAAAAGACTCTGATGCTGGGAGGGATTGGGGGCAGGAGGAGAAGGGGACGACAGAGGATGAGATGGCTGGATGGCATCACTGACTCGATGGACGTGAGTCTGAGTGAACTCCAGGAGTTGGTGATGGACAGGGAGGCCTGGCGTGCTGCGATTCATGGGGTTGCAAAGAGTCGGACACGACTGAGCAACTGAACTGAACTGAACTGAACTGAACTAAAAGTATGAACTGTCATGATTTCTTTTTCTGTTTTTCCTTCTACACAAGTAGTTGTTAACTTTCTCCCAAGAAATAATTCTTTTCCATTTCTAGGAAACCCAGTATAAAGCAAGGAAAATCTAAAAAGCTATTGGTTTCACTTTTTCTTTAGAATTCCTGTACACTCTTCTAAAAGATTGACACTAATACCAGCAAAGGGAATCTGAAATTTGATCTGCTTCTGGGTAGTAAATTAAATAAAGATTTTTAGACACCAATCAAATCTCATACTACTTCACAGATGTTGCAATGAAAAAGTCAAAGCCTGTTAGGGTTTCCAATTAGTAAGCTGCTCCTTCCCATTGCTGGGCTTGCAGATAAACACAGGTACCGTGATGGATGTGGAGATAGAGAGACTTAGGCCGTGGTCAGACATTACACAGATGTCCTTCATAAACGTCAGAGACAAAATCGACAATTCCTTGGAGATTGGAGTTTTCAGGGCTAAAACTCTAGACGCATTCATCACAGAAGCCGGCAGGTTGCCATTGCCCTAAAGCAGAGCCAAGCTAAGCGTGCTTAGTTACATTAAGATCTTGCAGCACATCTAGTAATCAGGGGCTCTAAAATGGAAAGCCAAGCATTAGTGTATAAAAGTCATCTTGGGAAGTAAAATCACAGACACTCAGTTTCAACTTGTGGAAGCTTATGGTAGAATTGCAGTCATTTTCTCTGGACTTTCTACAGTGAAAGGAAATCAAATTATTCCAGGAGGAAAGTATGCTGTGGTTTTCTTTTCCGAGGAAAACACAATTTGCTCTCTCCTATTATGTTTGACTGAGGTCAGAATTGACATTGTTGCCAGTGTGTCTGCTATTAAAAGTCTTGAATAAGCCTTTAAATAATGACAAGTTAAAATGCAGAGCAGACAGAGAAAACCCCAAAGGCTTTCTTTTTGCAGCTAATATGAATCATTCATTTATTTCAGTAGCTTGAGACATTTATGTTTAAACACACTTAGAAAAATCAGTGATTCTATGTATAACATGAGTCATTTAAAACCTCATCTTCTTTCATGAGAAAGTCCAGTCTTTAACCTGGCTCAGTCTGAGCAAATATTTCATTATTTGAGTGTTCATCTATATTTTAATGTTAAGTCTACAGCTTAGTTTCATTCTAAATGTTATTTCACCTAAATTTCTAGCTTCCTCTAAAGCATTTAGGAATTTCTCTTTTAAAACATTTATTAAGAAAAGCCAGTAGAATTCAGGAAGTTTATACTAACTCAAGCATAAAATTCTTAGAGAATTCTAGGACAGTGATTAGTGATAGTTTACATTAACCAGCTATAACAAAGATACCCAAATAAAGTGATTCAAACAAATGGAATTTTGTTTATCTTCCTTAAAACAATTCAGATATAGATGGCTAGTCCACAAAGCCATCTGGGACCCAATTCCTTGTATCTTTTCATTTGGCATCCCCTGAAGGGTTGTCCTGGCCAGAGAGTCAGAACTGAGTCACCAACAATTGAGTGTTCCCGCCAGCAAGAATGAGGAAAGATAGAAAGTAGAGGGCAAGCAACTTCCTTTTAAAGGAGCAACACCCAAGTTGCCTACATCACTTTTACTCACATTCTACTGGCAAAAAAATCATTCACACAGCTGCAACTGGTTATAAAGAAGCTAGAAAATGTAGTGTTTAGCTGGAAAGCTGTGTGTGCCCAGCTAAAATTCAGAGAATCTCTTACTAAAACGAAAAGAGAATGCATACAGGGAACAAACAGCCTCTGCCAAAGACAGTGTATCCTCAAGTGTGTTAAGGAAATACTAGTTCCTTGAATTGTTAACAAGCTTACCAAAAAAACAGAAACAAGTTCTTTACAACCAAGACTTAGAGCCTTTAATACACTAACGGTTAAACTCTATGAGGGAGGAATAGATTTCCTACATTTCCTAGATTTATTTGACCACGGGACTCGTTTTTCAAAGGTCAACTCTTAGAGCTAATATGTGGTAGAATACATATTAGGGAACACTACTCTGGAATACTGCACTTAAATTCATTAGCTACAAATCAAAATTCTCCCAAGAGAAAAAAGAAAACATTGGCGTATTCACACGCTATACTCTTTGAAGGAGCTGAATATACCTAAAGAATGTGTATTTAAATTCTTTCAGTGAGCTCATTAAGATTAGTTTGTGAAACTATTTTGCTTTTCCTTTAAGGGTTGGGGCGGGGGGTGTATTTCTTTATGAAAGACAAAATAAATGCATATGATAGGCATCCTGCATAATGGAGTGTCCAAGAGGTTAATGGTCTAACCCAGGCTAAATCAGTAAGGCCACAAGTCAGTTTAACAAATGGAATATAAGTTAAGCATTGTTTGTGGTGCCAGTTCAATGTCCTTTAATACACAAAGCCACAGGGCTGGGTCCAGTTAATTGGAACCCTTGTATCACCTAGAATATTCAGGGGTACAGGATGAGGCAGTGGAGGCTAAGGACATTGTCTTCGCTACCCAGGTCAAGAAAACACCCTGAGACTATTTTCCAGTACACAGCAGCAGTCATCACTGGTACTTCTTTTATCTTTACGCAAACTCTAGAGTCTAAGACACTCTTAGATACTACCTAATTTGCCATCAGAGAACTGGCTTTTTATATTTGTTTGGTTCATATTCCCTATATCAGTGTTCAGTGTCTCTTAGACTGAAAGGGCACTGCTGAAATTCTGGTGAAAATGACTTTAGAATCCCCCAGCCCTGAGTTCAAATCCTGACTAGGGCACTCCCCAGCTATGAGACTCCTCTGTCCATGGGCTTCTCCAGGGACTGGAGTGGGTTGCCATGCCCTTTCTCCAGGGGATCTTCCTGACACAGGGATCGAACCAATGTCTCTTACATCTCCTGCAATGGCAGGCAAATCTTATCATCTGAGCCACTAGATATGACTTCAAACAACCTAACTAATTTGAGCCTCAGGTTCCTTGTCTATAGTATGAAGACTATTATGTCTGCCTCAAAGTTTTTGTGAGACCAAGATAAGAAGTAGTACACAGAGATGTACTAGAACAATGGCTGCCACATGATAGAAAGTCCTCAAAATGTTAGCTTTCTTCCATTCTTCCCACTTTTCCCCAGCAGAATGATTAAGATCATGGGTAATGAAGACATACACACCTAAGTTTCAGTCTTTGCTCTGCCTCTTAGTAGCCATATACCTTGAACCAGTTTTTTTAATCCCTTCAAGTCTGTTTCCTAATTCATAAACCAAATATTAATATTTAATTAGATTATTAAGGAAATATAATATTAAGAAATCAGTACAGTGCCTGACATAGTTTGTATTTCATCAAAAAGTGAAAGTGAAAGTGTTAGTCCTCAGTCATATCCAACTCTTTGTGATCTCCATGGACTGTAGCCCACCAGGCTCCTCTGTCCATGGAATTCTCCAGGTAAGGGAGTGGGTAGCCATTCCCTTCTCCAACAGATCTTCCCAACCCAGAGATCAAAGCTAGGTCTCCTGCATTTCAGGCAGATTCTTTACCATCTGAGCCAATTTGGAAGAAAAATATGTGCACCTTGTTGATAAAATATGGGAGTAAGCACTTAATAAGTTGTTGTTAACATGTGTAACATTATTAAGGAGACTTATATGGAGACCCAAGGTAAAGCTTACAGAGGTTGGAAAGATCAACAACTTTAGTGCTAGAAAACCAAGTATAATCAGAAGAGCTATCATTATGGCCAAAATATAACACAATTAACATAATAAGAAAGCTATATCTGTGGTGTGAAGATACTAGAGAAGAAGCTGTGATAAACTCTAGACTAGGATTACGGGGTAGGCGGTGAGAGAAATGAAGATGGATAGAAAATGCTTCATCATAATTGATTCATAAAGATGGTTTTGAAGAATGAACAAAAGTGTTTAATGGCTTTAAAAGAACATCCCAGACAGATGAAAAAGCCACTGAAAAATACCAATTTGGGGGGAAACACAAGATAGCTCAGTATTACTGGAATGCAAATTGCTTTCATCTTGGATGAGAGAGTTCACAGGAATCCACATGGCCAGCAAAGATAAGCCCTCTTCATTCGCTGAAGGGATGCCTTCTTAAGTAAAGGAATTTAAATCCATTCAGAAAAGAAACATAAAATAAATGTACCTAATCGCCTAACCCTGTAGGATAATACAAAAGGGATGAGTGAAATCTCTAGGGCAAAAAGAAAAATAGACTTGCAGATCCTATTTCCTAAAGAAAAGTATGTACTAATCAAAGAACAAAGATAGCAAATTCGAGTGTCCTTCATATTTTCAAGAGGCTAGTCTCAAACAAATCCACAGGCAAAATAGATCATTCTTTAAAAAAACAAAAACACTGATTTAAGCACATTTTATTTCCAGTCTAAATTTTAAAATTTATTATCAGTACAATCATTTCATCAGAAAAATCATGATAAAAAGAACATACTATTCTTATATTAAGAAAACTAATAATCTTCATTCACTGAGCCATTTAATATATGGAACATGGAATGAATCTCCTAAAGTTTCTACTATAGTCTTGAAATTTTACATCTTCAGTCTTTCACATATACCTGTTTCTAACTACTGTGCATAGATAATGAAAATTCTAAAGGACAAAGCAGAAAATTTAAGCCTGAATTCTGCAATAAGGAGCTCATGATCTGAGCCACAGTCAGCTCCAGTTCTTGGTTTTGCTGACTGTATAGAGCTTCTCCATCTTTAGCTGCAAAAAATATGATCAATCTGATTTCAGTATTGACCATCTGGTGATAAACATGTGTAGAGTCATCTTTTGTGTTGCTGCAAGACGGTGTTTTCTATGACCAGTGAGTTCTCTTGGCAAAACTCTGGTAACCTTTGCCTTGCTTCATTTTGTACTCCAAAGCCAAACTTGCCTGTTGACCAGATATCTCTTTACTTCCTACTTTTGCATTTCAATCCCTATTATGAAAGGACATCTTTTGTGGGGTGTTAGTTCTAGAAAGTCTTGTAGGTCTTTATATAACTGTTCAACTTCTGCTTCTTCAGCATTAGTGGTTGGGACACAAACTTGGATTACTGTGATATTGAATAGTTTGCCTTGTGAACAAACTGAGGTCATTTTGTCATATTTGAGATTGCACCCAAGTACTGCATTTTGGACTCTTGTTGACTATAAGGGCTACTCCATTTCTTCTAAAGGATTATTTCCCACAGTAGTAGATACAATGATCATGTGAATTAAATTCACCCATCCCATCCATTTTAGTTCACAACAAAGCAGAAAATGGAAAATACTAATGTTACCTGTGTTAACAAATGCTGTTGGCTTTTGACTACCTTGCTTAGCTCTGTATGTGTGCTTGGTTACTCAGTCATGTCCAACTCTTTGTGACCCCACGGGCTGTAGCCCACAAGGCTCTTTTGTCCTTGGGATCCTCCAGGCAAGAATACTAGATTGAGACTCATAACCTTCTCTAAGATATCTTCCCGACCCAGGCATTGAACCCAGGTCTCCTGCATTGCAGGCAGATTCTTTACCATCTGAGGCACCAGGGAAGCCTTTGGCTTTGTATAAAAAAGGGTATACTGAAATTCTCCCTGAGATATGGCCAAGGGCCACATGTCAGTATACCCAGCATGTGCCACCATACAGCAGGGCTCCAGCTAGGATCATGGCAGCATAAAACCCTGCTCTCAGGAATCATATATGGATTCAGTTCAGTTCAGTTTCAGTTCAGTTGCTCAGTTGTGTCCGACTCTTTGAGACCCCATGAACTGCAGCACACCAGGCCTCCATGTCCATCACCAACTCCGAGAGCCTACTCAAACTCATGTCCATTGAGTCGGTGATGCCATCCAACCATCTCATCCTCTGCCGTCCCCTTCTCCTCCTGCCCTCAATCTTTCCCAGAATCAGGGTCTTTTCAAATGAGTCAGCTCTTCGCATCAGGTGGCCAAAGTATTGGAGTTTCAGCTTCAACATCAGTCCTTCCAATGAACACCCAGGACTGATTTCCTTTTGGAGGACTGGTTGGATCTCCTTGCAGTCCAAGGGACTCTCAAGAGTCTTCTCCAACACCACAGTTCAAAAGCATCAATTCTTCAGTGCTCAGCTTTCTTTGTAGTCCAACTCTCACATCCATACATGACCACTGGAAAAACCATAGTTTTGACTAGATGGACCTTTGTTGGCAAAGTAATGTCTCTGCTTTTTAATTGCTATCTAGGTTGGTCATAACGTTCCTCCCAAGGAGTAAGCGTCTTTTAATTTCATGGCTGCAGTCACCATCTGCAGTGATTTTGGAGACCAGAAAAATAAAGTCTGACACTGTTTTCACTGTTTCCCCATCTATTTCCCATGAAGTGATGGGACCAGATGCCATGATCTTAGTTTCCTGAATGTTGAGCTTTAAGCCAACTTTTTCACTCTCCACTTCCACTTTCATCAAGAGGCTTTTGAGTTCCTCTTCACTTTCTGCCATAAACGTGGTGTCTTCTGCGTATCTGAGGTTATTGATACTTTTCCCGGCAATCTTGATTCCAGCTTGTGCTTTTTCCAGCCCAGCGTTTCTCATGATGTACTCTGCATATAAGTTAAATAAGCAGAGTGACAATATACAGCCTTGACGTATTCCTTTTCCTATTTGGAACCATTCTGTTGTTCCATGTCCAGTTCTAGCTGTTGCTTCCTGACCTACATACAGGCTTCTCAAGAGGCAGGTCAGGTGGTCTGGTATTCCCATCTCTTTCAGAATTTTCCACACAGTCAAAGACTTTGGCATAGTCAATAAAGCAGAAATAGATGTTTTTCTGGAACTCTCTTGCTTTTTCGACGATCCAGCAAATGTTGGCAATTTGATCTCTGGTTCCTCTGCCTTTTCTAAAACCCACTTGAACATCTGGAAGTTCACGATTCACATTTTGCTTAAGCCTGGCATATGTGGATTAAGTGAAACAATAAAAGCTAGAAGCAACAAGCTATGAGAATAAATAGGAAATTTATTCTCTACCTAAAGGTAGGTCTTTGCTGTGGAGACAGCATTTGAAAGGCTATCAGTGGAGACCCCTGACCCCAAGATACTGACACCAAAGGTTTTACAGAACCAGTGTCAGGGTTTAAATCTACCAGACTGTTCCTCTCATCCTGTCTCCCCAACCTTGAACAATACATACCAGAAGGGACCAGCCTTATTTTAAACTGCCCTTGACTATCAAAATCTTCGCTGGAATCATTTTACCAGTCACTGTGAAAAAGAATGAGACTCAGTGGGGATCAGAAAGGAAGAAGAGAACATTCATAATGAGGAAGATCATATCCCCAGGGTTGGCTAATGCCCATGGGCTTTCTACCCTAGGCTTTTGCTAATGCCATGACTTGTCTACAGGCCTTCTCAAAAATAGTCTTTCTCCATTTAAAAAACATCACCCGCCTTGTTTCCCTAATGCCCAATCACCAGTTGAGGTTTTTCTGCCTTAGTTCTATTTCTTTTTCTTCTCTGAAACAACTTCTTCAAATTCCCAACGACCTTCTCTGTTATGTTTAGGTTCCATAGCAATCATTTGGGGACAACATTTAATGATTTACAGCTTTGTGGCTTTCTTTACAGACTATTTTAAGACAGAGACAGATATTTTCATGTCACAGAATTGAGCTGTTACAGAAATAGAAGAAGGGAAAGAATTTAACACCTTTCATTTTCTCTCCTTTTGCTTGGGGTGGTACTTCTCCCTGGGCCCTGAGTAATGATAGCTCTGAATCTGAAGCCAGCTGACTGAAGAGGCAAAAAGATAAGGATGCGACTGAGCACAAGGAATTAGCAGAGAATCAGTAGTAACTAACTTCCCACCACCCGCCCCCAACCCCCCGCCCTGCCACAGTCATTCTTTGTCCTCTGAGAGGACATACTTGGCTTAGAAATGTTTTCTAGAAACAATGGTTACTGTTTCAAAGCAGCGAAGGAAAAAAGAAAGAAAGAAAAGAATATCCTTTAAAAGTTTATTCTCCAAAAGGTCAGGGGATGGGTCGTGGGGGCTAGAATAGGTGTGCACAAAGTAAGTAAACAACTTAATAAACAAAGAGTGGAGAAGACAGAGCAGGATAGGTAAAATGCAGTGGAAAAGATCTTGCTAGAGTAACTCAACAGCTTGTAATCTCCAGGCTGATCTCTTGGTAGGCTTTCTGTGTTAAAAAAAAAAAAAAAAAAATTCCCTGGGAATTAATGATTTTTTATTCCAAATGCCCTTTTCTCTCTTTCTGATGGCCTTAAAATAAAATTGTGTTTTCAGAGTCTGAGGCCTCGTGTCAATCTTGTTTCTCAGTGGCTAGGACAATAGTTCCTGCTACTTTTGATAAAGTAGTTTAAGTTGGGAGAATGCTGAATTAAGGAAACTTAAACTGTGTTTATATTTCTAGGATTCATTTCATTTGTAGTATGAGGGGTGGAGTAGAGGTGAATACATTTCAGTGTTTCCTAAATTCATTTCTCCATAGAACTGTTTTTCTAAGCACCCTAGTCTCCTTGTGGAGGATATTTATGAGGAAATATTGATTTTTCTGCTTAAGCACTCTTAAAAATTATCAAGGACCCCCAAAGAGCTTTTGTTTATTCATATTTACCATGTTAGAAATGAAAACTAAGAAAATTTAAAATTGTATTCATTTAAAGACATAATTTGGAAAACTCAGCAGTGGCCACAGGCCTGGAAAAGGTCAGTTTTCATTCCAATCCCAAAGAAAGGCAATGCCAAAGAATGCTCAAACTACGCACAGTTGCACTCATCTCACATGCTAATAAAGTAATGCTCAAAATTCTCCAAGCCAGGCTTCAGCAATACATGAACCGTGAACTTCCTGATGTTCAAGCTGGTTTTAGAAAAGGCAGAGGAACCAGAGATCAAATTGCCAACATCCGCTGGATCATAGAAAAAGCAAGAGAGTTCCAGAAAAACATCTATTTCTGCTTTATTGACTATGCCAAAGCCTTTGACTGTGTGGATCACAATAAACTGTGGAAAATTCTAAAAGAGATGGGAATACCAGACCACCTGACCTGCCTCTTGAGAAATTTGTATGCAGGTCAGGAAGCAACAGTTAGAACTGGACACGGAACAACAGACTGGTTCCAAATAGGAAAAGGAGTTCGTCAAGGCTGTATATTGTCATCCTGCTTATTTAACTTATATGCAGAGTACATCATGAGAAATGCTGGACTGGAAGAAACACAAACTGGAATCAAGATTGCCGGGAGAAATATCAATAACCTCAGATATGCAGATGACACCACCCTTATGGCAGAAAGTGAAGAGGAACTCAAAAGCCTCTTGATGAAAGTGGAAGAGGAGAGTGAAAAAGTTGGCTTAAAGCTCAACATTCAGAAAATGAAGATCATGGCATCTGGTCCCATCACTTCATGGGAAATAGATGGGGAAACAGTGGAAACAGTGTCAGACTTTATTTTTCTGGGCTCCAAAATTACTGCAGATGGTGACTGCAGCCATGAAATTAAAAGACGCTTACTCCTTGGAAGGAAAGTTATGACCAACCTAGATAGCATATTCAAAAGCAGAGACATTACTTTGCCAACAAAGGTTCGTCTAGTCAAGGCTATGGTTTTTCCTGTGGTCATGTATGGATGTGAGAGTTGGACTGTGAAGAAGGCTGAGCACCAAAGAATTGATGCTTTTGAACTGTGGTGTTGGAGAAGACTCTGGAGAGTCCCTTGGACTGCAAGGAGATCCAACCAGTCCATTCTGAAGGAGATCAGCCCTGGGATTTCTTTGGAAGGAAAGATGCTAAGGCTGAAACTCCAGTACTTTGGCCACCTCATGTGAAGAGTTGACTCATTGGAAAAGACTCTGATGCTGGGAGGGATTGGGGGCAGGAGGAGAAGGGGACGACAGAGGATAAGATGGCTGGATGGCATCACTGACTTGATGGACGTGAGTCTGAATGAACTCCGGGAGTTGGTGATGGATAGGGAGGCCTGGCGTGCTGCGATTCGTGGGGTCACGAAGAGTCGGACACGACTGAGCGACTAATCTGATCTGATCTGAAAGACATAATAATAAACATCTTACATGTTAACATAAATAACAGTTTTTTATTAAAAAAAAAACCTACATTTTCCAAAACAAAAATATCTTGTGATGAGATTGGCATAGTCTTACAAATGTCTTTAAGTTCTGGATTAGTAGGAGACAACTAGATTCTCATATCACTTCTGCATTCCACCTATTGTGATAAGTCAGGCAATCTCTGGAAACCTCCCCCATATACTTATGAAAGAAAGAGAGTGAAAACGGCCAATGCCATCTTACTATCATTATGAACAAAGCTTAAACCTCGAGAACTCCCTAAAAGGGCCTGAGAGACTCCTCAGAGGACCTCGGACCATACTTCAAAAACTGCTAGACTAGGGCATGAATGGCCAATGGGAAGAGGCAGGAGAGGAAGGAAATAATAGATCATTTATGAGTGTCTACCATATGCCAAGAGACCTGCTAGGAATTTTGATGAGCATTAATTTCACCTACCACCTAAACTCATTTAAGAGGTAGTCACTATTTCCTTTGTCTGTGCTGGTGAGAAAACAGAAGGATTGTATAACTTACCCAAGGTAAAAACAACTAGTAAGAAGCAGCCAGTTTGAAACTGAGTTAAGGACACCAAAGTATCTTATAAAAAGAGTTTTCAGTGTTATATCATTATTAAATTTTATTGTTCCATAACAAATTACCACAAACTTAGTAGCTAAAAACACCCATTTATTGTCACGGTTATGTATTAATGTCAGAAGTCCTAGAGCTATCCAAATGGATTCTCTACCCTGAGTATCACATTTAGGCTGTTAACTGGTTGAGTTCTCATCTGGAGATTCTTAAAAGAATGTGCTTCCAAGTTCATTTGGGCCAAATTCAGCTCCTCCCAGTTGTAGGACTGAGGTTCTTGTTTTCTTGCTGGCTACTGGACAAGGGTCACTTTCAGCTCCTAGAAGTTATCCTCAGGTCCTGGACACTTGACTCTCTACATCTTCAGGTCAGTAATGGGGAATCTTCCTTGCATGTAAGAACTTTGGCATCTACTTGCTTCTTTTTCCATTTCCTAAATTTCTCAGAGGTGAAATATATGTGCTAACCTCAATTGGCTCTCTGTTCCAAGATAAATGCATCCATCTGGGGTCAGTAGCCCAGTTCTGCACCACAACCAGCCCACTAGAGTACTTCATAGAGCCAGGAAGATAAAACCTCTCCCTTTCACAACTGAGCTGTTATCTCCTTGTACCTTCTGAACTCAAATAGTCAGGCAGCCCTGGCTTCTCGCCTATAGCCCCATGGTTCCATGTCTCCAGTTTTCCATGAGGAAGGGGATTAATATCTGTTGTTCACATTGCCAGCCATCTTTCATCTTCTCTCAAAGTGTCTTTTCTCCCTTTTCCCTTTCTTCTCATAAATTCAGGCATTCTTATATCACATTTCTCAGCTAGTACTAAATTTAAAGATCATCTCTACAGAGCATTGTTATAAAAGAGCTTCATTAAGTGCATATAATACATGATTTTAAAGTTAAAGGTTTTGTGAAGTTCTACAAATTCTAGTCAGAACATTATTAAGTATTAAACAATTCATATTAATTTTGCTTAGAGAATTTATAAAAACATTGCAAAATGTTTACTTTTTTTTTCTAATTTTATTTTATTTTTAAACTTTACATAATTGTATTAGTTTTGCCAAATATCAAAATGAATCCATCACAGGTATACATGTGTTCCCCATCCCGAACCCTCCTCCCTCCTCCCTCCCCGTCCTCCCTCCTCCCTCCCCATACCATCCCTCTGGGCTGTCCCAGTGCACCAGCGCCAAGCATCCAGCATCGTGCATCGAACCCGGACTGGCAACTCGTTTCCTACATGATATTTTACATGTTTCAATGCCATTCTCCCAAATCTTCCCACCCTCTCCCTCTCCCACAGAGTCCATAAGACTGTTCTATACATCAGTGTCTCTTTTGCTGTCTCGTACACTGGGTTATCGCAGCACTGTTTATAATAGCCAAGACATGGAAGCAACCTAGATGTCCATCAGCAGATGAATGGATAAGAAAGCTGTGGTACATATACACAATGGAGTATTACTCAGCCATTAAAAAGAATACATTTGAATCAGTTCTAATGAGGTGGATGAAACTGGAGCCTATTATACAGAGTGAAGTAAGCCAGAAGGAAAAACATAAATACAGTATACTAACGCATATATATGGAATTTAGAAAGATGGTAAAATGTTTACTTTAATGTAGCTGAAAATCAGCTTCCTTTCCTCCTCTTCCTTTTGGGCTGTTGTAAAATTAATGCCATCCAGAAAGCAAACATTTATTTTTTCCTTTATTTTTGTCTATATAGATTTTCACTTATAAATTAAAAAAAAAATTCAGAGAATAATATCATTAGTCATTTTCCACAGGTAAATATTCATTGTAATTCATGTGAAACATCATCTTAATAGCCAGTAAGAGTGGAATTAGCAGAAGGATTTATGAAGTGGATTACAGCAGCGACAGAGCATATAAGGGACAGGAACAAGGAAAAAGAGATGGAGGGATGTGGGGTGAGAGGATGAGACAACAAGAGCCATGAAGAAGAGGTAAAAGCAGGCAAGCAGACACAGAACGTGCATAAAAAAGAGCAAATATATCAGAATCATTATGCCTTGACTGATCAACTAATAGCATTTTTTGCATCAAGCAGTTTCAGAATCTTCTGTTTATGTATCTAGGGATTGTTTACAGATACACACAAACAAATACAATTATAAATCTATCAGCCAGAGCTTTAAGAAATTCACATATTAAGCCATGAGTCACTGATCTAAGTCTCATGGTTTTGGCCTGAGGATCTAAGAGTAAATACAAAATTAAAGGGAATTACGGAATCCATAGTTAATTTGGAGATGCTTTTTGGATTTATATCCCTACATAGGTAACCATATTATCCTGAAGAGTAGAAAATCATACTTTTTTTAGGCCAAAAAAAGAAAAATTTGTGTGGTTTACTCACATAGTAATGTAAGAATAGTTCCTGGATAATAAAAACTACACAAAGTCAGTATCATCCTTTCAACAGCATTTGTGTCCTGACTATTAGCAGAAGAAACCAGAAGTATGGACATCTTCTTTAATATTTTCAATTCTTTATCCAGTCATTCACAGGCATATCATTTTAATACAGGCTTTTTGATGTATGTTTGGTTGGGCCACCATAACAAAAATACCACAGACTGGGTGGCTTAAACAATAAATATTTATTTCCTCACCATTCTGGCAGCTGGAAGTCCTAGATCAAGGTGTAGGTAGGGTTTGTTTCTTCTGAGGACCTTTCTCCTTGGCTTGTAAATGACTATCTGTGTCTTTACAATAGTCTGTTGTGTTTCTGTGTCCTAACCTCCTCTTTTTATAAGGATACCAGTCATATTGAATTAGGGTGTGCCCTAATGACTTCATTTTACCTCAGTTACCTCTTTGAAGACCTGATCTCCAAATAGAATCACTGTCTGAGGTACTGGGGTTAGGATTTCAACATGTGAATTGGGGTGGGGACACAATTCCAACCATAACAGTAGTCCTTTTTTAGAAACTTTGCTCTAATAAAATAAATTCTTTTTTTTTTTTTTTTAACTTTACAATATTGTATTGGTTTTGCCAAATATTGAAATGAATCCACCACAGGTATACATGTGTTCCCCATCCTGAACCCTCCTCCCTCCTCCCTCCCCATACCATCCCTCTGGGTCATCCCAGTGCACCAGCCCCAAGCATCCTGTTCTTATCTATAGATATGTCATCCCAGTCAATGGTTGCTACCCTCTTTAAGTTTTTCACAAGTAAAGTATCTGAAAGAAGAGTTTCAAAGCAGGGTAACGGACAAACCTGATTTGTCCCCTGAAGTTTCCTCTTCTATCTGTGACTTTCTCGCATTAATTCGGACACTACCATCATGCCATCCATGAGATAAGTACACTTCTTTGTTCTTTTTGTTTGATTGTTTGTTTAAAATTTGCTAAATCTATTGCCTCTAATAAAAGGGGACTGTAAAACATTGGGGGAAAATGTAGAAAAAATTGCTATAAACTCAGGCAAGCTCTAAATGAGCCTAACCCATGGACTACTGAAACTAGTGTGTAAATCCTACCTCTGCTTCTCATATAATGTGAGGTACCTTACTATTTACTTCACTCTGAGCTTTGGTTTCTTAATGTGTATGATAAGAACAGTAATTCCTCTGTGGAGACTTTATCTGAAAGGAAACCCCAAACCAGGCAGGTTCAGATACCTGACATTGGCACATTCCTGCCCTATGGTGGCTATTTTGAGAAATATGTGGGCAGTGGGAAGGGCAAAAATAAAATATGTAAACTGTGAAACATAAACCATGAGATACTTTCTTCGTAATGCACACTAGTTTTCTGTTAATTTTCTTGCCTCCTCAGTGTTTTTCTTTCTTAGTACTAATGAAAGTGAAAGTTAAAGTCGCTCAGTTGTGTCCGACTCTTTGTGACCCCATGGACTATACAATCCATGGACTTCTCCAGGCCAGAATATTGGAGTGGGTAGCCTTTCCCTTCTCCAGGGGATCTTCCCAACCCAGGGATCAAACCCAGGTCTCCTGCATTGCAGGCGGGTTCTTTACCAGCTGAAGCCACAAGGGAAGCCTTAGTACTACTATCAGTGAAATAAGTGTTAGTTGCTCCGTCATGTCTGACTCTTTGCAGTCCCATGGACTGTAGCCCTAGCCCACCAGGCTCCAGTGTCCATGGAAATCTCCAGGCAAGAATACTGGAGTGGGTTGCCATTCCCTTCTCCAAGGGATCTTCCCAACCCAGAGAACTATCAGTACTCCAAAACAAACAACACAGGAAATTTCAGGAGTCATTTAGTTACCCCAGAGGAATTACAGTACATATTTTTATCTTTATTTTTCCTTCTCCTCTAAATCACAAGGATTTGTGGCAAATATCTTTGTGTCCCTAATGAGGCCTTTTTTTATCCGTGATAAAGTGCACATAACATAAAATTTAATATCTTAACTTTTTAAGGGTATAGTTCAGTGGCATTAAGTACATTCACATTGTTGTGCTACCTGAAAGAAAAACCATTTGTTTTCCTGAATGTGATAATTATGATCATTGTAAGTAGTTCAGAGAGATGTTAAAAATCAAAGCAAAAAGTTACCCTAAATTCTACACCCAGAAGAAATCACTTTTTATCTTGACAGCTTCCCTGAATATCTGACCTAAACTTTAGATGTTGTCTTCATGACTGGTGAGAATCACATATATTTTGGCACTAACCTTAAGTGTACTGCTTCTCTACCTCCATTCTGTGTTTTTCTACATAAGGTCCAAGCTGACCGCTGCCCTCCCCCCTTCAGTATGCAAAGTACTTCTTAAAGAAGGCTGCATTTGTAATAGAAATGAATGGTGCTTAAGACAAGAGTGAGGACAGCAGAGAAAAGCAATTGATGTAAATTTTCATTTTATGCACCTTATCCTTTTAAAGAAGTCCGTAAGTCATTTCTGCTCCAAGAAAACTTTCACTTAACTACCCTTTAGTCTCTGCTGCTATATAACCCCCTTACATTTCCCCTCCCCATCTTCTCTGGCTGACTTCTATTCCCAAAATTCCTTCCAATTTCATAGGCAGAAAAGTTCAGCTTTATCTTTATCCCTTCCTTGCCCATCACAGCTATGCCAGAGGAGCCGAAGCATACCCACCTAGCACACTGTTTTCTTGCAGAGGATTCAGAAGCCATCATTTGAAATAACAATTTTCTCTCTCTACATACATATAAATTTTTACAAAATAGTATCCACTAACAGGGCTGCTAGCCTGCACAATTCTGGGAGCACCATTCACATCTTTGTCTTTGCAGATGGGCATCTCTTCTCTGTATGAGAGACCTTCGGTGCTATACTTGTTATTGTGTAACTCTACAGTGCCATGGATATTTTTCCATGTCACTAAATAGGTTATATATCATTATTTTTAATAGCTGTGTAATGTTCCATGCTATATAATGTCCCATTGTCTGTGAAGGACACGCATAACTGATCCCTTTTTTCTCATTATTATGAACAATGTTATAAATGACTTTTTAATTATATACCTTTGTGAAGATATCAGATTATATCCTTAGAATAAATTCCTATAGAATAAAAGCTATATACACTATATATTTTGCCACATGTTTCAAAGTACCCTCTTAAGAAGTGCCAGTTTTTACTACATGGGGATTCTTTTTCCTACATCCAATTTACAATCCTGGACATTATTATATGCTTTCTCCTTTTGTTAATGTGATAGGTGAAAAAATGGCATCTTAATAAGTTTTTCCTTTCTTGTCTCTGTTTACGAGCAAAGTTGTATATCTGTTTTATATTTTT
This sequence comes from Bos indicus x Bos taurus, assembly GCF_003369695.1. Taxonomy (NCBI): domain Eukaryota; kingdom Metazoa; phylum Chordata; class Mammalia; order Artiodactyla; family Bovidae; genus Bos; species Bos indicus x Bos taurus. The sequence goes on from NC_040092.1 coordinate 42,639,156, forward strand.
ATTGGCCATTTTATACTTTTTCATATGTGAATAACATCTTTATCTTTCAGTCCATTTTTCTACTGGCGGATTTGTTTTTTTCCACCAGTTTATAAGAGCTATGTAAAAATTATCAAAAGATTTATCTAATTCTGGTTTTTATTTTACATTTTGGAAGTTCCCTTTTATTTCAAGGCCCTTGCACTATTAAAATTAGACCATGAGCATGAGACATTGCTTCAGTAAAGTGATAAATGGGGAGAAGAAAAAAATTTTTAATTCTTGACTTAGAGTTTGAAAATAAGTACCTGTTATCCACAGTACAGGTGATAGTCTTAAAAGTCAAAACCTTTGACTACAAAAAATAGGAATGAAGCTTATTTCCTGATCCATATCTGTTATACATGTTGCCAGTATTGTTTCTTTTTCTCAGATTGTAGTTTACCTTCAACCTTTTAGGGGGTTGTTTTGATTTGGTTTTGGTTTATTTCTTCATACATCTTTAAACTTATTTCTTTGTTTTCTGGCTTAGCTATCCCACTTTGAAAAGTTTTCTAAACTTCTACATCATAAAAATATTCAACTGTATTTTCTCCATTATTCTTGCAGCTTTATTTCTTATAGTTAAAACTTTGATGCATTTAAATTTATTTCAATGCAGAAACTAGAAGAAGAGATTCAGCAATTTTTTTCCAAATGATTTTCAGCTTTCCCAACATGATTCATTAAATAGTTTATTTTTCTTAAGTTTAATCATGTTAAATTTCTGTATACAAATATATATCTGAATTGTGCTTCATTAATTTTTATGGCTACTATTACACAGACTGTTTTCACTGCTAAAGCTTCAGAATATATTTTATACATGATTGATCAAGCATCCCCTAATTAAAATTTATTTTAAGAAATTTCCTGGATATTCTCATATAGTTCTTCTTTCAGATAAAATTTAATTTGTCAAGGTGTATCCAAAATGCATTTTAAACTTTTTTTAAGTAATGAAGTTATAGTTATTATTTTTACACTATTGTGTCTTCCTATTCAAAATAACTTACATATTAACATATAGAAATTACTAGCCTTCATATACACAACCAAAAACTAAGTAGGGATAGAAGGGTATCAAAAAGCCCATTTACAATAGCAACAAAAATATTGAATACCTGGGAAAATTTACCAAGAAGTATGCAATGGCACCCCACTCCAGTACTCTTGCCTGGAAAATCCCATGGATGGAGGAGCCTGGTGGGCTGCAGTCCATGGGGTCACTAGGAGTCGGACATGACTGAGTGACTTCACTTTCACTTTTCACTTTCATGCATTGGAGAAGGAAATGGCAACCCACTCCAGTGTTCCTGCCTGGAGAATCCCAGGGACAGGGGAGCCTGGTGGGCTGCTGTCTATGGGGTTGCACAGAGTCGGACACGACTGAAGCGACGTAGCAGCAGCAGCAGTGCAAAACATATACTAGAAAAACTTTAAAACACTCCTGAAAAACATAAAATAGAGTTGAATAAATTTAAAAAACCATCCCTTGTTCCTGGATAGGAAAACCCAACATCTTAAAGATGTCTGTTGTCCCTAAGCTGATTTACAAATTAATGCAGTCTCTTGATAGAAATACAAACAAGTTTTTTTAATAGAACTAGACTAGACAATTGATACTAAACTTCATGTGGAAACATAAACATGTAAGAATAGTCAGAAAAACACTAAAAATGAAAATCTGTGGTAGAGGGCTATTGTTGTTGTTTCATCACTAAGTTGTGTTTGACTCTTTCGTAGCCTGCCATGCTCCTCTGTGGGCTTCCCTTGTAGCTCAGTCGGTAAAGAATCTGCCTGCAGTGCAGGACATCTGGGTTCAATCCCTGGGTTGGGAAGATCCCCTGGTGAGGGAAATGGCAACCCACTCCAGTATCCTTGCCTGGAAAATCTCATGGACAGAGGAGCCCGGTAGGCTGTAGTCCATGGGGTCACAAAGAGTCGGGCATGACTGAGCAACTAACACTTATTTACTTACTTATGCTCCTCTGTCCATGGGATTTCCTAGGCAAGAATACTGGTGTGGGTTGCCATTTCCTTCCCCAGGAGGTCTTCCTGAATCAGGGATCAAACCCACATCTCCTACATTGGCAGACTGGTTCTTTACCACTGAGCCACTTGGGTAGCCCATGATATAGAGAGTGGTAACTGAATCTACCAGATATTAAAACACCACAGAATCTCTATAATTAAAATAATGTGTTGGTGTTGGTATATCCATAGACAAGTTAAATAGAATATGAATTCAAATAATAGACTCAAGTATATATTATTATATATATTAAGCTTTAGTATATGATAAAAATGGCATATGAAGTTGCTACAGAAAAAAAAAATGGACTTTTTCAAATATGGGATGAACAACTGATTATTCACTTGAAAAAAAATAAAGTTAAATCCACACCTCACAATACACCTACACACACCTCTCCAAAAGGAGTAGAGATTTAAATGCAGAAAATAAAACTATGCAAGTACTACAAGAAGATACAGTTGAATTCTTCACTAATCTGGTGTAGGAAACAATTTTCTAACCATAACAAAAAAATCCATAAACAGTTTTTAAAAGATTGACAAGTTTGACTCCATGAAAACTAACAACTTCATTTGAAAGAAACGGCAATGACAGCAAACTGAGAAAAATAAAATTTGCTACATAGATCATGAAGGATTAATATCCCTAATATTTAAAGAACTGTTAAAAATTGAAGGATAGAAGAACAAAAACATATAGAAAAATGGACAAAGATTTTTATCCTCACTCATGATAAGAGAAATGCAAATTAACCACTCGTTGACAAGGCTTACGGTAACAGTCACTCACACACAGTTGGTAGGAAAGCAAAGATAGCAGTGAAAACAAAAGCATAATATATGGGGAAATAGCCCAGTGCTGAGCACTGGTGATAAAAATGAATAAAGCACAACCTCTGTCCTTGTATGCTCAGTCTCTGTCCTCAATTCTTTGAGAAGAAAGCAGAGCAGGACTTAGACACATAAAGTGTAATTTCAGTGTACTCTGCTAAGTGCCAGAATATCATAAGTGCAGACAGGAGAGCACTTAACAGACTAGAAGGACTTCCTGGAGGAAGTGATGCCTGAAGCAGTACAAGTGAGCCAGAAGAAGCAAGCAAAGGGCACATGAGAATGTGCAAGATGGTGCCATTGTGGTGTTTTAGGAAAAGTAGCAGCAGTTAGTTCCGCAGGAGATATAATCCTACCATGGGACCAGAGTACTAGGTGGCATCAACAGTTCGAGTTAGTCTCTTTAACTTTCCTTTTTCAGCTTCCATGACTAACTAGCATTCTCCATAAATGAGTGGATATATTCAATCAGGTTACGGTGAAGTCAGGCTCACCCGGGGGCTATTTGGCTTTTTACAGTCTGATCATTGGTGTCAATAGTTAAGTTTCCCTCCTGAAGTGTAATCTGACTCCCAAACTCCTGGAAAACACCTCACTGCACAGCCCACCTCAAAGTACTCAAATGGTCAGGTGTGTGTTTCAAACACATGTATCATTTTCTCTGTAATATACATAACAGATTGCAAAGAGCAATGACTGCTCAATCTGAAAACCAGGTAGTATATGATAGAAAGGATCTGGCAGAGAAATGATGAGGGTCCAACTACAGAAATCATGAGGTGGAAGAGGGGCCAGAGTTTCCTCAAGTCACAATTCTCCCACATACAGAGAAATTACTTTTCTTACTATAAGGTTGAAGCCTGAAAGTATCTTCATCTAGCATTAAATAAATATAATCAAAATATCACATATACAGTAGGAGGGCTTTCATTTTTATGTATCAATTCAGAATTTGAGCACTGGTTTAGTATTCTACAAAAAAAAAAAAAAACACACACACATTAGTGAAAATATTCATTGGGGTAGAATTTACCCCATAATGATACAGACTTCCTATCAGTCTTGTAACAATGAAAACACATTCCAAAAAGTGGCAGAATTAAATTCATAATCAGATTTCTCGATATAAATGAGCCTCATGAAATAAAATTAGCTGCTTCTCCAAAAATAGCACTTAGTAGTTGTTGTAGAGGAGCTGGAAGAGCACAGAGCATTCCAGAGAAAATTAAGCTCTTTTTGTGTTTGTTTTCTGTCAGCTGTGTTATTTTCCAAAAGGAATTCTCTTTTCTTCCTTGTGTGCTAAGTCGCTGCAGTCATGTCCAACTCTTTTTTACCCTATGGAGTATAGCCCTCCAGGCTCCTCTGGCCATGGGATTCTCCAAGCAAGAATACTGAAGTGGGTTGCCATTTCCTTCTCCAGGGGATCTTCCCGACCCAGGGATTGAAGCTTTGTCTTCTCTGCCTCCTGCATTGGCAGGGCAGTCTTTACCACTAAGCTACCCAGGAAGCCCCATTTTTTTTTCTCATCTCTTTTTCTTTTTTAAAATTGCTATTTATTTTTTTTTTTTGGCTGTTCTGGGTCTTCATTGCTGTATGTAGGCTTTCTCTAGTGGCAGCAAGTGACCCTGGCAAATTTTATCACTTATTACTGAATTATAGGCTATAGGTGGCAGATGATGAGATGGCTAGATAGCATCACCAACTCAGTGGACATGAATTTGAGCAAACTCTGGGAGACAGGGGAGGACAGAGGAGCCTGGCACGCTATAGTCCATGGGGTCACAAAGAGTCAGACACAACTTAGCTACTGAACAAATTGAGTTATAGAATCAATATATGCTAAGTTGCTTCAGTCGTGTCTGACTCTGTGCGACCCCATAGACGGCAGCCCACCAGGCTTCCCCGTCCCTGGGATTCTCCAGGCAAGAACACTGGAGTGGGTTGCCATTTCCTTCTCCAATGCATGAAAGTGAAAAGTGAAAGTGAAAAGTGAAAGTGAAGTTGCTCATTCGTGTCAGACTCTTCGAGACCCCATGGACTGCAGCCTACCAGGCTCCTCCATCCATGGATTTTCCAGGCAAGAGTGCTGGAGTGGAGTGCCATTGCCTTCTCCAGGAATCAATATAGAATCAATCTCAACACTGTTGAGATTGCAACAGCGTTACCTAATTTCAACAGCAAAGAAGGGTCTTATATATGTGAGATAAGAATCTGGTTAAACTTCCAAAAGTCTTCCTTTTAGAGGTGATGTACATTTTTAAAGCTTAGGTATCTGGTATTTTATGATTTGCTTGAGAATTACTTAAAATCCTATACCACACAGACCTTTAAGAGTATTTGCCTCTTACCTAATGCCATCTGTTGTAGATCAGCTACATACATACATACATATATATATATATATATATATATATACACACACATATATAGCATCATCTCCAAAGAATTCTCTATATTATTTATAAACATTATAATATGGGTTGTAATAAGTTATGAAAAATGCAAACACATCTGGAGGTAATTTAACAAAAATCAATAAACCACTTATGAATTGAGCTATTATTTATATGTTATCTGATTGGCTCACTAAACATTTCCATTTTTCCCTAAACATTGCCAGTTTGTCCAAACATGCCTGAGTTGATCAAAAGACTCAGTGGCTACATAAAACACTAATTAAGTTTTTCATAACACTGTTCCTCAGAACGCTAAAATCCTCTTTCATTGGTGAATCTTCATTTGGGCAATAGGAATGTGAACACTTCAGGCTACACAGTCAAAAGGAAATACAGTTATAGAGGATCATCTAGGCAGCCTATATAGGAGAAACTACTCATGAAAGATTACTTTTCCCAAGTTTTCTAAATCATTACTTCAAACCTCAACATCCTTTTGTCCATGCCAATATAACTATCAGATATTCCCATAAAAAGAGTCCCTTGTACATTTTCAAACCACCAAAACCACAGTCATATGTATTTATAATCCCAGTGGACTTGCCCTTGCAAAATTCCAATTGATTTCAGCAGGACACACCCATTCCCCAGAGCGATGTTAGCTTTTCTCATCCACTTTAATGAGAGAAAACATTCTATTAATAAAGCAGGTGGCAACCATTACAAATATCTTATGAAGTATTAAATAGTGGGGGATTTCTCTGAGCCAAGAAACAGTAATATACAATAACCATTATGTACACTGTACTGGCAAAATCGTTCTTTTATAAACTCACCAGATTTGAGTGGATTGACATCTCACCCTAACAGAAAGGAAGGTCACTGTTTCTGACTGCCTTTTGTGCCAAGCACAGTACTAGACACGTTTATACAGTATTATCTTATAGACAAGCAACTATTGTTCTTACAGGTCACATAAATTACCTACTAAAGGACACATAATTATAAAGGATCAGACCTACTCCAAAGCCCAAGCCCTTCCTACTTTACCACACTATACACAACCCTAACTGAGGGTCTAAAACAAAAAAAGGAAAGGCATTCTAATTTAACTCCTATGTGAGCCCAAGTGTGCAGAGAGAATGTAACTCCACTTTGACGTTAATATGATTTTCCTCATGAGCCCACACCCCCTGGATAGTAGGGGAAAAAAAATAACACCAAATCTGCTTTAAACTTTAGTCCAATCCAGTGGTTCGAACTGTATCCACAGATGGCATCTAGTGGATCCTGTCCACCAGACTCTCTCTACCATTGTGCAGCCAGACTTGTGTTCTAGATGACCAGACAAGTCATCCAGCATCCTACTCTATGAATGCAGGACTTTCAATCTGCTCCTTGATATGCTAAAGGGGAAAAATACAGGATTTTAGAGAATCCTTTCTTGTCCAATGACCTGGTTTGCAAAACTTTTGTCTATAAGCAAATCAAAATTTAGTAGCTACATTCCTTCTACACCTTCTCTCTGTCCCCACCCCAAGTGGGATTCCTAGACCAGTCAGAGCTAAGATTATATATTCAGAGAAGCAAAAGAGAAAAGCATATTGGTGAAACTAGTTTTACCAATCATACAGTCATGGGTGAATGAAGCTAGTACAATAGAACCCCAATTTTGTGAAATTGTTTTTCATTTGAAAATATAAACTTCACTATGAATATATCATATATACATATATACTATGGAAATAAACTGGATTATAAATTGTTGCAGAATCTTTTAAAAGGGTTCCCCTTCGATTTTTTAATTAAAATGTTCAACTGTTAAATTAAGAATCAATCCTCAAAGCAAGTAATTTGCTGTTTTTCAGTCACAAAGTCATGTCCGACTCTGTGACCCCATGGACTGCAGCACACCAGGCTTCCCTGTCCTTCACTATCTTGGAGTTTGCTCAAACTTATGTCCATTGAGTCAGTGATGCCATCCAATCATTTCGCCTCTGTTGCCTCCTTCTCCTCCTGCCCTCAATCTTTTCTGGTATCAGGGTCTTTTCCAATGAGTTGGCTCTTTGCATCATATGTACATGTAATTTTCTTTGCACTTCACCCTCCAAGGTAGCAGGAGTAATGTAAACATTCTAATATGTGTTTTTCCACACCTGTATCCACATTTATACAAACATATACAGACATGCAAAGATATAAATAGGGGTTTTAAATATTTTATAAATAATCTATACACATTGCTCTTCAACTTACTTTTCTCCTTTAACAGTCTCATTTAAACTAGTCAAATTGATTAAAACAAACTCCCACATGAAGAGTAGTGAACACATTTCAAAATTTCATTTGACTCATTAATGAAGAAATCAGCCAAATGACAACATTGATTCAATTTGGACGTGAGAAACTTGGACTTATATAAAGAGTGAAAAAAGGAATACCATAAATAAAATTGCTAAATTTAATATTAAAATGGTCATTGTCCTACAGGGAAATAAAATCATAACCTCTGGGGTTATCTCCTTTACTATACAAAAAAAGTCATCACACCTTATTAGATTTCTATCAGCTAACCTTTAACTTTATTGAGCTGTAAAATGTCTGTGCCCTAATCAATTGTAAACATTAAGTTAGGCCAAGTCTTTCTTCCTCAGAATAGAGCTAGATGACCCTCAGACTGGCTTGTTAAAAAAATGCTATAGCAGGATATTAAAAGCATGCAATCATCTTTCTTGCGTTATGTTCAAGTTTTAGAAATTTTTTCCTAAACATAATAGATCATGAATATCCTTCAGATATACATACATATATATATGTATATCTCCAATTAACTTTTTAATAAATGTATAATCAGTCCATAGTATAAATATTCTACAAACAAGCCAATAAGCATTAATGGACATACATATTTTCCCCAATATTTTAGCTATAAATAATACTGTTTTAATATCTATGTATATATATTCTTTGATAGTGATGCCTCTGTTCCTAAGATAGAATTCCCCAATGCAGGGTCATCAAAATAAAAAAATACATAGATATTTTAATTAAACAGCTATTGCCACACTCTTTTATGAGTTTTGACAGTATGAGATGTAGTCCTATGTACGTTTTTACCCTTGTGAAGTCAAAATAATCCTAGCAAGACTGAAAATACATGATACCTTTCTGACTGTGCAATCACATGAAAAGATAACAAGTAATTTTCATGACAAGAACTTAATGACAATGATTACTCAAACTATAAATCAAAAAATAAATGTATACATCTTTATTGGTTTCACAATAAAATGTTAACTTTTTAATTTGCTTCTCTTGATGATTCTAATACATTATATTTGGTACTATTGATTTAAAATAGACAATATGCCTCTTATTAATATATAATAGTTACTTTGTTTCTTGTCTAGCTCAAAAAAATGCTAACGCTAAAGTAATCATATTGTGCCATCATTTTTTCCCAAAACACTTGAAAAAACAAAACAAATAAACATAACAAAACAGAAACAGACTCAGTCCTCCCAACTGAGGAGGACTTCTGATTGCATTTGTTTTCAAGTACTTTTATATCCTCAAGTGTTTGAAACAGTCCTGACACAAAGGCAGAATAAGCATTACCATTAAGTGCATCTGATTAAACATATCATTTAAGGACTTTGGGCTTTTCTGGTGACTCAAATGGTAAAGAATCTGCCTGCAGTGCAGGAGACCTGGGTTTGATCCCTGGGTCTGGAAGATCCCCTGGAGAAGTAAATGGCAACCCACCTCAGTATTCCTGCCTGGAGAATTCCATGGACAATGGAGCCTGGTGGACTATAGTCCAAGGTGTCTGAAAGAGCTGGACACGACTGAGTGACTAACACTTTCACTTAAGTCCTTTGTTTCCTTACTGATTTTCCATCTGGATAATCTGTCCATTGATATAAGTGGGGTGTTAAAAGTCCCCTGCTATTATTGTGTTACCATCAATTTTTCCCTTTATGTTGTTAGTATTTGCTTTGTGTTTAGATGTTCCTATGTTGGGCACATATATATTTATAATTGTTATGTCTTCCTGTTGAATTGATCCCTTATTCATTACTGATTGTCCTTCTTTGTCTCTTGTTACAGTCTTTGTTTTAAAGTCTATTTTGCCCAATACATGTATTGCTACCACAGTTTTCTTTTTGTTTCCATTTGTATGGAATACACTTTTCCATCCCCTCACTTTCAGTTTGTGTATACACTTAGATCTGAAGTGAATCTCTTGTAGCAGCATGTATATGGGTCCTGTTTGTTTATTTAGCCACTCTGTGTCTTTTGAGTGGAGCATTTAATCCACTTACATTTAAAGTAATTATTGATATGTATGTACTTATTGCCATTTTTTCTTTATTTTCTGATTGTTTTTGTAGTTCTTATTTGTGCCTTTTTCATTCTTTTGCTCTCTCCCTTTGTGATTTGATGACTAACTCTAAAGTTATGTTTAGATTCCTTTCTCTTTTTGTGTGTTTATCTATTACAGATTTTTGGTTTGTGGTTGCCATGATGCTTGTACATAACAACCTATGTATATGCATGATTATTTTAAGTTGATGCTCTCTTAAGTTCAAATGCCTTCTAACAACTTTGCATTTTTACCCTCCCCGCTACACATTTATTGTTTGGGGCATCATATCTTGCATATTTGTATTGCATGTCCTTTAACTACTTATGGGTGGTTTTACTACTTTGTCTTTTACTTTCCTAATAGCTTTGTAAGTGGTTGATCTACTGCCTTTACTGTATGTTTGCCATTACCAATGAGACTTTTCCTTTCATAATTTTCATATTTCTAGTTGTGGTCTTTTCTGCTTTACATTTCTTAAGTCAGGTTAGTGGTGCTGAACACTTTTAGGTTTTGCTTATGTGTAAAATTCTTTGTGTCCTTTAAAGCTGACGGATAGCATTGCCAAGTAGAGTATTCTTCATTGTAGTTTTTGTCCTTTCATCACTTGAAATACAGTAAGTTCCCTGCATATGAATGAGTTCCAAGAGTGCATTTTTAAGGACAGTTTGTTCGTAAGTCCAACAAAGTTAGCCTGGGTACCCAACTAACACAATCAGCTAAGTAGGGCTCTACTGTAATAGGTTTATAATACTTTTCACACAAATAAAAAACACAATAAACATTTTTAATCTTACAGTACAGTACCTTGTAAAGTATGGTAGTGCAGTACAGCTGGCATAGAGGGGCTGGCATCCACTGAACAGGCAGGAAGAGTTGCTGACTAGAGGAGGGAGAGGCAGTGGAAGATGGTAGAAATGAAAGATCATCAGCAATAGAAGACAGAGGCCAAGCTGCAGTTTCACTCACACCTGCCATCGATGACACAGATTCTGGTTCCTTGCTGGATTCATTTCTATCTACCCTCTTAAAAAAAGTGAATCAGTGATGTCTGAGCAGTGTCTCTTTTTTTCTTGTCGTAGATAACATGGCTGCACTGGATTGCATTCTGAACAGCTCCTGCAACCTCCGTGTACCATTTTACGTTTTCGTCCTATGCCTCAAAAACTAACAGTGCCTCCTCAAATAAAGAAAATCCCCTTACCATTTCCTGCATCGTGAATCTCTCTGGTTCTTCAGTTACTTCTTATTCCTCTCGTCTTTGTCCTTTCCCTGGGCCTCCAATTCCATCAGGTCTTCATTAGGAAGCTCCTTGTGTTGTACAGCAACAGCACTGTTCATTAAAGTACACAAAACACAGCCACTTACAGAGGATGCATGCGTGTGACAATGTTCACCGGGCATGTGAACTGACTTATGTGACTGGGCATGTGAACGCATCTTCGCATCTTTGAAAATTCACAACTTGAAGTTTTGTATGTAGGGGACCTACTGTATATCATTCCGCTCACTTCTGGCCTGCAAGATTTCTGATGAGAAGTCAGCTGATAGTCTTATTTCCTGTAATTAACTAATTGTTTTTCCCTTGCTGCTTTTAATCCCTCTATTTTTAACATTTTAATTATAGTGTGTCTTGGTATACACCTATTTAGGTTCATCTTGTTTGGGACTGTGATTCCTAGACCTGGATGTCTGTTTCTTTCCAGCTTAAGGAAGTTTTCAGCTGTTATTTCTCCTGCCTCTTTCTTTCTCTCTCCTCCCTCTGAGACCCCCATAATGCAAACATTGCTACTGCTAAGTCACTTCAGTCGTGTCCAACTCTGTGCGACCCCATGGACTGCCACCTACCAGGCTCCTCCGTCCATGGGATTTTCCAGGCAAGAGTACTGGAGTGGGGTGCCATTGCCTTGTCCAATGCAAACATTAGAATACTTAATATTGTCCCAGAGAGCTCTCAAACTAACCTCATTTTTTAAAAAACCTTTTTTTCTCTCTGTTTTGCTCTGTGATTTCCACTGCTCTGTCTTCCAGTTCACTGATCTGTTCCTTTGCATCCTCTAATGTTCTGTTGATTCTTTCTCATGTATTTTTTATTTCAGTTGTATTCTTCAGCTCTTTATATTTCCTTTATACTTCCTACCTCTTTCTTAAACTCCTCACTGTTTATCCATTTATCTCCCAAGTTCATTGAGCATCTTTATGATCTTTACCTTAAACTCTTTATCTAATAAATTGTTTACTCTGTTTTGCTTAGTTCTCCTGGGTTTTTTTTTCCTCCCTCATCCCTTCATTTGGAATGTACTCCTATGTCTCCTCATTTTGCCTAATTTTCTGTGTCCATTTTTATGTATTAGGTAAGTCAGTTACATTTTCCAAACTTGGAGAAATGGCCTTATGTAGAAGACATCCAATGGGGCCCAGCAGCGCACTCCCTTCTGGTCACCAGCGTATATGTTATGGGGTGCTACCTATGTGGGCTGTGTCAGCCCTTCTGTTGTGGCAGGGCTGACTACTGTGGGCATCCTGGTAGAGGGGCTAACCCCTACCCCAGCTGGCTGTAAGGGCATTCCTCACATCATATCTGCCAGCCCACTTGTAGCTTTGGGAGCTGCGGAGACCCAGAGCTAGTGCAAGCCAATGATGGGCAGGGCCAGGTCCCAGCACAGCTGGCTGCAGGCCTGGAGGGACCTGGGACTGGTGCCAGCCAACTGGTGGGCAGATGAGGCCCTGGCATGAATAGTCTAGGGTAGCACTTGCCAGCATCAGTGTCCTTATGTAGAACAAACTCCCCAAAATGGCTGCCATCCAGTACTCTTGCCTGGAAAATCCCATGGATGGAGGAGCCTGGTGGGCTGCAGTTCATGGGGTCGCTAAGAGTTGGATACGACTGAGCAACTTCGCTTTCACTTTTCACTTTCATGTATTGGAGAAAGAAATGGCAACCCACTCCAGTGTTCTTGCCTGGAGAATCCCAGGGATGGGGGAGCCTGGTGGGCTGCTGTCTATGGGGTCGCACAGAGTCAGACATGACTGAGCAACTTCATTTTCACTTTTCACTCTCATGCATTGGAGAAGGAAATGGCAACCCACTCCAGTATTCTTGCCTAGAGAATTCCAGGGATGGGGGAGCCTGGTGGGCTGCCATCCAAGGGGTTGCACAGAGTCGGACACGACTGAAGTGACTTAGCAGCAGCAGCAGTAGTAGTAGTAGTAGTAGTAGTAGTAGTGGTGGTGGTGGTGGTGGTGTTTATATTCCCAGGGGAGTTCAGTTGCCTTCTGCTTCTCTGGGAGGCTCTCCAGGATCAGCAAATGTGTCTGATTGAGGGGACATAGAATTCATTCCAATTTATTGCCTCTGTGCTGGGACTCAGAGCATACAGGTTTTTAAATGTGCCCTTTAAGAATGGTATCTCTGATTCCTGCAAGCCTTCAGCTCTCCCATATACACAAACCCTGCTGGCCTTCAAAGCCAAGTATTCTGGGGGCTTATCCTCTCAGTGCAGGATCCCCAATGTAAAAGCCTAATGTAGGGCTCAGACCCCTCACTCCTTGGGGAGAACCTCTGCAATTGTGATTGTCATTTATGGGTCATCTCTGGGGGGACAGTCTTGACTATACTGCATCTCCATCTCTCCTACCCATCTCTTTGTGGATCCTTCTTTATATCTTAATTGTGGAAAATCTTTCCTTCTAGTCTTCAGATCATTTTCATGACAGTAGCTCTGTAAATAGTCATATTATGAGTGTGCTTGTGATAGGAAATGAACTGAGTCTTCTTACTCTGCCATCTTGCCTACAGCCCCAGTTCTTCAGTCCTTTTTAATGAATGGATAAAATTTGTTTACCCATTCATCCATTAATGAATATTTTAGTTGTTGCCACGCTTTGGCTACTGTGAATGGTGCCACTATGGATTGAAAGAAGCCACACACACACATGCACAATCAGATACTGTATTATTCCATTTATATGATATATACAGCATAGATAAATCCATAGTGTAAGAGGGCAGACTGATATTTTCTTGGGGCTGGAGAAAGAAACAAATAGGAATGAACACCTGCTTAACAGATGTGGAGCTTCCTTTTGGAGTGATGAAAATGTTTTAGAACTAGATATAAGTGGTAGTTACACAATGCTGTGAATTGCTAAATACCACTGACTTGTTCGTTTTAGAGTGACTGCATACTGTGAGCCCTCAGTTGTATCCAACTCTTTGTGACCCCATGGACTGTAGCCCTCCAGGCTCCTCTGTCTATGGGATTTTTCTGACAAGAATCCTGCAGTTGTTGCTATTTCTTCCTCCAGGGGATCTTCCTGACCTAGGGATCAAACCCATGTCTTCTGAATTGGCAGGTGGATTCTTTACTATTGAGCCACCTGGGAATCATGTTATGTCAAGTTCACCTCTAAATAAATCTATAAATAAATATCTGGTGCAGTTTCTGTCTCCAAACTGGGCCCTTACGGATACTTATGCCTTCATCAGACAAACAGCAGCCGTTGGATTTGCTTTTACCACTTGAACCACATGACTGGCACCAGCCCTTGTTCCTGTCTCTTCCTCAGATTTCCAGTTTAGCAGGTGATTGACTCTCAGAGGAAAACATTGTCTTGACCTATGCCACCCAATATGTGCCAGCCTTCTGTGGCTATTTAAGTAAGTGTAATTAAGTAAAAGAGTCAGTTTCACTGACACTTGAAAGTACTCATTATCCAGTGACTAGTAGCTACAAATGTTGCACAAAGCATTTCCATCATTGCAAAAAGTTCTATTGAATGGTGTTGGTCTGCACCTCACCAACAGTCTTTCTGTCATAAAGCTTCCAAAGTATTTTGCAGCTATTCATCAGCCTGTAGTTACAGTTTCTTTTAGAGCCTAAATGAGAGAAACCAAGGAAGAATAAGTTAGGTTAGGGACATATGTCTTTGCAGATTTCTCCACTTAACTCTACCCTTTCTTCAACCAGTAGTTCAGTTCTCATCCATCCCTCTCCTCCCTAAATACACATCAGTATTTATCGCATTTAGAAGTCTACATTTATTTTGATTACATATTAGTTCGACCTATAAATCTATAAACTCCTCAAGGCCAGAGTTTGGGGTTTGGTTTTTGTTTGTTTTTTTCTTCGTATACACTCCCCACATTCAGTGGTATATTCCTTGAGCATTCACCAAATTCTTGATGACTGAACATCTGATGAGGCCAGCTCTGATTTCATGGGATTGGTTCCAAACTGAAAAAATAAAACTTCTGCCAGCATAGTGGTAACACCATGCCTAAATAAACAGCAGTGATTTGCAATGCCTTCCTCCTATGATTTCTTCTGGTTTTGATTTTTAATGAATATACCACTTCAAAAACATTCTTAGTGTGGCTCAGCCCAAATAGCTCCAGAAGGAGATGGTAACCTCCCTCTGTGAAAACCAGCCCAGCACTAAATCCTTTTTGTTCCTGGGTCACAGAACAGATCCAAGATCAACCCTGGGTGATAGAAGCCAGAGACACAAGCCAAATGCCTTTCCCTTAAGACATTTTCCTAAATATTCTTCCTACTGTTAAAAGATAAACTGAGGCATATTAAAAATTGTAAAGGTTTCTTTGAGCAAAAATCAATTTGAATCAGGCAGCACCAAACCACAAGTGGTTAGGAGTGCTCCACTGACAGGAGCTCCAGGGAGAACTTCTATAGAGAAAAGGCAGAAGCAAAGTCAGGAAATTATTGATTGGCTATAGCTTAAAGCCTAGTTGGCTGCTTGTGATTGGTTGTCCTTAGGTTTTAATTATGCAACCCTGAAGCACTTACAGGCTTAGATTTGCCTAAGTAGGCTGCTTTAGAGCCACCTCAATCTAGTGGCCTCCTTGTTTAATCAAATACTGCATATGTTATGTGTCTTTCTGAGAAAACCCACAGATAACTAAACAAGAGGGTCCAACTCTAGGGTGACTAGTCAGTAGTGGTCTTGAATGACATTTTCCAAACTCTCACCAGCCTATGCAGAATCAGTCTGTAAGTTACAGCAACTTCCTCATATTTATGAATAGTGACTATGAGTTTGAGGAAAATTTGTGCTTTGAGTAGTTCACACGTTACATTTACAGCCTTATATCTATACAGAGCTGGTAAGGAGTGATCCTCCTCCTACTTTACTGCATGTACAATAGTGTCATTCTTCATTTAAAGTGGGAATGACCAAGATTCATGTGTGCCATGGCAAGTAGCTTAGCCTTGCTAATTGAAGAAATAATAAAACATTAAGACAGAAAGTGGGTAAATACAGAATGCCCAGGTGGTGAGAGGCATATCCAGTAAAGATACCCATATGGGCATGTGAGCCAGTTATTACTGATACCATCACACTCTCATCTCTTATTTCTACTTCCTCTACTACTTCTCAGTCCAACTTACAGAAACTACTTCCCTTTCTCTCTAAGCTACACTTGGTCAATTTTTAGAGTGATCAACACATACAGGAACCCAATCTATTAATAGAATACTGGGCAGATGAGTAATATGCAGTGGAAGCCATCAGTGCCTTTCCCATGTCTCTTGGTCAGGCTTACCAATTTTGTGCCCATAACTTGACCTCCAGTTACTACCATCTGTATCTCTTTGCCTGAACACTTTCTCACACAGCAGAAGAGAAATATCAGGGAATTCACACTCCTCTGCAAGAAGTCATTTTCCAGTGATGGATGACAACTGGTATCTAAATAACTGATTTTCTTGCCCCTTAGAATGAAATCACTGTGAAATGTATATTCTGCACTGACTCCCAACATTCTCCAGTGAGATGAAGCTCGAGTTTTCCAAGGTGGTAACTTGCCCTTTTTTGACTGCCTTCCCTTCCATATTTCACTTCCTCACTTCCTTACTGATGTTTACTGGGATCACCTCCCAGATAAACTACGTGCACTCAGGTCTTTGTTTCAGGGTCTGCTGCAGAGTGAACTCAAATCAAAACATATAGTAATAATAATAGTTATCATTTGTTCAGCACATGCTATGTGAGAGACACTATTCTAAGAGCTTTGTATATATGAAGGCATTTAAATGTCACACAATTGGACAAGTAGTTACTGTCACCATTATCCCTAGTGTACAGATGGGGGAACTGGAGCACAGAGATGTTAAATACCTATCCCTTGAACCTGGTCAGAATGGCTCCAGAACCTTTGTACCTATGCTATACTATGCTGCTCACTACCTCAAATGGGCCTTTGAGAAATAAATATATTAAAACAAAAAAGGAATAAAATCAGAAATTCAGAAGCCACAGTGATTAATTCATATATTCTAAATGCCTAACAGAAGAACCAGGAGACAAAGTACTTATTGATTAAAAGGTAAAGAAGAGAGTGGAGCAAAACTTAATAGATAGAGGAAGTAGGTCCCCTAAATAAAAATTATATTGACACTGGAAGATTAAAGATGACTGCAAATGTTTTACTGTTATTGGTGGTGTTCAGTTGCTCAGTCGTGTCTGACTCTTTGTGACCTTCTGGACTGCAGTACACCAGGCTTTCCTGTCCTTCATTATCTCTGAGTTTGTTCAAACTCAGGTCCACTGAGTTGGTGATGCTGTCCAACCATCTCATTCTCTGTCGCCCCCTTCTCCTCCTGCCCTCAGTCTTTCCCAGCAATCACAGTCTTTTCCAATGAGTCAGTGCTTCACATCTGGTGACCAAAGTTTTGGAACTTCAGCTTTATCATCAGTCCTTCCAATGAATATTCAGGATTGATTTCCTTTAGGATTGATGGGTTTGATCTCCTTACTGTCCAGGGGACTCTCAAGAGTCTTCTGTGTATGTGCTTAGTTACTCAGCCATGTCCGACTCTTTGCAACCCCATGGGCTGTAGCCCACCAGGCTCCTCTGTTCATGGGGATTCTCCAGGCAAGAATACTAGAGTGGGTTGCCATGCCCTCCTCCATGGCATCTTCCCAACCCAGGAATCAAACCCACATCTCCCACATTGCAAGTGGATTCTTTACCATCTGATCAGCCAGGGAAACCCTCAAGAGTCTTCTCCAACACCACAATTAGAATGCGTCAGTTCTTCAGCACTCAACCTTCTGTATGGTCCAACTCTCACATTTGGATACATGTCAGGAAGCAACAGTTAGAACTGGACATGGAACAACAGACTGGTTCCAAATAGGAAAAGGAGTTCATCAAGGCTGTATATTGTCACCCTGCTTATTTAACTTCTATGCAGAGTACATCATGAGAAATGCTGGACTGGAAGAAACACAAGCTGGAATCAAGATTGCCGGGAGAAATATCAATAACCTCAGATATGCAGATGACACCACGCTTATGGCAGATAGTGAAGAGGAACTCAAAAGCCTCTTGATGAAAGTGAAAGTGGAGAGTGAAAAAGTTGGCTTAAAGCTCAACATTCAGAAAACGAAGATCATGGCATCCGGTCCCATCACTTCATGGGAAACAGATGGGGAAACAGTGGAAACAGTGTCAGACTTTATTTTTCTGGGCTCCAAAATCACTACAGATGGTGACTGCAGCCATGAAATTAAAAGACACTCCTTGGAAGGAAAGTTATGACCAACCTAGATAGCATATTCAAAAGCAGAGACATTACTTTGCCAACAAAGGTCCGTCTAGTCAAGGCTATGGTTTTTCCTGTGGTCATGTATGGATGTGAGAGTTGGACTGTGAAGAAGGCTGAGCGCCAAAGAATTGTTGCTTTTGAACTGTGGTGTTGGAGAAGACTCTTGAGAGTCCCTTGGACTGCAAGGAGATCCAACCAGTCCATTCTGAAGGAGATCAGCCCTGGGATTACTTTGGAAGGAATGATGCTGAAGCTGAAACTCCAGTACTTTGGCCACCTCATGCGAATAGTTGACACATTGGAAAAGACTCTGAATGCTGGGAGGGATTGGGAGCAAGAGGAGAAGGGGACGCCAGAGGATGAGATGGCTGAATGGCATCACTGACTCAATGGACGTGAGTCTGAGTGAACTCCAGGAGTTGGTGATGGACAGGGAGGCCTGGCGTGCTGTGATTCGTGGGGTTGCAAAGAGTCGGACACGACTGAGTGACTGATCTGATCTGATCTGATCTTACTGGAAAAACCATAGCTTTTACTATAGGACCTTTGTCAGCAGTGATGTCTTTGCTTTAAAATGTGCTGTGTAGGTTTGTCATAGTTTTTCTTCCAAGGAGTATCTTTTAATTTCCTCCTATTAGGATATGGAAGCTAACTTCCCTCTCCCCTGAATCTGGACTGGACCCCTTGAATCTTGACCTACAGAATGCACGGAAAGTAATATTCTGACTTCCCAGGCTAAGTCTAAGAAATCTCGCAGTTTTGTGGAAGTCTTTTAGAGTACTCTTCTCTGGAAAACTTGCATTACCAAGGGAGAAGTCTCACTAGCCTGAGGCCACAAGTAGTAGTCATATTGACACTGTCAGCTGTGCACAGCATTCCAGCAATTTGGGAGAAAGTCCCAGACATCTTGGACCCTCTAAACTTGTAGTGTACCAATCTGTCCCAGGTGTGGGCAATAAAGCGATTCAGAAAACAAACAGAAATGTGATCTGATTTTTATTATGACTGTGAGCTACTAATTCTAAACAATGTGAGTCTTAAAACTTTACTACTTGAGAAAACTCTTTTGTTGGCCTGGTTTCTAAAAAATTGCTATCACTGCTATTTAGTTTCAGTAATATACATGTAAATATCAAATTAGCCTATTTCTGTTACTTATCCTTTAATAAATATTATACTGTACATGGTAGTTAATGTGGAGAAATCCATTATACTGTCAACCTCCAACATACGCAGACTCAGCAAAGCATGTTCATTGCAAGTTCTCTGAAAAGGAAAAAAACTTTTCAGTTCTTCACCTGTGTGAGAAAAACCCCAGTTCTTCCCTACTGTGTCTTTCTTCCCTGTGTGTCCCCTTTGCTACTTTTCAGAACACTTCTGGTCACCAAATGTGTGGAGTTTTCCCCCACAACAAGCAATTCTCCATGCTACCAGCTGGATGTACTAGAGTGTAACTCAATTCTGACACTGTCTACCTGGTTATAATGTCAGATCCCACAAGATAAGATTTCAGGCCCTCAAGACTGCTCCCCCAACAAACATACAAACATATGTATGCACTTCAGATACCAGTCACAAGAGCAGTTTATCACTTGGACTTCTGACCAATGGCTATACATCAAACATTCCAATGACTCCCTTGTTGGGTTCAATTACTATGCTACAGTGGCCCACAGAACTCAGGGAAATACTTACTTACGTTTATCATTTTATTAAATAATATGATAAAGGATGCAGATGAACAGCCCAGATAAATAGACAATGTGAGGTGCAGGAGGGTCCTGAGCACAGGGGCTTCTGTCCCTGTGGAGTTTGATACATCACCCTCCTGATGGGGATGTGTCCACAAATCATTAAGCTCCTGAACCTTAAGATTTCATGAAGGCTTCTTACATAGGCATGATTAATTATTAACTGTTTCTAACCCCTCTCCCTTTTCTAGAGGACAAGAGGTAGGGCTAAAATTTCCAAGCTTCTAAGCATGGCTTTGTCTTTCTGGTGATCACCCCCCATCCAGGACCCATTCAGGAGCCCACTCAGAGTTGCCTCATCAGAACAAGAGATGCTCTTACTGCTCTCATCACCTGGGATATTACAAGGGTCTTAGGAGCTCTGTGTCAGAGATGGGTCAAAGACCAAATACAAGGTCAAGAGATCTTCCAAGTGTTATCACTTAGTAATGTATAAGCTTAATGACCCAGATAACCACGATGGTGTGATCACTTACCTAGAGCTAGATAGCCAGGAGTGTGAAGTCCAGTGGGCCTTTGGAAGCATTACTACAAACAAAGCTAGTGGAGGTGATGGAACTTCAGCTAAGCTATTTCAAATCCTAAAAGATAATGCTGTGAAAGTGCTGCACTCAATATATCAGCAAATTTGGAAAATTCAGCAGTGGCCACAGGACTGGAAAGGTTAGTTTTCATTCCAGCCCCAAGGAAGGGCAATGCCAAAAAATGTTCAAACTACTGCACAATTGCACTCATCTCACACACTAACAAAGTAATGCTCAAAATCCTCCAATCTAGGCTTCAACAGTATGTGAACCAAGAACTTCCAGACATACAAGCTGAGTTTAGAAAAGGCAGAGCAACCAGAGATCAAATTGCCAACATCCGTTCAGTTCAGTTCAGTTGCTCAGTCATGTCTGACTCTTTGAGACCCCATGAATCGCAGCACACCAGGCCTCCCTGTCCATCACCAGCTCCCGGAGCCCACTCAAACTCATGTCCATCAAGTCAGTGATGCCATCCAGCCATCTCATCCTCTGTCATCCCCTTCTCCTCCTGCCCCCAATCCCTCCCACCATTAGGGTCTTTTCCAATGAGTCACCTCTTCGCATGAGGTGGCCAAAGTATTGGAGTTTCACCTTCAGCATCAGTCCTTCCAATGAACACCCAGGACTGATCTCCTTTAGGATGGACTGGTTGGATCTCCTTGCAGTCCAAGGGATTCTCAAGGGTCTTCTCCAATACCACAGCTCAAAAGCATCAATTCTTAGGTGCTCAGCTTCCTTCACAGTCCAACTCTCACATCCATACATGACCACTGGAAAAACCATAGCCTTGACTAGATGGACCCTTGTTGGCAAAGTAATATCTCTGCTTTTCAATATGCTATCTAGCTTGGTCATAACTTTCCTTCCAAGGAGTAAGCATCTTTTAATCTCATGGCTGCACTCACCATCTGCAGTGATTTTGGAGCCCAGAAAAATAAAGTCTGACACTGTTTTCACTGTTTCCCCATCTATTTGCCATGAAGTGATGGGACCAGATGCCATGATCTTCGTTTTCTGAATGTTGAGCTTTAAGCCAACTTTTCGCTCTCCTCCTTCACTTTCATCAAGAGGCTCTTTAGTTCCTCTTCACTTTCTGCCCTAAGGGTGGTGTCATCTGCATATCTGAGGTTATTGATATTTCTCCCAGCAATCTTGATTCCAGCTTGTGCTTCTTCCAGCCCAGCGTTTCTCATAATGTATTCTGCATAGAAGTTAAATAAGCAGGGTGACAATATACAGCCTTGACGTACTCCTTTGCCTATTTGGAACCAGTCTGTTGTTCCATGTCCAGTTCTAACTGGTGCTTCCTGACCTGCATATAGGTTTCTCAAGAGGCAGGTCAGGTGATCTGGTATTCCCATCTCTTTCAGAATTTTCCACAGTTGATTGTGATCCATCATAAAAAAGTCTACAAACAATAAATTCTGGAGAGGGTGTGGAGAAAAAGGAACGCTCTTGTACTGTTAGTGGGAAAAAACCACCATATGACCCAGCCATCCCACTCTTAGGCATATAGCCTGAGGAAACCAGGATTGAAAAAGATACATGTATCCCATTGTTCATTGCAGGACTATTTACAATAGCTAGAACATAGAAACAACCTAGATGTCCATCGACAGATGAATGGATAAAGAAGCTGTGGTACATATACATAATGGAATATTACTCAGCCATAAAAAAGAATGTATTTGAGTCAGTTCTGATGAGGTGGATGAACCTAGAACCTATTTACAGAATGAAGTGAGTTAGAAAGAGAAAAATAAATATTGTGTTCTAATGCACATATATGGAATCTAGAAAAATGGTACTGAAGAATTTATTTACAGAGCAGCAATGGGAAACATAGAGAATAGAATTATGGACATGGGGAGAGGGGAGGAGAGGGTGAGATGTTGGAAAGAGTACCAATGGAAACTTACATTACCATATGTAAAATAGATAGCCAAAAAGAATTTGCCGTATGGCTCAGAAAACTCAAATAGGGGCTCTGTATCAACCTAGACGGGTTGGATGTGGAGGGAGATGGGAAGGAGGTTCAAAAGGGAGGGGATATATGTATACCTATGGCTGATTCATGTTGAGGTTTGACAGAAAACAACAAAATTCTATAAAGCAATTATGCTTCAATAAAAAATAAATTAAAGAGAAAAAAAAGATTAAATCTCAGCTTGTATTTGCAGAATTTTAAAAATGGACTTCCTTCCCCCAGCATCCACTTGAGAATTCTAAATGAACACTCATAATTCTGGTATGACAATGTCCATACCTGGACCAACCATTATGCTCAAAAGAGATGAGTTTTTCTAATCCCATTCAGATCTAATCAGATTAGAAACCACCACTGTAATCCTCTGGCATGGCAGAGGAGTAGCTCTTAAAAGGTAAAGATACGTAGCAGACAAATAGGTGAGAGATGTTCCTTACATTGTGAAGAAAAAAAAAAAAAATCCAGTAGCTCCAAGGACACAGTTAAAAGAACATTCACAGTAAAAGGCTAGTAAAAGAAAGGGTTAAAAAGTAGGGAATAAGCCAAAAATGTATAATATACTAAGAAGTGAGGGATAGAGACAGTTTCAAATAGCGCAAGAGAACTTAACAAAGCCTAATCCAGTACCCAAGGGAGAAAAAGAGCCAAGTATATATCCCAAAATAGTGTGACTTGCTAGATATATTATGTAAATATGTAATGAACATCTCCTTGTGCCAAGTCTGTACAAGGGACTGGAAAAATATTGCTATCTTCTTGTGGTTTACAGTCTCTCTGGAGATACAGAGGCACAAACTGGCACATGCAGGATGAGTTCTGTCTATGGAATGCAGTTGTGGCAGGAAGCATAAGAGCACTGCATAGCGCCTACGGTGTTTTCTCTCAGATGTCCACTGTGACTCTAGATCCATAGCAATCAAACAATCATTCAATAAATATACAAAAAAGAAGGGACTTCTTATACATTATAGCTGATTCACTTTGCTGTACAGCAGAAACTAACAATATTGTAAGGCAACTATACTCTAATAAAAATGTATTAAAAATATACAAAATAATTCTACAAAAAATAGAAATGAAAAAAAAACTGTGTTACATTGTCTTCCTACTAGTGAAAAACAGTCCATAACTGATGTGGACAACCATTACTACGTCTCCACATGCCACTAACATAGAAAGTGGTTTGCAAACTACTTTTATCTATTCCGTTGTCAAAAGGATACACTTATAGTCATATATTATCCCAGTACACCACAGGACTGCCCCCAAAGATGTACTTTTTATATTTTATCTACAAACAAACACTGTGAGGTTCTATGAGTTCTATGAATTCATCTAGCATAGTTAATTGGAGAAGGAAATGGCAACCCACTCCAGTACTCTTGCCTAGAGAATCCCATGGACAGAGGAGCCTGGTGGGCTGCTGTCCATAGGGTCGCACAGAGTCCGACATGACTGAAGGGACTGAGCATGAGCATAGTTAATAAAATTACCTGTGAGAAATTAAAGACCCAAGTAAATAAAGAGAGAGACTGTGTCCATATATTGTATTTATACTGGATCAGTAGGGTCATCCTTTATGTGTATTAGGCAGTTCCTTCCTGTAATACTTGCCAAAAACACATGTTAAGTTTCTTTTTGTCTTGTGTTAATGTTCTTTGGGTTAGACTATTGTTGGAAAACATCAAATTGTTGTATTTATTTATTTTAATACTCAAAAATGATTTTACTTGCTACAGAGAAATGTATAATTTAAACCTCTGATGCAGAAATACTCATTTTTTATATTAAGACATTCCATTGGCAATATTAGAAAACCCAACATAGTAGAGATGTTAATTCTCCCCTGATCTATAGGCATAATCTAAATTCTATTGAAGTTCCAGCAAAGTTTTTTATACATACATACAAGGTTATTTGAAAATTTATATGAAGAGGCACAGAGCCTAGAACAGCTAAAATCATCTTGAAAAACAATAATAAAGTACCCAATATTAAAGTTTACTGTATAAGTATGGCAATCAGTTTATTAAAAAGCAGAGACATTACTTTGCCAACAAGGTCCATCTAGTCAAGGCTATGGTTTCTCCAGTGGTCATGTATGGATGTGAGAGGTGGACTATTATGAAAGCTGAATGCCAAAGAATTGATGCTTTTGAACTGTGGTGTTGGAGAAGACTCTTGAGAGTCCCTTGGACTGCAAGGAGATCCAACCAGTCCATTCTGAAGGAGATCAGCCCTGGGATTTCTTTGGAAGGAATGATGCTAAAGCTGAAACTCCAGTACTTTGGCCACCTCATGCAAAGAGTTGACTCATTGGAAAAGACTCTGATGCTGGGAGGGATTGGGGGCAAGAGGAGAAGGGGATGACAGAGGATGAGATGGCTAGATGGCGTCACTGACTCAATGGACATGAGTCTGAGTGAACTCCGGGAGTTGGTGATGGACGGGGAGGCCTGGCATGCTGCAATTCATGGGGTCGCAAAGCGTCAGAAACGACTGAGTGACTGAACTGAAACTGAACTGAACATACCGATCAGGACAGTAGAAACAAAAGAATTAGTGACAACAGTAAGTGCTGACAGAATTCACAGAAACTGGATCATTCTGCATTGCTGGAAGGAATATAAAATGGTACTGACACTCTGAAAACAGTTTCACAATTTCTTATACAATTAGACATGAAACTAAATGACACAGTAGCTGTACTCTTGGGCATTTATCAGAGTGAAATGAAAACTTATATTTATAGAAAAAATTGTACATGGATATTTATAGTAGCTTTGCTCATCAGTGCCAAAAACTGAAAACCCCAAAATGTCTTTCAATAGTTTAACCATTCATAGCATGGAATACTTCTCAAAGAAACAGTTATTACACACAGCGGTGAATCAATCTCCAAGGAATTATGCTGAGGAAAAAAAGCTAATCCCTAAAAATTTATAGAATATGATCCAACTTATATAACATTCTTGAAATGACAAAATTTTTGAAATGATGAACAGATTTTGAGGTTGCAAAAAATTCAGAATAGGTAAGGTGACTGTTATAAAACGGCAACACAAGAGATTTTTGTGGCAATAGAACTGTTTTTTTTTTTTTTTAGTTTTCATATCTAGTGTGGATACATAAACCTACACATGTGAAAATAAACTATGTAAAATCAATTATAAACACACACATGCAAATAAAAGTAAATCTGAATAAGATTTGTGGATTATTTATAATATACTGTAGTTTTGCAAGATGTTACTATTAGGAAAAACTGGGTAAAGGATACTTAGTGTCTCTCAGCATTATTTCTTACAACTTCATCCAAAATTTCAATTATCTTAAAATAAGAAGCCTAATTTTAATAAATTATCTCTAGATCTTAGTCTTCAAAATAATGCAGTCTACCAATACTAACTCTTAACCTGTAAGAGCTGTCATAAAGGTGGAACAAGAATCCCAGGTCTCACTCACTTTGTCCATTCCTGGTTGCTGCAATGGGTAGGATTAATTGTATGATTATAATCGAAAGAATTAGAATCACCTTAGTTGGACTCTAGGCTATTGAGTATGGAGCTTGAGGAACAGAAAGGAAAAAGAGGAAGTGGCATCTTCTTCTTAGATGTATTTGCTACCTCACAAATGGTCCACAAGAAAGTCAAAAACTTTAAGGCAGAACAGGTAGGTGTCTGCAGGTGGACAATGGCCTATTCACAAAAGAAACCCACACAGAAGAAAACAGTCAGTTGGGTGTGTTTTTCACCACAATGAAAAGCAATCATAAGTTGGAAACTGCGGGAAACTGCCAGGGCGCCTGCTGCTGCTATTGCTTCCCATACAGTCAGTGTGGATATGAAGAAGGGAGAGCCTCACTGTCTCTTAAGAAAATATTGCAATTCCCTCTTTAGACAACAGCAATAAAACCACCATATTACAGATAAAGAAACCTATGGCCAGAAGTGAGAAGTGAATTGCCAACCTCTCAGTAAATGACAAAGGCAGGATTCAAAACCAAGTTTTCCATTTCTGAGGCCAGTATTCCCTCCAAGGCCAGCTACACCCATGGCTGCTACAGTTTAGACAGTCTTTGGCTAATAACTATACAGAACATTTCAACTGGCAGAAGAGTTGCATGGTTAAGTTGAACATTCTCACCTTTCACCATGTGGATTTTGAATATTAGTTTGGAAAGATAAACTTTTGAGTTTGTATGTAGAAAAATTGTGTTGCACGTGAATATTTCATTTTATTAATTACGTTAAATGCTTTCAAGTACACTTGATCCTCACACAATCCTATAAAATAGGTACGCCTGAATTTGTTATAACCAGTTATTAAAATGAGAAAATTGAGGCTCAGTGAGGCTAAGTGACTTGCCAAAGATGACATAGTCTTATGTTAGAGGTAAAGCTGGAACAAGAACACATTCTCTATCCTCAAGTTTCTTTACACTTCTTTCCCTATTTTATTAATTTTCTTTTATGTATAGATATATGTTATAATCAACCACCCAGCTTAAGAACCTGAACCTTACTAATGCTCTTGAAGCTTCTATATTCCCCTCCCCAAGGGCCACTGTATTTCACGACCCCAGGGAGCATCATTCACGTAGAATGAAGTGGGAAGCGTGCCCCCTGGAGTTATGCTCCTGACAGTCCTGCCCCCATCTCATCTCTCCACTCAATCCTATATTATGTTTATCATTATCTTACTTTTCTTGATATTTCATCACCTATCTTTATTGCTCTGAAAGTATGTTGTTTAATTTTGCCTGGTTTTTACATTTTTTTAAACAGATTCATACAGCACCCAGTCCTGCACAACTTGTTGTTTCACTTTCTGTTCTCTGTGTGCTGACTGATGTGTTTCCTAATCCCCAGGTGCAAGAGTTTTTCCTAGGCATAGAGGTAGGAGTTAATTATTATATTGTGGATTTACACATCTTTAGTATTACTAGATAATTTCAAATTATTTTCCAGTATTTAGTACCAATTTATATTTCAGTCATCAGTGTTTAAGAATTTCTGCTTTATCCACATCCTCAGCAATTATCCACAACCTAAGCAACTATTGGTAATGTACATTTTATTTTTTGTTATTATAATGGATACAAAACAGTGCTTCATTGTACCTCATTGTAGTTCTATTTGCATTTACCTGATTACTTGAAGTTGAGCATCTTTTCCTAATTTTTTAGTTTTATTCTGTTTCTTCTTCAGGGCAACACCTGCTCATGTTGCTGGCCCATTTTTCTGTTTGATTACTTTCCTTTTTCTTGTCCATCTTTTTAAAGGAATTAGTATATATTAGGCAACATTTATTTGTCAGTTATACATGTTGAATGTTTAAGTTGAATCTTGTGTTTAAGATATACTTTGATAAGCAGATCTTAATTTTGTCTTTCTTTAGCAGATCTTAGTTTTAATACAAGCATTACAATTGATCTTTTCCTTTATGGGCTAATATTTTAATTCATAATATGGTGAAAGATATTTATATGTAACACTGAATAATTTAAATATCATACTTTTTAATACACTACTGGATTTATAAGTCTGTTCAGAATTTTTATAGCCATTTTTAATGAATAAAATTAGCCTGCAATTTTCCTTCCTCCTATTCTCTGTTTGGTTTTTGACATCAAGATTGTACATCCTTGTAAAATAGATAAGTATGTGAAATAACTTTGTTAAGATTGCAATTATGACTTCCTTTTGCTAGATCTCAAAAGAAAAAGTCTCTGGCCTGATGCTGTCTTTGTGGAAAGATAAGTAACTACTGATTCTGATTCAATTTCTTTACAGGTTATAAGTCGATTCAGGTTTTAAAAACTTAAGTCAGCTAGGGTAAACATTTTTCTAGGAATTTGTCCACTTTGTTTTAAAATTTATTGGCATGAAGTTGTTTGTGCTTTTCTCTAATCTTTTTAATCTGTGCTATATCTGTATTTGATATTCTTTTCATTACTTGTGACTTTTCTCTTTTTGATAGAAATCTTGCTGTCTTTTTTATAATTTTACTAGTATTTCAAAGCATCAATTTTTGACTTCTTGATTCTCTTCTTGTATCATATTTTTAATTTTATTAATTTCTCTCTTATCTTTATTTCCTTCCTCTTACTTTATATTTATTCTCCTGTGCTTTTTCTAATTTCCAAAGTAGCCTGAAGAGGTCAATAATTTTTAAATTTCTTCCTTTATAGTACAATTATTTAAGGTTCTAAGTTTTCCATAAGTTCTCTTTTATTCCAGATCAAAATTTTCTCATTTCCAGTGATTTCTTTTTGACCAATGAACATTAGAAAGGTTTTGAAATTCCCAAATGGAAGGGGTTTATTTGGTTATCTTACTATTTCATTGTTTTATTGATTTCTAACATAACTGACTTGAAGTCAAAAATATTATATGATATTGATTCCTTGAGTTCTTGTGCTATAGCCCAGAAAATAGTCAGTTTTTATGAATGATTCATGAGCTTGAGAAGAATGTATTTATACCAGTTAAAAAGTTCCATTTTCTAAATATGTCCATTAGATTTAGCTTTTTAATTGTGTGATTAAATACTCTATACTTTCACTAGCATTTTTTGTCGGCTTAATCTATAAATTACTGAGAGGATTATTAAAATTTCCCATGGTGAATGGTGATATTTATGAATTTGATAAATGGTTGATACACAGTAAATATAGTATATCAGTTTCTATTTCTATTAATTTTTACTTTACATACTTAAAGGTATGTTACTAGATACATTTAAGCTTGGAATGATGAATTAAACCTTTTAAAATTAAGTATATGTTAATCTATTTTTCTACGGTTTAAACTTAAATTCTATTTTGTCCAATATTTATATGGCTATACCAAGGTTCATTTCATACATATTTCCTTATCTTTTCCTACCCTTTTATTTTCAACCTTTTGGTGTCCTTATGCTTCCAATGTTGTATGTTTGTATGTATTTTGTTATCCAGTCTAGCAATGTTTCTTTTTAACTAGAGCATTTAGCTAATTTATTTTTCTTGAAAACACATATTTATTGAAAACATATATATTCAGATTTAGTTCTTATTTTGTGCTTTATTTTATCCTTCTTTTTCTGTTTCTTTTCCCCTCTTTGTCTTCTTTTGGATTAACTAATTCTCTCTGCCTTCTTTCTGCTATCCTCCTCTAAGAGCTGGAAATAAACACACTCTATTTTTCCTCTGCCACCCCATAAACTTAAAATACATACTTAATCTAACAAAATTTGATGTTAATCAATATTTATTGTCAACCAAACAATATGTATACAATTTAGTGTGCTTTAAAAAATGATGATCACCATTGCATCCTACATTTAAATAATACCATATTGTCCAAAAGGAAAAATTAGATCAGATCAAGGAGAATCAGGAGTGCTAGGCAGAATGGGGCAGGATGCAATTTTAAATATAGAGGTCAGTTTAGGCCTCATTGAGAAGATATTGCACTCATCTCACACGCAAGTAAAGTAATGCTCAAAATTCTCCAAGCCAGGCTTCAGCAATACGTGAACTGTGAACTTCCAGATGTTCAAGCTGGTTTCAAAAAAGGCAGAGGAACCAGAGATCAAATTGCCAACATTCGCTGGATCATCACAATAAACTGTGGAAAATTCTGAAAGAGATGGGAATACCAGATCACCTGACCTGCTTCTTGAGAAACCTATATGCAGGTCAGGAAGCAACAGTTAGAACTGGATATGGAACAACAGACTGGTTCCAAATAGGAAAAAGAGTACGTCAAGGCTGTATATTGTCACCCTGCTTATTTAACTTCTATGCAGGGTACATCATGAGAAATGCTGGGCTGGATGAAGCACAATCTGGAATCAAGATTGCTGGGAGAAATATCAATAACCTCAGATATGCAGATGACACCACCCTTAGGGCAGAAAGTGAAGAGGAACTAAAGAGCCTCTTGATGAAAGTGAAAGAGGAGTGAAAAGTTGGCTTAAAGCTCAACATTCAGAAAACTAAGATCATGGCATCTGGTCCCATCACTTCATGGCAAATAGATGGGGAAACAGTGGAAACAGTGGCTGACTTTATTTTTCTGGGCTCCAAAATCACTGCAGATGGTGACTGCAGCCATGAAATTAAAAGACGTTTATTCCTTGGAAGGAATGTTATGACCAACCTAGACAGCATATTAAAGAGCAGAGACATTACTTTGTCAACAAGGTCCATCTAGTCAAGGCTATGGTTTTTCCAGTGGTCATGTATGGATGTGAGAGTTGGACTATAAAGAAAGCTGAGTGCCAGAGAATCGATGCTTCTGAACTGTGGTGTTGGAGAAGACTCTTGAGAGTCCCTTGGACTGCAAGGAGATCCAACCAGTCCATCCTAAAGGAGATCAGTCCTTGGTGTTCATTGGAAGGACTGATGTTGAAGCTGAAGCTCCAGTACTTTGGCCCCCTCATGAGAAGAGCTGACTCATTTGAAAAGACCCTGATGTTGGGAAAGATTGGGAGCAGGAGGAGAAGGGGATGACAGAGGATGAGATGGCTGGATGGCATCACCGACTAGATGGACATGAGTTTGAGTGAACTCCGGGAGTTGGTGATGGACAGGGAGGCCTGGCGTGCTGCAGTTCATGGGGTCGCAAAGAGTCTGAGCAACTGAACTGAACTGAACTGAGAAGATATTTAAGCAAAGACGTGAAAGATGCAGGGTTTGGGACAACAACATACCAGTGAAGGGATCAGCAAGTGCAAAAGCCCTAAGGAAGAAACAAGGTTGGAGAGCTCTAGGAACAGCAAGGTCAGTGTGGTTGGAACACAGCGAGTGAGGGGAGAGTACGAGAGACAAGTTAAACAAGCAGTGGAGGGTCGCCTCAGACTGGACCTTGTGGGGCATTTTAATGCCATGTGACCCTTACTCAGAGTAACATGTGAAGCCTTTGGAGAGTTTTGAGCAAAGAGGTAACATAAATTGACATTTATGGTGGATTCATTTTGATATTTGGCAAAACTAATACAATATTGTAAAGTTTAAAAATAAAATAAAATTTAAAAAATAAATAAATTTAAATACCAGACATTAGAGAACTTTACTCAAAAACAATATTTTATTTCTACTCATAATTCACATACAAATGTGTCTTACTTGGATAAAAGGAAATAAGGAAATATCATGGGAGATGGTTTTTAAATATTTGTGTTTAATGCTAATTAAACCTTTTTAATCTAAGTTTTCAGCAGCAAAACAAAAGTATAGATGATCAGGATGAAAATTATGCCCTAATTGCCCAAAGAATTCCACAACTACTCTATATTAAATATAAAACACATGTAAAATCTGCTTTGTTCCTTAACAATATATCATGAAATTTTTTTCATCCAAACAAATATATATCAAAATTAGTTTTTCATGGCTAGGTAAGGTTCTATTAAATGAATGAACTATAATTTTTCCAGCTTGATTGAAACATAATTGACAAATCACATTGCATAAATCGAGGTATGCAACATATTGATTTGACAAACTTAACATATTGTAAAAGGATTATACACAGTAGTATTAGTTTATATTTCTTACCTCACGTGATTATCATGTCCTTTTTGTGGTGAGAATATTTAGGATTTACTCTCTCCACAACTTTCAGGTATATAATATAATATTGTTAACTATTATATTACATATATCACCATCTTGTACTTTAGATTCCCAAAACTTATCTTATTACTTAAAGCTTGTGACCTTTGACCAACATCTCCCCATTTCTCCCATTTCCCAGCCCCAGTAACCACCATGTCTATTTAGGTCTTCTGCCCATTTTTTGATTGGGTTGTTTGTTTTGCTGTTTCTGAGCTGCAAACAGCTTTTGTGCATTTTGGAGTTTAAGTCTTTGTTGCATTGTTTGCAGTTATTTTCTTCCATTCCATAGGCTGTTTTTTCATTTTGTTTATGTTTGCTGTACAAAAGCACATTTTCTTAGGTCTCATTTGCTTGTTTTTGCTTTTATTTCTGTTGCCTTGGGAGACTGACCTAAGAAAACATTGGTATGATTTATGTCAGAGAATGTTTTGCTGATGTTCTCTTCTAGATTTATGATGTCATGTCTTATATTTGTCTACATTTTAATTATTGATAAGTAAGAATTTAGTAATAACATCTTATTTAGTGTTTTCTGACTTTTTAGTTCCTTTCTCTTTCTCTCTTCTTTGGCATTTTGATGGTGCCATGTTTAGATTACTTTCTTATTTTCTTTTGTGCTTTTACTAAAAGTTTTTTCTTTGTGGTCGCTGTGAGGTTCACATATAACATCCTAGGTTAAAAGCAGTTTAAGTTGGAAGAAACTTAAATTTGAACATGTTCCAAAGCTTTATCTTTTTACTCCCTGCTCCATTTTATACTATTGATGACAAATTTTACATATTTTAATTTTATATATCCCTTAACTAATTATTGTCATTTTAGTTAACATTACTACTTTTGTAACCTTCATGCTTATTTTATAAGTGATTGCTCCACTATTTATTATATATAATAATAATTATATATCATTAATGTTATATATTAATGTTGTGAGTGAGATTTTTACTTTCATGTACTTTCTCACTATTAATTAGTGTCATTTCTTTTCAGGTTAAAGAAATCTCTTTAGAATTTCTTGTGGGGCTGGTTTAGTGATAATGAACTCCAAAAGCTTATGTGGGAAGCTCTTAATCTCTCCTCCAGTTCTTAATGATAACTTTGACGGGTACAGAATTCTTGATAGGGAAGTTTTTTCCTTTTAGTTTTTTGAATATGTCATGCCATTCCCTTCTGGCTTGTAGGTTTCTGCTGAAATATTTGCTGATAGTCTTATGGGGTTTCCCTTGTACAAGTTGTTTTTCTCTCATTGCTCCTTTCAGCATTTCTTATAAGGTATTTCCAGTGGTAATGAATTCCCTCATCTTTTGTTTGTCTGGTAAAGTCTTTTAATCGCGCCTTCATTTCTGAAGGATGACCTCACTGTTCATTCTTGGTTGTAGTTGCTTTTTTTTTTTCCTTTCGGTGCTTAAATATATTACCTCACTCCTCTGTCTCTAAGGTTTTTGCTGAGAAATCTGCTGAGAGCCTTATAAGGGGTTGCCTTTAAGTTACAAGCTTCTTTTCTTTTCTGTTGCTGCTTTGAAGATTTCCTCTCGTCTTTTGTTTTTTACAGCTGTATTATAATGTACCTTGGAAAGGATCTCTTTGTGGCTTTGGTTTGGTGACCTATAAGCTTCCTGAGCTAGGATACCCAAATATCTTTCAAGATTTTGGAAGTTGGGGGCCACTATGTCTTAAATAAGCTTTCTGCCCCCTTCTCCCTCCCTTTGTTCTTCTGGAACTCCAGTAATTCACAAAGTGGTTCTTTCGATGATACCACATACACTTTCTTTATTCTTTTGTTTGTTTGTTCTCCTCTGACTGTATCATTTCAAAATTTTTGTCTTTTATCTCATGGGTTCTTTCTTCTCCTTGACCTTTCTGATGTTGATGCTCTCTATTGCATTTTTCAATTCTTTCACTGTATTCTTCAGATCTAGAATTTCTGTTTGGTTGTTTTTATAATTTCTATCTCTTTGTTAAACTTCCTATTTTGTTTCTGTATTGTTTTCCTGATTTAATTAAATTGTCTTTCTGTGTTTTTTTGTAGTTCATTGAGTTTTCTTAAAACTATTTTGAATTCTTTATTGGGTAAATCACAGATCTACATGTCTTCGGGGTTGGTAACTGGGAGATTATTGAGATCCTTTGGTGATATCATGCTTCTTTGGTTTTTCATGTTCCTCTAAGTTTTGCTATCCTTACATTTAAGATGTAGTCACAATCTCCAGTCTTTACTGACTTTGGGAGAGAAATACCTTCTCTCAGCCCTGCTAAGCAGTTCTGAGGCTTTCTCAGACCTTCTGCAGATATACGTGCTCCAAGCTTCTTGCTCCTTTTGTGGCAGAATTACTAAGCTTATATGCTTCTCTAATTCCTTCAATGCACCATTCTGCATGATGACGGTCCTCTTTTTTTCCCCAAAGGTGGCGCTAAACCTCAAGTTTGTCACATCTTCCTAGACCACAGATTTGGGCAGGCTTTCTACACATGCTCCGCCAAAACTTGCTTCCTCACCACTGTTGGATGCACACACAGCAAGTCAGCACAGGGACAGAGCAGGAGGAGGACAGGGCATACGGGGGGTGCCCATGGGCCAGCTGGGGAATCTGTGGATGAGCTATTCCCAGTGGCTCATGGGAGGGCTTCTAGTGGAATCCATGACACATTTAGTATTATCTGTATCTCTTAAATGTCCTTCAAGAGTCCTACCTGTCCAATCCTGCTAGTCTCTTTTCACCTCCCAGCTCTGCAGCTCATAGTTAACATGCTCTGATTCAGTATTCCGATAGGGCTAGAGAGAAATGAGCCTCTTTGGCTGATACTGAATCACATACCTCAGACAAAGACACTTTTCTTTGTGGTTGTTGTTCAGTCACTAAGTCGAGTCTGACTCTTTGTGACCCCTTTGACTGTAGCACATCAGGCTCCTCTGTCCTCTACTATCTCCCAGAGTTTGCTTAAATTCATGTCCATCGAATAACTGATGCTATATAACCATCTCATCCTCTGCCACCTCCTTCTCCTTTTGCCTGCAACCTTTCCCAGCGTTCGGGGTCTTTTCCAGTGAGTTGACTCTTCACATCAGGTGGACAAATTATCGGAGTTTAGCATCAGTCCTTCCAATGAGTATCCAGGGTTTTATTTCCTTTAGGACTGACTGTTTTGATCTCCTTGCTATCCAACGGACTCTCAAGAGTCTGCTCTAGCACCACATTTTGAAAGCAATCTTTAGTGCACAGCCTTCTTTCGGGTCCTACTCTCACATCCGTATATAACTACTGGGAAAACTATAGCTTTGATTATACAGATCTGTGTTGGCAAATTGATGTCTCTGCTTTTTAATATGCTGTGTCAGTTTGTCATAGCTTTCCTTTCAAGGAGCAAGCATCTTTTAACTTCATGGCTGCAGTCACTGTCCACAGTGATTTTGGAGTCCAAAAAAAATAAATAAATAAAATCTGTCACTGCTTCCACTTTTTTCCTTTCTATTTGTCATGAAGTGATGGGACCGGATGCCATGATCTTAGTTTTCTGACTGTTGAGTTTCAAGCCAGCTTTTTCACTCTCCTCTTTCACTCTCATCAAGAGGCTCTTGACTTGTTCTTTTGTTTATGGATGGATGCCAAAATTACTGCTGTGGGAGGGTCAGTGTATAAAAAATGAGGAATATTTTACTCTGCTGGCATCACTCCCACAATTTATTTTTAAAACACTTTTAATTCCCTTATATATTTCCCTATAAATGTTAGGTTTTTCCCATTTTTTTCTATTATAAACAACTTTTCAGTGAACAAATTTGCATTTACTGCTTTATTTGTTCCATTACTTCCTGAGTATAAACGTCTAGATGTGGTATTGCTAAGTCAATTTTCTAACTATCAAAAGCTGTAACTTTTTGAAATCTAATTGTTCATTTGACTTTCTGAAAAATGAACTAACTGTATTCTTTTGACATTCTTTTCACCACTCTGTTGGTCAATAAATCCAAGTATTATCCAAGCTGTGCTGTGACAACGGGTATTTAGCCAGGTGTGGACAGAGAAAGAACAAGTCAACTATCCCAAATCCTTTGGGAAGTGTGCATAATGGTCTTCTCTCACAAGAAAAATAAAACAGGAGAAACTGAAAGAAAATTTTGGAAGGCTATAACCTGCTATTCTTTGGTTTCAGCATTTCTGATGATTATTATGTCATTTACAAACGATGGTCCAGGTTATTCTGCTCAGATAACACATATTTCTCTTCTCCAACAATGTTAGTCTTTTATGTCTTCCTTCTCAATGTTCTTTAAAATGTTGTCTCTGGAGAAAAGAGAAGAATTAAAAACAAGGAAGAATTTCTGGCAGAACAGTTTGATCTGCACCATTAAATGTGCTCTGTCTTCTGTCTTTCCTCCAGTTTCTCCCCTAGTTAATAACTCTTCAGAAAAAAAAAATTACTGATAGAATTATTTTCCTTAATCTCTGTGTAGTTTAATTTGGAAACTTTCCTAGACCAATATCCAAAGTAATTTAGGACAAGTGAAAAAGGTGAAGTTGACCTTGACCAAAATTCAAGCAATCGCTTATGGTTGGTTCTGTCAGAGGACCTGGTGATCAGGGCTGTGGCAACAGGAGCAGCTCAGAAGGAAAGCCTTCAGCATCCTTTCACCTCCCTGAGTGGTCCAGGGCTTGCTGGTCAGAGTAGGAGGGTGGATTTCAAACAGTGGGGTGGCATCCTGAAAAGGATACCACATTGAGAATATAATGGTTTTGGTTTGTGGTTTGAGACTCAACTATTCCAACTATCAACTTGGAACACATCGGCACTTAGAAGCAATAGCATATAGCAGTCAAAAGCCCAGGCTTTGGAGTCAAGCAATGGAAAAACAGAAGGCTTTGTTCTAAAACTCAAGGAGTCTGGATACTAGAGTTTTAAGCATCTAAAAGTAAAACATTATCATCAGAAGGCTTCTGTTTAAAGCAATCTTGCTGCCAGTCAAGAGGAAGTTTGCCTGTGCCTTTGAATCATGGCTCTGCCATTTATTAGGGCTTGGATCTTGTCTAAGTTATTTAACTTCTCTCAGCCTGGGTATCCTCATCTTTAAAATGGAAATTATGAAAAAATAAATAAATAAAATAAAATAAAATAACTACCCTTGAGTTACTGTGAGGATTAAACGTGCATAGCACTCAGCACAGTGTTTAACACTGAATGCTACAGCTATGTTTAAATTATTATGATTACATATTCTTTCTAAATCACGATTGACTCATCTATGAATTCTTGATGATTACTATAGTTTCTTCTAATTTAAATATTTTATATTTAAAATACTGTGCAAGCACAAAATCTGTACCTATATTTAAGATTTAATCACAGTGCTTCAGATTTTAAAATATACATTGCTTATCAGTTAAATGTATGCCACCTTAACTAACAACTGAGCCCTCAAATTCCATTTAACTCAGTGACAAACAGAACATACACTTATGATCTCTTTCGCTGTCTCCACCTCTCTGAGCTGTTTTCCTGCAACACTATCTCTCCCCAGCACTCCCAGCCTCACTTTTCTCCTTGATATTACAATGAACACATGATACACAATCCCAACTTAGAGTCTTTACACTTGTTGTTCTCACTTCCTGGAATGTCCTTCCCCTAAATATTCACATAATTTTCTCCTTCACTGCATGCAAGTCTCCTATTAGAATGGCTTGCCCTAACCACAGCCTTCCTCACTATCAGTCTCTGTCCCCACATCCTTGGTCTATATCACTCCACATGTTTCATACATGTTTGTTCTTGTTCACGGCCCTCACTATGAATTATGTTCCATGGTGGGAAAGGTTCCGTCCCTGTTCCTAACTGGTTCCCCAGGGTCTGGATGTATGCCTGACACATAGTAGGAACTCAATAACCATTTGAAAGAAAGAAAAAGAGTAAGGAAAAAAGAAGAGAGGGAGAGAGAAAGAAAAAGAAAGAGAAAGAGGGAGGCAGGGAGGTATGAAGAGTGGACAGGGAATAAAAGAGTTATGGTTAACCTCTTTCTAAAAACATGTGTACAATCTATTGGGAGCCTTAATTACTTCAACTGACAAGAACTTTTTTTTTCCTTTTTTACCCCACCTTTATTGAGAAGAAATACTTTTAATTCAGGTGTATGTTTGAATGACTGAAGAAAAAGTAGGAAAAGAGAGGGTTTTAGGCTGAGCCTAAATTGACTCAGCTGACTTGTACAGACTCCCGACTCCAGAGGTCCTGAGTCCATCTGTCCAGTAAAGGGGAGGAAAATGTGAGCTTGGAGTCTTTAGAAGATGTGGAAGCCCATCTCCATGCTGCCTGCCTGGAGCTCTTCCCCTTAAAGGGTCTGCTCAATCCCCTTTGGACAGAAATCTGGGGGCAGGGGGCTGGAAATGGGTTTTGATGTTTCTTCTTAGTCGTTTTCATGCGTGTAAGCATGAAAAGTCGCTTCAGTCCTGTCCGATTCTTGGCAACCCCATGGACTATACCCTGCCAGGCTCCTATGTCCATGGAATTCTCCAGACAAGAATACTGGTAGGCTAAACAAAGATAAAGACTAACCCACATTACAGAAATACAATCACTTTTGCCTTTATTCTCAATAAAACGTTTTGATTTTTCCCTCAAGTTTTAAATTGACAACCAGGAATGGAGTTTATTTTGCTCTGCTAATCTCTGTGTGTGTGTGTGTGTGTGTGTGTGTGTGTGTGTTAGTCACTCAGTTGTATCCAACTCTTTGTGACCCCACGGACTGTACTGCCAGTCTTCTCTGCCCATGGAATTCTCCAGGCAAGGATGCTGGAGTGGATTGCCATTCTCTTCTCCCGAGGAGCTTCCCAACCCAGGGATGGAACCTGGTCTCCTGCATCGCAGGCAGATTCTTTACCATTTGAGCTACAGGGAAGTCTAAGCAAGTGTAAATTTACTTCCAGGTTCCATGGAAAATTTGTAAACAGACCTCTTTTAAAATTTGTTCCCAAATAGAGAATTGACTTTATTCTGTTCCTGCTGGCATGAAGAAGGGGCAGAATCTGGCAGAAAGATCATTTTTCCAAAGAATTTTTAGCATTATGTCTAGTACCATAGCTCTTGCCTCTTTCTATATTGTTCCTGCTAATTATTCCAATAAAGAATAAGACTTTTTGATATTAAAAGCAAAACAAAAACACAATCAAAGGAGGAATGCTTATTTTTATAGACATTTTCATATTTATCATTGTCATTTTGTCAATGATAAATACAATGGCTTGTTTTATCAACCCTTCACTGAGTGTCCTAAGTTCGGGGCTACACACCAGAAGTAATGGATATGTCTGAAGCAGTCCTGGCTTTTGAGAAGTTTTCAGCCCAGGAAGGGAAACAGAGAAGTGTAGTGACAGAGAGAAATAAAGGGTAATGGAGAGTAGTCAACAGGACTGGAAAGAGGTCGCATGTCATGCATTCAGGGGCTTATGGAGACCCTCAGGTCGTCAACATTTATCGAATGCTTTTCTACAAGGCATTGTTATATACCAAATATTCTTAGTTCTTGTTACAAAAATTCTGAGTCGCATCTACACTATTTTCTGCATCCCACTTACAAACAAGCTTATTTTTTAACACAAAATCTTATAGATTCTTTTTACATGCTAGATGCATACCTAAAAAATTTTATGCATGTTTTTTAAGTCATATGAATTTTGAAGGACTATTGTAAAAGGATGCCTGTATGATAATTATAATACATTATAAAATGTTTGGAAAACAAAGAAAAATATATACAATATGTATAGCAATAATTTCACCACCCACACAAAAATCTCTGTTAATAATTCATAGTATTACACACACATACATAAATATACATATGCACACACATGTACACACTTATGCAAACCTATACATAATACAGTCGGGATCATACACAGTATATTGTTTTGTATTGTGCATTTTTGCTTAAAAATGAAATATGAAATATCCTAAATGGATAAATACAACCTTCCCATCTGCTTATGTCTGCAATAACATATACAATCCACTTCAAGGAATTTTTTGTCATTTCTAACAAAGTAAAATCTGTGTTAAGTAATTTATCTGTTACAACTCTGAACTTTTCTCCAGAAGGCTTTATTAAAGCAGAATAGATTTGTACAAATAAGTTACCTTGAAAAATTTCTTGTTTTCACCTGTAATGAAGAATTTCTACAAATCTGAGACCTATGTTATTTTTTCTGTTTCTTAAAAGGAGACCCAGCAAGTTGTATATTCCTCCCCTAATTTATGATAGTGACCATGGCATAAAGGTTTAGACATCTTTAATAACAATTTTACACATTTATCAGCAAAATATTTAGGAGATCAGAACTGGTTTAATAGAAATAAAATGTTCTTAATCCAGCTTATTTTGAAAATTCAGGACAATCATTTTTACAACATTAATTTTTCCTATTATAAAAGTAATACATGCTTCTTGGAGATAATTTGGAAAATGTAAATGTAGAAAGTAAACAATTAGCAATAAAGTTACCACTCCAAAATATCTTTTCTAACAATTTGCTGAATATCCATTTTATTCTGTTCAAATAATTTAAAAGTTATAATCATACATTTTGTCTCATTTTTAAACTTATGAACATTTAAAAGTCCTCCATATAA
Source organism: Bos indicus x Bos taurus (assembly GCF_003369695.1). Lineage (NCBI taxonomy): Eukaryota > Metazoa > Chordata > Mammalia > Artiodactyla > Bovidae > Bos > Bos indicus x Bos taurus. Next base: position 42,679,868 of record NC_040092.1, read on the forward strand.
TTTGAAAACATCATTTGGGGCTTCCCTGGTAGCTCAGTGCTAAAGAATCCATCTGCTAATGCAGGAGACATGAGTTCAATCCCTGGTCTGGGAAGATTCCCACATGCCACAGAGCAAGTAAGCCCATGCACCACAACTATTGAGCCTGCGCTCTAGAGTCCGGAAGCCGCAACTGCTGAGTGCATCTGCCACAGTTATTGAAGCCCATACACCCTAGAGCCGGTTCTCTGCAACAAGAGAAGCCACAGCAATGAGAAACCCATGCACTGCAACTAGAGAGTAACCCACACAGCAACGAAGACCCAGCACAGCCAAAAATAAATACAATAAAATAATAAAAAATAAAAGCATTATTTTAATAACATAATACCCCTCATATAAGTGTATTATGATTTAATCTGCATTTTAAATTTCCCAGTTTTTTTCAAAAGTGAATAGATTTGTGTATAAAGTTTTTCTATGTTTAGATTTATTTCCTTGAGTTAATATGATAGTCTTTTCGGTATGTCAACCTGGCTAGGCTACAATCCCCAGTTATCTAATCAAAGTTTAATCTAGGTGTTGTTGTAAAGGCACTTTATAGATGTGATTAAAATCATAATTAACTGACTTTAAGTAAGGGAAATCATCCTAGATAACCTGGGTATACCTCACTCAATTAGTTGAAAGCCTCAGAAGCAGAGCTGAGGCATCTCTGGATAAGAAGAAATTTCTTCCGTGGGCTACAGCTTCAACTTGTGGGTCCCTGAAAGTCCCAGCCTGCCCTTCTGACAGCCTGCGCTGCAGATTTCACACTTGCCTAGTCAGCCCCCACCATGCAGAGCCAGTTCTCTGAAATAAACCGCTTAATATATATCTCCAACTAGTTCTGCTTCACTGGATGAGCCCTGCCAAATACAGGTATACCCATAGAAGTACACAAACTAGGTTAAAAATCTCACGCAATTTAAAAGTCCATGACACTATTACTGTGACTTTTTCCTTATAACTTCCTCCATGGTTTTTAACATATTTAAATGATGTCCTGCTTGCCAACTAACTTTACATAGCTTAAAAACTTAAGCAAGTAGCTGGAATCATGTTTGACTGAAAATGTGTTTTATAGCTAAGCTAAGAAAAATTACACTTAGAATCAGCCAGGTTGGTGGCACTTGTTCAATCTGTATTCTAAACAAAGTGTAACCAAGACTTGGTCCAAATCCTTTCCCAACAGAGTCGGTGTTTGTTCAACGCATCTCAGCTAACACTTCATTATCCAGGCAATCTAAGGACTGCCATGATACATTCTCTCCATTGGATTTGATTTTTTTAAGGGACTATTTTATTTATAGTATAGTATCAAACCTGTACTAAGCAAAAAGATTTCATACACACCTCTGTGCTTATATACACACATACCACCCCAGACACATTCTACTTTTAAAATATTACTTATGCATCTTGTCTAGGGGCTTCCCTGGTGGCTCATACAGTAAAGAATTTGCCTGCGATGCAGGAGACCTGGGTTCGATCCCTGGGTCAGGAAGATGCTCTGGAGTAGGGAATAGTAAACCACTCCAGTATTCTTGCCTGGAAAACTTTATGGACAGAAGAGTCTGGTGGGCTACAGTCCATAGGTCACAAAGAGTCAGACACGACTGAGTGACTAGGCACAGCACAGCACATATATAAATTATGGAGACAGAAATGGCAACCCACTCCAGTATTCTTGCCTGGAAAAATCCCATGGACAGAGAAGCCTGGCAAGCTACAGTCCATGGGGTCGTAAAGAGTCAGACATGATTGAGGGAATAACAAAGATCTTGTCTAATATGATCCCTATGACTTTTCAATTATTCCTTGTAACTTCTCTTCAGACTTCATCTAATTTTATATATGAAGAATTGTTTAAACGATTTTAGATTTAAAAATGCTATACCAATTAAAAATAATAGCACACTGATGAAGAGTATGTAAACTGACAACTTATAAAGTCATGTGTATTCTTATTCCAGAAAGTTGAACAGGATACTGCCATCACTGAAAGACTTAATCAGTGTACTGTTTTTTCCATAGAATCTATATAATTGGCTGTCTATTTAGATCAGGTATGCTACTTCATATCAACTATAATACCTAAAAACAATTATACAGAGCTTTTAAAAGTCTAAGTTTTAAAAATTGACCTCAGCTCATTTCTTCCTTCCTCCCGTTCTCCTTTTACTCTCTACTGGCTCCCATTTTAAAATATTTTTTCCCTTACCTCACTCACTCATTCTTTCTTTTTCATACATTCCTCCCTACTGACTTCCACTTTTAAAAATTATCTACCTACCTACCTATTTATATAACTACCTACCTACCTATCTATTCAACTATCAATCATCTGTCTTTCTGTCTTTATTTTTTGTCTTTGTTTCCCTGACTCATACTTTTAAAATCTGTCCCCCACCACACTACTGCACTTGATTTTTGTCATGGCTCCTAACTCTTACATGCTCTTTCCTTCTTTAACTCTCTCCTGTACTGACTCCTCCTTTCTAAACTTATTGCCTGCCTCCCCCTTTCCCTCCTTCTCTTCCTTCCTTTCCAGTCTCCCATCTCCTCCATCACTCTTTTATTCTCTTTCTACTGGCTTATTTTTAAAACATTCTTCTTTCCTTCTCTCTCATTTTCTATAATTTTTGTCCTATCTTACTACTGGCTTTAAAATCACCTCTCTATCCACCTAGCTATCTAATCTACCTACCTACCATCCAGAGGTCATGCTTCTGTTTTTATTTCAATTTTTGTCTTACTTCTTTTGAACCTCTTTCTCCCCATCTTCTACACTATATTTATTTTTTTTACTAGCTCCTCCTTTTAAACATCTGTCTTTCACTCTCATAGTCTCTTCATTTTTATTTTACTATTTCCCCAGCCTCTCCCCATTTTAGAATTCTCTTTTTCCTGCCTCCTCCTTTCCTTCCTTCCCTCCTTCCCTTTGTATCTCGCTTTCTCCCTACGTTCCTCTTATACTTTCTTTTAAAACTGGTTCATCTTTTAAACTTTTTCCTTTCCTTCGCTCTCTCTCCTTTCATCTTTTTAATGTTGACTTTTTCACCAGACTTTTCATATAAAACCCTTTCTACTTACCTGTCTATCCTTCACCTACCAAACTACATAGCTGTCACCCATCCATCTGTATGTTGTTCTTCAGTTGCTCAGTCGTATCCAACTCTTTGTGACCCCACGGACTGCAGCACTTCAGGCTTCCCTATCCTTCATCATCTCCCAGAGCTTGCTCAAACCCATGTCCACTGAGTCGGTGATGCCCTCCAACCATCTCGTTCTCTGTCGTCCCCTTCTCCTCCTGCCGTCAATCCTTCCCAACATCAGGGTTTTTTTCTGATGAGTCAGCTCGTTGTACCAGGGGGCCAAAGTATTGGAGCTTTAGCTCCAGCATCAGTTCTTCCAATGAATATTCAAGGTTGATTTCCTTTAGGATTGACTGGTTTGATCTTTCTGTCCAAGGGACTCTCAAGAGTCTTCTCCAACACCACAGTTCAAAAGCATCAATTCTTCAGCGCTCAGCCTTCTTTATGGTCCAACTCTCACATCCATACACGACCACTGGAAAAACCATAGCTTTGACGATGTGGACCTTTGTCAGGAAAGTAATGTCTCTGCTTTTTAATATGCTGTCTAGGTTTGTCTAGCTTTTCTTCCAAGGAGCAAACGTCTTTTAATTTCATGACCACAATCACCATCTGCAGTGACTTTGGAGCCCAAGAAAATAAAGTCTGTCACTGTTTCGATTGTTTCCCCATCTGTTTGCCATAAAGTGATGGGACTGGATGCCATGATCTTCGTTTTTTGAATATTGAGTTTTAAGCCAGCTTTTTCAGTCCCCTCTTTCACTTTCAAGAGGCTCTTTATTTCCTCTTCGATTTCTCCCATTAGGGTGGTGTCATCTGCATATCTGAGGTTATTGGTATTTCTCCTGACAATCTTGATTCCAGCTTGTGATTCATCCAGACTGGAATTTTTCATGATGTACTCTGCATATAAGTTAAATAAGCAGGGTGCCAATGTACAGCCTTGACGTACTCCCTTCCCAGTGTGGAACCAGTCAGTTGTTCCATGTTGGGTTCTAACTGTTGCTTCTTAACCTAAATACAGGTTTCTCAGGAGGCAGGTAAGGTGGTCTGATATTCCCATTTTTTAAAGAATTTTGTACAGTTTGTTGTGATCCATACAGTCAAAGTTCATCTGTATATCTTTATTTTACTGGATTATAACTGAATTCTTTTTTAGATCTCTGTCTCTCCCTGCTCTCCACTTCTTTGCTTCCTTTTTCCTCATTCCTTCCTTCCCTCCCTACCTCTCTCTCTTCCTACCCTTTCTCTATCTTTTCCTCACTCCATTTCTTTCATGGTCTCTGTCTTTCTCTTTTCTTTCCCTACCTGTCTGCATGCCTGCCTTCCTTCTTTCATTCCTTCTTTCTTCCTTCCCTTCTCCCTTTCTAACTCCTGCTCCTTCATCCTTCTTCATTTCCTCATTTCTTCCTTCCTTCCTCCTGCCTCCTCTTCTCCTTTATCCATCCATTTATGCACCCTCTCCCTCTTGTCCTTTTTCATTCATTTCTCCTTCCTTCACTCCTTTCCCATCTCCTTCATCCTTCTTTCTTCCTCTCTGTCTCCCCTTTCCTTCTCTTCCCTTCTTCCTTCCTTCCATTCTTATTTCATTTATACTACTCTTGTTTCAAAATGTTATCTTTCTTTCCCTCTTTCTTTCTTTATACTTTTTCTTTAGTGTTTAACACTGCCTTCTCCTTTTAAAATCAGTTCTTTATACCTGTATATTTACCTATCAGGCTGTCTCTATATCCAGCTGTCAATCACTTTCTGTCTTTATTTTAAAGACTTCTACTTTTTAAAATCACACATACCACACATTTGTACTTGATATTCTTGCTGATCCTTCCTCTCACTCTCACATTCCTTTTCCTTCTTTATGTAACTCTTTCCCCTACTGATTCATCCTTTATAAACATCCTTTTATTTCTTCTTCCTCAATTATTTCCTTGCTTCTCCCCCACCCCTACTCCCTTCCTTCTTTTACTAGTTCCTTTTATTTATTTTTTTAAATTTTATTTTATTTTTAAACTTTACATAATTGTATTAGTTTTGCCAAATATCAAAATGAATCCATCACAGGTATACATGTGCTCCCCATCCTGAACCCTCCTCCCTCCTCCCTCCCCATACCATCCCTCTGGGTCGTCCCAGTGCACTAGCCCCAAGGATCCAGTATCGTGCATTGAACCTGGACTGGCATCTCGTTTCATACATGATATTTTACATGTTTCAATGCCATTCTCCCAAATCTTCCCACCCTCTCCCTCTCCCACAGATTCCATATGACTGTTCCATACATCAGCGTCACTTTTGCTGTCTCGTACACAGGGTTATTGTTATCATCTTTCTAAATTCCATATATATGCGTTAGTATACTGTATTGGTGTTTTTCCTTCTGGCTTACTTCACTCTGTATAATAGGCTCCAGTTTCATCCACCTCATTAGAACTGATTCAAATGTATTCTTTTTAATGGCTGAGTAATACTCCATTGTGTATATGTACCACAGCTTTCTTATCCATTCATCTGCTGATGGACATCTAGGTTGCTTCCATGTCCTGGCTATTATAAACAGTGCTACGATTCCTTTTAAAAACTTCTTTTCATCTCTCTCACTTAGTATAATGTTTGTTCTGTCTTACTACTGGATTCTCCTTTTTAAAATTATATCTATCTAGCATCTATATAAAAACCTCTTGAAGAAAGTGAAAGATGAGAGTGAAAAAGTTGGCTTAAAGCTCAACATTCAGAAAACGAACATCATGGCATCTGGTCCCATCACTTCATGGGAAATAGATGGGGAAACAGTGGAAACAGTGTCAGACTTTATTTTTGGGGCTCCAAAATCACTACAGATGGTGACTGCAGCCATGAAATTAAAAGACGCTTACTCCTTGGAAGGAAAGTTATGACCAACCTAGATAGTATATTAAAAACCAGAGACATTACTTTGCCAACAAAGGTCTGTCTAGTCAAGGCTATGGTTTTTCCAGTGGTCATGTATGGATGTGAGAGTTGGACTGTGAAGAAAGCTGAGTGCTGAAGAATTGACGCTTTTGAACTGTGGTGTTGGAGAAAACTCTTGAGAGTCCTTGGACTGCAAGGAGATCCAACCAGTCCATCCTAAAGGAGATCAGTCCTGTGTGTTCTTTGGAAGGACTGATGCTGAAGCTGAAACTCCAATACTTTGGCCACCTCATGCGAAGAGTTGACTCATTGGAAAAGACTCTGATGCTGGAGGGATTGGGGGCAGGAAGAGAAGGGGACAACAGAGGATGAGATGGCTGGATGGCATCACCAACTCGATGGACATGAGTTTGAGTAAACTCTGGGAGTTGATGATGGACAGGGAGGCCTTGCATGCTGCGATTCATGGGGTCACACTGGGTGACTGAACTGAACTGAACTGAACTGAAGCATCTATATATCTAATTGCCTAGCTGTCATCAATCTGCCTATTGGTGTAGTTCTGACTGACTTCTTTTTAGGGCCCTCCTCCTGCTCTGTGCAATTGTACTTAATTTTCACATTAGCTCCTCCTTTTAAACTCCTCTGTGCATCTTGCTGTCATATTCTCTCTGCTTTTCTATTTTGTCACTTTCCCCAGTCTCATCCCTTTTAAAAGTCTTCACTTTCTTTCCTACCTCTTTCCATCCCCACTTCATTCCATCCCTTTCTTTTTTCTTCCTTTCTTCCTTCTTCTTCCTTCATTCTTTCCTACTCACTCTTTCACTTCCACTTTCATTATTTACTCGTTCCTTTTTTGCACTAGGTTTTCTTTATTGGCTCCTCCTTTTAGTTTATTCATTTCCTCTCTTGCTTTCATTATTTTTTGCAGTAACATTTCTTACGCCTCTTCCTTATCAAACATATTCTTTCTTCTCCTCTTTCTGTATAGGACATTTTTCTATACCTAATCTCCAGATTCACTGGTTAAAAATTAAAATAAATGGAGAAGAAAAAAGAATACAAATAAATGTTTCCAAACCCTAAAATAATTAAAAGATATAATAAGGACACTTGTAACACTTCAGTGCTAGCTAAATTTTGAAAGTTATAGGACATATTCTAAGTCTTGAATAATGATTGTTCATTCTTTGAAAATTTCTCAGAAGTCCCCTAGAACTTTTCCAGATCTGATTCTTTATTTTTCAGGTGCCAAGATGTCTGTTGCAGATTTTAGGCTCCAAAGCTTTCCTAGTAGTAGGGTGTACTAAGACTTGCATTTTTTTTAATCTTAGCTCTGCTACTTACTCACTGTTTGACTTGGCAATAGTAAATGCCTCAGTTTCCTCATTTGTAAAATGTAAGTAATAATCCCCACCTCATAGGGTGGTTGTGAGGATTTGAAGAAATATATTCATAAAGTGCCTAGCATAGGGCCTGGCCTGCTGTAAGCAGCCAGGACATGGTTGTGTTGTGGTGGAGGTGGAGTTGACAGTGGTGATGGGTGTTGATTGCCTACAAAAGAAAATAGACAATTTCCTGAGCTTCACTAATTGAATGTGGGAGAAGGGCTTTAAGTGGTGGTGTAGTGCCTTTTGGTTGATCTGGCTTGGATTGCCCATTGGAAATATTCATTAATCTTTCAAGTTCCCTTTACTCCACACCCTCTCTAGCAATTATTATTGGTATACTTTTTTGATGATGACTATTCTGACTGGTGTGAAATGGTACCTCATTGTAGTTTTGATTTGCAATTCTCTGATAATTAGGGATGCTGAGCATCTTTTCATGTGCCTGTAGGTCATCTGTATATCTTCTTTGGAACAATGTTTATTTAGGTCTTCTGCCCATTTTTTATTGGATTGGTTTTTTTTTTAAATATATTTATCTGTGTAAGCTGTTTGTATATTTTTGTAAATTAAGCCTTGGTTGGTCACATCATCTGCAAATATTTTCTCCCAGTCCATAGGCTGTCTTTTCCTTTTGTTTATGGTTTTCTTTGCAAGAGCTTTTAAGTTTAATTAAGTCCCATTTGTTGTGTTTTTAGTTTTGTTTCTATTACTCTAAGAGTAATTTTTAGAAGACTTAACTAACTAAAATACATATTTTTCAAAATATGCCTGCTTTTCAGGTAATTCATCTGTAATTTCAGATAGTTTCATTATTCTAAAGCTCTACTAAATGGGAGATTAATGAGTAGAAAGTTCATGGATAGACTTGGGAGTTACCTCAATTCAACGAATATTTGTTGAGAACCTACTATGCATCAAGTCCTGTTTTGAACACTGTATGAGAATAGAAAACTATGGATAAAATACTCCTATCCTCAAGGACAGAATGTGAAACAAACATAAAGTAACTATAATATAAGGCAGGTCATAAGACCTGGCAAAACCATAAGCTAAAGGTATAATTCAGAAAAGAGGGGTCACATCCAAATAAAAACAGTTCAGTCACCCAGCCATATCCGACTCTGCGACCTCATGTACTGCAGCACACCAGGCCTCCCTGTCCATCACCAACTCCCAGAGCTTGTTCAAACTCATGTCCATCAAGTCAGTGATGCTATCCAACCATCTCACCCTCTGTCATCCCCTTCTCCTCCACCCTTCAGTCTTTCCCAGAATCAAGGTCTTTTCCAATGAGTCAGTTCTTTGCATCAGATGGCCAAAGTATTGGAGCTTCAGCTCCAGTGTCAGTCCTTCCAATGAGTATTCAGGAATATTCAGGACAAGATGGTGGATTAAAAGAATGTGTGCTCATCTTCTCATGAGAGGACTCCAAAATTGCAACTCGCTGCTGAACAACCATTGACAGGAGAATGTTGCATCCCACCTAAAAAATATACCCCACATCCAAGGAGAAGCCCCAGCAAGATGGTAGGAGGGGCAAAATCCCATTTAGAATCAAATCCCATACCCACCAGAGATGCTCGGAGAGCTCAAACAAAACCTTGTGCACACCAGGACCCAGGGACCCCACAACAGACCGAGCCAGATCTGCCTTTGTGTGTTTGAGTGTCTCCTGTGGAGCCACAGGTCAGCAGTGACTGGCTGCAGGGACAGAGACTCTGGCTGCAGCAGACCTGGGTCACCCAGAGTGTGGCATAAGCCCTCTTGGAGGAGGTTGCCATTAGCCCCACAATAGAACCGCCAAGCAGATGACCAACAAACTGCAGAACAATTATACCAAAGAAATTCTCATACTTTTAAGAAAGTTCTAGGACTCACAACAAATTTCCCAACTTGGAGATCCGGCAAAGGGACTGAGAACCCCCAGGGAATTTGACTTTAGAGGCCAGTGGGAGATTGAGCCAGACTTGCCTGTGAGTGTCCAGGAGTCTCCCATGGAGGCTGACAGTTTGGCCTCAAGCCAAGCAACAGGGAGGGAACACAACCCCACCCCTCAACAGAAAATTGGATTAAAGATTTACTGAGCATGGCCCATCAGAACAAGACCCAGTTTCCCCCACAGTCAGTCTCTCCCATCAAGAAGTTTCCATAAGCCTCTTATCCTTATATATAAGAGAGCAGACAGAATGAAAACCACAATCACAGAAAACTAACCAAACTGATCACATGGATCACAGTCTTGTCTAACTCAGTAAAACTATGAGCCACGTCATGTCGGGCCACCCAAGACAAATGGGACATGGTGGAGGGTTCTGACAAAACATGGTCCACTGGAGAAGGGAATGGCAAGCCACTTCATTATTCTTGAGAACCCCATGAACAGTATGACACTGTTCATAAGATATGAAGATGTGAACAGACGTGTCATAAGATACTTTTCACTGTCAAAAGATATGACACTTAGAGATGAACTCCCCAGGTCAGTAGGTGCCCAATATGCTACTGGAGAAGAGGGAGAAATAACTCCAGAAACAGTGAAGAGAGGGAGCCAAGTGAGAACAGAGAGGGCTTAAAAATCTGCATGGATGCACCAAGAAGTTGGATAGAATTTTGGCAGGTAGCAATGGAGAAAGGTTATTTCTAGCAAATGGAACAGCAAGAGCAATGTGAAAAGTGAGAAAATGTGGCATACTATTAGAAAAAAAAAATATGCTGATAGGTCAGTAAAGGTTTGGGGTGAAACAAATTCAAGATAATGTCAGTAGCTAATGAGAAGACAAAATATTGGGGCCATCACATATCAACGGAAGCAATTAGATATGGACCACAGGATTGCAGGGTAATATGGTTAGAGTCAAGTTTCTTGAACTTTTCCAAGGGCCCAAATGTTCTTAAAGGATTCTGTGGGAGAAACTGCCCTGCTGGCCTCATGTTATTCCCCTAAATGCCTCATTTTCTCTGGTAGTTATCAGAACTAGGAGTTGCCCAGTATATTATCAAGATTAAAATTTAAAAATTGTTCCAGATATGCCTCATTTCCAAAGTAGTTACAGTCCTCCACAAAATGTGGATAAATATTTTAAAAGATCAAACTGCATTCCGTATGCTCAAAATCACATAGTGCTTTCTTTTACAAAACAAAAGATCATTTTGTACTAAGAACCCCTGTTCACAGTTTGTTTCTCAAATTTCTTTTAAACCTATTGCCCCTTTCTAATAAACCTAAAACTCTCAGGCCATTTTAAATTCTGTTTGAAAGTTCAGTGTAAATAAACACTAAGACTACATAAAAAATAATTTTATAACTAAATACATTTTTAAACTAAGTATCCTTGTTTGGATTCTCATGTCACCACCAGCTACCTACCAGAAAACATCCCCTAACACATACACACACCAAACTCATCCACAATATTTGAAATAAACAAAAAAACACTGACTCTAAAACAGTGCCATTGCTTACCAAAAGAGTGCTTTGCTGTCTCAGAGCTAATTCCACACTCAAAGGAGGGCAAATTTATTAAAATTCCAAATCATCTACACTAAAGGAAGGAACTAAAGGCAAATAATAATAATAACAATGAAGAAACCAAAAGTCATATATTTCTTACCTTGGAATGCTAACTGATAATTTTCTAATCGTGTTTAACCTAATCTATTATTGGGAGAAGGCAATGGCATCCCATATCCAGCACTGTTGACTGGAAAATCCCATGGATGGAGGAGCCTGGTAGGCTGCAGTCCACGGGGTCGCTAAGAGTCAGACATGACTGAGCAACTTCACTTTCACTTTCCACTTTCCACTTTCATGCATTGGAGAAGGAAATGGCAACCCACTCCAGTGTTCTTGCCTGGAGAATCCCAGGGACGGGGAAGCCTGGTGGGCTGCCGTCTATGAGGTCGCACAGAGTTGGACACGACTGAAGTGACTTAGCGTCAGCAGCAATCTATTATTCAGTTCAGTTCAGTTCGGTCGCTCAGTCATGTCCTACTCTTTGCGACCCCATCAATCGCAGCACACCAGGCCTCCCTGTCCATCACCAACTCCCGGAGTTCACTCAGACTCATGTCCATGGAGTCAATGACGCCATCCAGCCATCTCATCCTCTGTCGTCCCCTTCTCCTCCTGCCCCCAATCCCTCACAGCATCAGAGTCTTTTCCAATGAGTCAACTCTTCGCATGAGGTGGCCAAAGTACTGGAGTTTCAGCTTTAGCATCATTCCTTCCCAAGAAATCCCAGGGCTGATCTCCTTCAGAATGGACTGGTTGGATCTCCTTGCAGTCCAAGGGACTCTCAAGAGTCTTCTCCAACACCACAGTTCAAAAGCATCAATTCTTCGGCGCTCAGCCTTCTTCACAGTCCAACTCTCACATCCATACATGACCACAGGAAAAACCATAGCCTTGACTAGACGGACCTTTGTTGGCAAAGTAATGTCTCTGCTTTTGAATATGCTATCTACGTTGGTCATAACTTTCCTTCCAAGGAATAAGCGTCTTTTAATTTCATGGCTGCATTCACCATCTGCAGTGATTTTGGAGCCCCAAAAATAAAGTCTGACACTGTTTCCACTGTTTCCCCATCTATTTCCCATGAAGTGATGGGACCAGATGCCATGATGTTCGTTTTCTGAATGTTGAGCTTTAAGCTAACTTTTTCACTCTCCTCTTTCACTTTCATCAAGAGGCTTTTGAGTTCCTCTTCACTTTCTGCCATAAGGGTGGTGTCATCTGCATATCTGAGGTTATTGATATTTCTCCCGGCAATCTTGATTTCAGCTTGTGCTTCTTCCAGCCCAGAGTTTCTCATAATGTACTCTGCATATAAGTTAAAGAAGCAGGATGACAATATACAGCCTTGACGTACTCCTTTTCCTATTTGGAGCCAGTCTGTTGTTCCATATCCAGTTCTAACTGTTGCTTCCTGACCTGCATACAGATTTCTCAAGAGGCAGGTCAGGTGGTTTGGCATTCCCATCTCTTTCAGAATTTTCCACAGTTTATTGTGATCCACACAGTCAAAGGCTTTGGCATAGTCAAGAAAGCAGAAATAGATGTGTTTCTGGAACTCTCTTGCTTTTTCCATGATCCAGTGGATGTTGGCAATTTGATCTCTGGTTCCTCTGCCTTTTCTAAAACCAGCTTGAATGTCAGGAAGTTCACGGTTCACGTATTGCTGAAGCCTGGCTTGGAGAATTTTGAGCATCACTTTACCAGCATGTGAGATGAGTGCAACTGTGCGGTAGTTTGAGCATTCTTTGGCATTGCCTTTCTTTGGGATTCGAATGAAAACTGACCTTTTCCAGTCCTGTAGCCACTGCTGAGTTTTCCAAATTTGCTGGTATATTGAGTGCAGCACTTTCACAGCATCATCTTTCAGGATTTGAAATAGCTCAACTGGAATTCCATCACCTCCACTAGCTTTGTGATGCTTTCTAAGGCCCGCTTGACTTCACATTCCAGGATGTCTGGCTCTAGGTCAGCGATCACATCATCCTGATTATCTGGGTCATGAAGATCTTTTTTGTACAGTTCTTCTGTGTATTCTTGCCACCTCTTCTTAATATCTTCTGCTTCTGTGAGGTCCATACCATTTCTGTCCTTTATTGAGCCCATCTTTGCATGAAATGTTCCCTTGGTATCTCTGATTTTCTTGAAGAGATCTCTAGTCTTTCCCATTCTGTTGTTTTCCTCTATTTCTTTGCATTGATCACTGAAGAAGGCTTTCTTATCTCTTCTTGCTATTCTTTGGAACTCTGCATTCAGATGTTTATATCTTTCTTTCTCTCCTTTGCTTTTTGCTTCTCTTCTTTTCACAGCTATTTGTAAGGCCTCCCCAGACAGCCATTTTGCTTTTTTGCATTTCTTTTCCATGGGGATGGTCTTGATCCCTGTCTCCTGTACAATGTCACGAACCTCATTCCATAGTTCGTCAGGCACTCTATCTATCAGATCTAGTCCCTTAAATCTATTTCTCACTTCCACTGTATA